>NC_139344.1:336025432-336120432 GCF_055883805.1 Amblyomma maculatum
GTGTAGCCAAGCCTCAGAGATCTGCGTCTCACACCTGTTCTGGCACAACAAAGTTAGCTTGCACTAATTAATTTCTAATTTTAATTTAATTTAATTAATTTTGAACCTTTTTAGCTCTATAAAAGCCCCGTTCCCGGTAATACTTGTTTGCCCTAATGTTCCCTTTATCCGCATCTTCGACACGGCGGAGCGAAAGAAAAAAAATGCGATAAGCGAGCTATTCCTCACAGCGCATCTAAGAATCACATGTTCTCTAACCGTCCGCTCAGCATGTAGTTTGGGACCCATTTTAAACGGCAATCAAAGCATCCGTGCAACGAAACTTAATGGCTGACAGGAGCGCATCCACACCTGGAACGGCGCCAACTGACGCCCGTTGATGTAATTCCGAACATTACTCTACAGTCCGCGAATACCAGCCTGACTGAATCATTGTTTACCCACCGGCTCCTCTTAGTCAGAAAATGTCCCACGGGGCGAGCATATCTTCCGGGCGTGGTTTTTAGCGATGCCTCAAGGGGTTGTGAAAACAGGCTTGGTCATCCCCACACGGTGGCGAAAGCTCAACGGATCCCTGCACAGAGACGGGCTCGCTAAAAGGGCTTTAGGGATTCCCCACTCTGAGTCTGGACACAAAGGTAGCGGCAGTTTACGCACGGAGCAGAGAACGGACTACTTGGCGACGATGTGATTTTCGCTGTGTTTCTGATCATCACCGTCCGAGTTCCGGAGCCACTCCCCTTTTCCCTGCTTATCTTCACAAGCGAGAAGTTTAGCATGATTAAAAAAAAAAAAGAACAGTAAAGGACTTTACCCCTCCAAGGGAGTTAGTTGCCTCACAAATCTTCCCACGCCTGAGCAGTGCTCAATTAACAGAAGCTTCTGCACGCTACATGTATTTGCCATGTCCATTTCTTTTTTCCTTAATATCATCAATGCAATTTTAGGAAATGTAACCCTCAATTCGCGTCCCCCCCCCCTCTCTGATTCACGCTACTTTTCTTGTGCTAGCGCTACACTGCTCCCCCCCCCCCCCTTTTTTTTTAAATGTATTTACAATTGTGATTACCACGACTAGTACCCTTTCGTTTGCCACCAAGTTCCGATCCCATAAGCGATAGCTAGTAGATCATTTATATATTAGCCAAATGAGGCATAACACAGGAGCCAGCTTTCCGATGACATTCGTTCAGGCTTGCTTTTGGTGACTGTACACCAACAATCAGAACTTACCACTGAAAACAGGGTAGCTTGTTAAGTCAGTTGGCGCGTGGTTAGGAAAAGGCCCTCGTGCAGTCGACATGTCTCTTTTCCGCTTTTTTTTTTCCTAACCGACCTATGATAGCCTCACTCCGACATACTTGAACATGTTTGAGCTTCATACATCGCCTTTCCACCCATGTTCATGTCGCACAGCATCCTCCCGTTACGTTTCTTCCTATCCGTCCACATCGAACGCCAAGCCAACGTTGCAACTTGGAAGAACTGTCACCTACAACCGATCGAAGATGCGTAGAAAATTTCGTCCTCGTCTAGAAATGTCTCGCACCACTGTAGGAGATAGGAGAGATTTTTTTTTTTTATTTCATCGTTGATGATGTGCAAAAAAACGACCAAAAGACAGCGTAGTATAACTTATTGAATAAAGAGAAAATACGAATAAAAATCTTCATTTTTCATTTCTCTGCACTATAAAAGAGTGTGTGGGTACTGTCACAAGACAGACGCACAATGTTTTTTTTCTCCCTGGTTCTACTCGTTCAAAGGAACCTTTAATAATGTGCAGACCTAATGAATTTCAATATAGCATGTCCGAGTGTAAGCGCTTAACTTCCATTTGTAATCCATTCAATCCAATACGTCGCATGCCAACAGACTTGTTGCTGTCAGCCTGAAAAAACGGCTACAAAAGCGCGCGCTGAGCCGAGATGGATCTGGACTCACCTAGCTAGAATGTCGCATAAAAGGCGCATAGTACGAGCAGATGTAAAAAAAAAAAGCAAAAACAAATGCGAACTGCAAACCGAGCACACTTTTTTGGGCAAGACAAATTCGATTTCATGTTTATTTTTATGCCTTCTTCTCAGTAAGCGTATAAAAAACGCATTGTGGCAATCTTCTGCCGCTTCCCTACTTCATACGTTCGATCCCTTTGACAGCACGATTTAGTTAGGAAGGAATAAAGCTCGTCCCGTATCTACGAGATGCGGTGATTATTTTGTGAGAGCTCTGGGTGCCCGTTTACACTTCACGCTTTGATATTTATGAGCCCGAGTCGTGTCACACAATATCACAAAATGCCACGCAAGCGGGTTTATCGCGCTTGTGAAATACTTTCACGTTCGCTTCCGCGCACGATACTAATACAAATAAAATGGGTGCCTACTTCAGCTGAATAAACACATCGATTCAGGGTTTTTTTTTTTTCTTTTTTTTTACAGGTGCCACTCATCTTGCTGAAATGAAATTCGCCAGTTCAGAATGTTTCTGTTTCTTCACCTCTTCCTTCCCACTGCCACGCCGCCCCATTCGCCTGACAGTAAGCACGTGCACAGTGGGTTAGAATATGGAAGTTGAGTGGGTTGACGTGGACTATAAATATAAACACTCTAGAAGAGGGACGCAATACAAGCGTGCTGTTCAGTCCTTCTTCTAGTGATACGTGAGTCGCCATTCCGCTTGTCGACTCTTCCCGCGCGGTTTCCACCACGTGATATTGCGCTGCCAAACAAAATCCGCTGCTTGAATGAAGTTACTTCTTAAACGACCCTTTTCTCTTCGAAACACGCCCAAATCTTCTTAGTATGTTTCACACTCGCTACTAACGCGGTAAAAATGTGACGTGATTAGACGTCCCTCAATTCAACCAAAATGAAATGGCGGAAATTTCGCAACTAGATAGAACAACTATTCTAGTTTGTGACGATAAGAACAACGGGCAGATCAAGAAAAAAAAAAGAAAAAAGAACAGGACAATTCAGAGCACATCAAGCTGAACATCGGTAAAAAAAAAAAAAAAAGAAGAAAAAAAAACTGATGCCTGAGCTTTATCGTTACATATTTTGTGCACAAGACTGATTCTCTCTGTAGTTCTTTCCTTCATGCTATGTGACGACGATCCTTTCGTGTATTTCCCGCGTCATGCCTCTACTTCATCCGGGTGCTCCATCCGAAACAAAACCAGTTTCGAGTCAACAGGGGCGTCAATGCGACACGTTCTCTTCAGCGTGTCGTCATTTCTTGGCTGCTTACAATCCCGTGTTTTTCTTGACTTTCTTTTTTCTCCTATTTAGCGACCCACGATACCAAGGTGAGGCACACAAGCCGTAGATTACTTTTTTTCCTTTAAAGAATCAATTTTGAATTTACTTGATCCCAACTGCAAAAAAAGAAAGTGCTGCGAGAGGCAATCGCATATAAAACTTTTTTTTTTTTTTAGCCTCCAATACACAAGCCCAGCTATGCGCACAAGTCAGAAAAGTTAAGGATGACGTCGAACGATCCGTGGACAGCGGACCTTGCTGACAACAGTATGACTCGGGCCGTTCTGCACTGCACGGAAAATCAAACGCGGACGGGGAGGTCAATGACCTCAGGGTGTAATCCGCCAGCGACGCGCGCGCGAGCGCCGCGTCACCACAGCACGTAGATTGAGCGCACGTTTTCACGGTCACTTCTCTTCCTCAAATTCACCGTTGCAAATGCTGGGCTTTATCCACTTAGGCCATTAAATGGGTTTCAGAGACACTATGGGCACTATAGAAAAGACACTGAAATGCCTCGCGCACCGCGTACCAATCTCCTAAACCAAGCTATGTAAGCAAAGAATGGTAACTGAATTTTTCATTCGTTTCCAAGTTTTTAACAACGCACCGACCGGTAATGGAGTGAACCCGAAATTTACCTTCGCTGTATCGCTAGTAAGTTATGAAGGTTGAGCCCTGTTCTTTCTCTTATACACTATTAAGGTTATAAAACAAAGTGAGAGAGACAGACAGCACTTGTTTTGTCGCTATATGCACGGGATGATTGCTCTGTTCGATGTCAGTCATTAGTAAAACCATCTCAAGGCCGGCGCTCGTCTGTCAATAAAAACGCCACCGCTCCGACAATCAACCTTTCTAGCATTAAAAAAATAATTTGACGTTAAATCATCCTTATTATCAGCTGAGTTTCACATTTCTCGAGGGCAAACTCCTTTAAGGGTAAGTTGCAATTACACCCACGCACACTACTTGTTATTACCGAATATCCTGGAAGTATTTCCTCGATCATAGTCATTTCTAAACAAGATAACACATGCCGCCACCAGAAAAAAAGGGATGATAGAATGTTTCGTTTGATAGATGTCAGGAGACGACGCACTATAGTGCAGACAGCGAGAACCGGGGTTTTAAGGAAACTTTCCCCGACTTACACACAGGACAGTTAGGACCCGCCTCCAGAACCGAGCTCAAGCTGTTGTCTACCCGAGGCTACTGCTGTATTTTATAAAGCGAACAAATACATAAACAAAAACATGACATTACACCTACGAAACGCTGTGTGCAAGTGCTAAGGAAATACATTCCCAATCGTTTCTCACTAAATTCGTCTACCGCGCCTTAACCTATGTGTCACGCAAAAACCGCAAAACCCATTTTAATAAAGCGAAAGGAAACAAATATGGTACGGAAGCTTCGCCAAGATACTTACGTCCAAACAACGTCCGCACCGAGGCAGCAGAAAAGAGCTTCGGTTCGAGGGGACGCAGCCAGCAGCCGGCCTCCGAAGCTCAGCTCCGAAGCGGTGGCGGCGAAGTCGCGCGTCGTGACAGGCACGTCCACGCTTTCCGGTTTACACCGCGCGCAGTGTGGGCACAGGCAGCACAGAACGAGAGCGGGCGCCGCTAAGACGAGCAAGGAGTCTATCTTTTTCCGCCGCCTTCCTCCCCTCCGACGCAGAGGCGCGCACACACACGGGGCACCAACGATCTCGCAAGCCGGAGAAAATCGCAATTGACGACGACGACAGGGTTTGGAGAAAGTTCGCGCAAAACTTAGAAAGGAAGGACGCTCGAGCCTTCCGAGCAGTACGCGCACCCGCCGACGAGTGCTGGTGCGGGACGATGTGAACACCAAGCACAAAGCGGACGATCCTTTCAGCAAGTCGCGTACGCACCGAGACGATACTGAGGACGATCTGGGCAGCACGATGAATCGGAAATGACGCACAGCTCACACACACAGCTACCACACAAGAAGTACCCACGCGCGATTAAGCGGTACTAGTCTCCCAGAGCAGGTTTTCGATTGCTGGTCTCGCTTCCGGAACGGCAAATGAAAGCCTAGAAACCCACCAGCAGAGACCTCTCTCTCCCTCTCTCTTGTTTCTTGTTTTTGTACTCTTTCGATTAAAAAGCACTATGATTTGCGACGTGTCGCGGTTCGACGTCTCCAACCGGCGCTCGATGCACGCACGGGTCCTCACAGCAGTGCCACATCACACGACGTCGCAGGGCGCGCCGGTGGAATCTCGACGGGGTACACGCCCACCCTCTGTTCTATCTAATCAGAACTGGCCAAAGTAAACAAACGCGAGAAAAAAGTGCGCAGGCAGTCAGAGCTGAACTCGAGGTTTCGGGCGCACACTAGAGGAGAGGGAACAACCACCACGCACCATTCGCGCACCGCGAACACAGCAGAAGAGAAGGCACACGCAACACGGTTACACGGGTGTGAGCACGCCGAAGAGGCAACGAACAGCGACGACCAAAACAGCGCCGTTCCAAACCACCGGCTTTGTTCAAGAAGGAGCAAAGGTTCGGCTTCTCCTGCCGCCTGCGCGCGAGCGGCGAACGCTCGGCCTGCAGAAATACACGACGGCTGGGGAAGGCGTCCGCAGTAGTAGAGAGATCAGGCGTGGTTAAAGAAGAGCACTTTTATCACGGTGCCCCGAATCGGGAGCGTCTTCTCCTGTGCGATGATGATGCTGCTGCCGACGCCACCGGCGTGCCGCAGAGCCGGCCGAGAAGAGGAACGCGGCGGCGTAAAGTTTGAGGACGAGGCGCGCGTGGCCTCGCTAGCGCGCGCGCTCCACGACGACCGCTGGCATAGTGGCGGGGGCGGCCGTCGCCGAAGAGCCCCCGACGCCGCCGCTGCCGGCCGCCATGGCGCGGACCGGCGCTCGTTGCCATGGAGACGCTTCTTCCGCCGACCGCCGCGACGACTCGAGCGCCTCTCCTTTTCCGATAAGCCACCGCGCGCAGTCAGAGCGCCCGCCGCCAACACCGCCGAGAACACAGCCGCGCGCGCCAGGCGAACGACGCGCCAGGAGGCGTCGGCAGGCGACCCTCTTGTATCCCAGATTACGGCAGGAAAGGCACTATAAATACGAGAGCATGTCGCCTGGACAAGTCCATTTTGCTACCTTCGACATTCCATCAGTCTCCGGAGCTCTAGAGAAGCGCAGCAGAAACAGTGCACAATTTAACGCAAGATATGTGGATGCTGCGGCGTTGCACAGAGAAATCAGGAAAGAAAGGCGAACACAAGCGTCCGATTCGCTACCTTGGGCCTCATAGCCTCGATTGCTGTGGAGCAACCTCAGCGCACAGCATGTGCAGATAAAGACGTCTTGGTGCCCTTCTTCCGATCACAGCGGGAGGAACAAAAAAGAGGTGTCGCACACCGAAGAGAGAGAAAAGGGTATATAGAACTCGCGGGCACCTTATGTATGGCGTCTGAGGCGAAATATCGTCACGTGTCATCAGAAGTTTCAGACCAAGCATTCGCAGTACATCATCCGAAGTCAAGTGAGTCCCACACCATAGGGAGTCTGAGGCGAAATATCGTCACGTGTCATCAGAAGTTTCAGACCAAGCATTCGCAGTACATCATCCGAAGTCAAGTGAGTCCGAAAAGAGGAAATCGGATGGCGCGATGTCGCCGGAAGCCAGAGTAATGACGCGACGCCGAGTGGAAAGAGGAGATTTCAACCTTGGGATGGGGAGGAAAGGAGGCGTGCACTCACTCACTCACTCACTCACTCACTCACTACGCGCCTGTATATACGCATCCCATTGGTCTGTAGCTAAAGTTGCGTGACCCATAATGAATATGAACAAACTGGTATGTATACCGACTCTTCAGAACAATGCAGGGCTTTGCGCACAACTGCGGCATATGTGCACTACCCGACGATACGTCGTGACACCCCGCACATTTCACCAACGGCCCGCCACGATATCAGAGAGAGAAAAACTTAATCAGCAGTCATTTAGCGTGTGCCTCTATTATCTAACGCATAATATTTATCAAGTAATCGTTAGCTACCACGGCGTGTGAAAAAATACCAAATATAGACACTTATCCCCGCATTAAACAAGGGATCTAAGGGTCAAGGGCTCGACTGACATCTCATCCTCCCAATTCGAAAGCGCTATCCGAGTTGGCAGCTCCTTCCATGTCACGTGGTCTCATGACGTCACACAACCCGCCGACCAATCAGTGCCCGGCCATGTCAACTGTCAACTAACGAGAGTAGAAGGACACACCACGAGAGCTTTGTTGGCAGCTCCTGCCACGTCACGTGGTCTCATGACGTCACACAACCCGTCGACCAATCAGTGCCCGGCCATGTCAACTGTCAACTAACAAGAGTAGAAGGACACACCACGAGCGCTTTGTTGGCAGCTCCTGCCACGTCACGTGGTCTCATGACGTCACACAACCCGCCGACCAATCAGTGCCCGGCCATGTCAACTGTCAACTACCAAGAGTAGGAGGACACACCACAAGCGCTCCTTGTTTCTTGCGCTGCCTTCAAAATGAACCATATTCAACTCGCCCAACTTTCAACCTTACTACTGTCACCTATCACCCACCAGAGACATATGCCACTGACCTTTCTAGAGAACGGGGCATTCAACGCTATCGCGTTAAAGGCTTCTCTTGACCACGGGCCGATGCACCCTAGCGCCGAGCCGACGATTCGCGCTGCCTCTATGGGTTATTTATCGGCAATATGTGTGTCCCCTCCCGGTTGAATACGGCAGCGCGCCTCCAGCTTCTCAGGACTCATCCGCCACGCAGCTCTTCGACTGCCACTGGGGGGGGGATAAGAAGGCAAACAGTACAAATACAAGAAAGCGAGCGGTGACCGCTGGTTCCTTTTACGACGCCGAAGGGAGTAGGAGAGGAGTCTGTCTAGCGTAAGCGGTACAGAGGGCGACGGTATTCAGTATACAGCAGGCCACTTGGAGCTTGATCTTTTTATCAGGGGTGGCACTCCTGCTCGAGTACTCTTGCGACATTCACGAATGAGCTACATGGCGTACGTGCTTTTTGGATGTCCCTTTTTCGCTACACGAGTTCACGGCGGCGGCGCGGCAGCAGCAATGGCAACAGACCGTCAGGGCTGCGCGAGACGACAGGCCCGTTTTCCGTCCGCGAAGAGTGAACCTTTCTTCGCGGCTTTACTCGATACGACGAGTGCGTCTTCCAGCCGAACCTAATCTTTTATCGCCGACCCCGCTGTAGTCGCGAGCACCTACCGCCTCTTAAGCAAGCGAGCTCCGAGCAGACAGTACTTACAGGACCGGCCGATGCAATCCGCACGCTTTTAGGGTTGCACAAGAATACTACACGGCGTGGCGTACGACAAAGACGATCAGCACGATCACTTCGCGACACGAGCGGAATGGGCGACAATAGAACGAACGGACTTTTTTCGTCTGGCGAACTGCACCCGTCAAGGTACACTTACAATACCCGGCTTTCATCACTGAGAGAGCCCCTGTGGCATTTTTATTTTTATTTTTATCCTTATTCACCTTTATTTCGTCCTCAGCGGAACAATGGGTGACCGGAGATCAAGCTGGTTTGCACGAAGCACCCCGAGCTGTCGCAGAAGCAGCAAGCGAAGCGCGCAATGCCAAATCATTCGACAAACTTGTTGTTCTGCGCTGCACCGTCTCGAGAAAAAATATTTCTCGTTCTGAATCTCTTCCTATTTTTCTTTAGGATAGAGCGAAAAGTTAAGTTACTACAGCTAAGAGCAGGCCAGCTTCTTTTCTAGTTTCAGTTCTATTAATACTTTTTTTATTATTTAAGAAAGACCTATAAGCAACCTCTACTACCTACACAGATACCTGTGCAACTTGAAAGGCAGTTTCCGGACTCCATCGACAAATGAAAACTGCCCGCAAAAAGGCATTCAAAACACTGACCAACCTAAATATACCAAAACCAAAAGTAATGCTGGAAAATCGTCAGTCATTTCGCAAACAGCAGAAAGCTCGGGACACCGAAGCAATAAAAAATATATTCCTGCATTCGACAACGACGTATTCAGTGTCATTATCGGTACATCTTTGGCAATAAAAAATATATTCTTGCATTCGACAACGACATATTCAGTACCATTATCGGTACATCGTTAGCAACGAGCGAACCAATCGGGGTGAGAAAGGTAGCCTGCGTAAGTAAGGAATATCATCATCGACGTACCCAAAAATTGATCAGCACACGCAGCTGGTTACGGTTAACTTGATTGCTCAAAGCCGCCCGGTAGAAAATCACGTATGCTGTGACCAGACGAGAGCCAGGAGACGGCACGTGGCTCAACAAGCCAGACTACGTGCGGCCAATTTTCCCGCAAAGCGTGCGCGCAGGAATAGAATCCTTATAGGTTAAAGGCAACGACATCTCCAGCGAAACTGACCGGAAAGAAGAAAAACAAAGCCCACTCTCGCCGACTAAAGACTAATAAACTACCATTTTTATTTTCTTATCTTTCGTCGAAACAGAAAAAACAAATACAAAGAAAAGCCGCCGCGAGTCTATATTCTGTCATCGCTGGTGTCGTCGAAGAGTCGCGTGTTTTCTTTTGTCACATAACTTATTTGCATGGACGAACACGAAAAGAAGAGGGAGGCAACGTTTCCGGAAAGGGGGGGGGGGGGGGGGGGGTCAAAGGAGCTCGCGTTGACAAACGCGGTTCATCCATCATTACCATTCCGGCGAGGTCGAAAGCCGGCAGCTGAGATGGCAAAGTCGGGAAGAGACTAAAAAGCAGTTGGGAAGAAGCACCGCCATGAAAATATCTGACCTCAGCACTCCCTCAGCGAATACGGCTCCATGACGCGGCACTTCAAACCTTCTCCGCCTACGGGCCTGAGTTTCCGAAATAAAGACCTCTCTCTCCCTCTCTCACTCCGCCAAAAGAGCCTTGTTAATTTTGTCCTGGATATGAGGCAGATAGAAACGAAACGCTTCCGGTATGAGAATGAGGTATACAGGGTTAATGCTAAACGCAAACAACCTTTCAGAATTAAGCTAGCCATCGGTTTATAAGAAAAAAAATATATATATGTTCAATTTGCTTCAATGTCCCAACAAAAAGAGTAGCAATATTGCAAGTAATAAACAGATGTATTATAGAAATAAAGATCAAAGCAGAAACTATCCGTTATTTCATGGCACTAGCAAACTCCGAGGACAAGAAACAGTACTCATATGTCTATCGACTGTGGCGGTTATGATTTTACCGACTGTTTATACGAAACCACGTAAAAGGGTGAACACTGAAAATGCTTTCGACTGTACAATGTTGGCCTTCTACTTCCTGTGTGAGGGATGCGAAATGACCATTGCGCAAACGTGGGACTTCCCACTGAAAAATTGAAAATTTCAATACACTGAAATCTTGAGCGAGTTGTATGCAGAGTCGAGACACAATAACCACGAAATGTTCCATGACAAAAGAGGGACCGATTTTTTTTTTTTTTTTTCGTAGGCCGCACGCATGTATATGCTCAGGAGTTTGAGCAAGAGCGAAGTCTGCGCTTCGGTTGGCGACAAGCTGTGTTCCAAGCTCTCCCAGTTCCAAGCCGCACACACTCCGAAATATTGCTGAAAAAAAAAATTGTTTTTCCCACAGCGCCTTTGCCGACACCGAGGGTGTCAACGTACTCTCCTATCGTGTGCACTGAACAGGGACAAATGAAGGAAGATCCGCGTAACTCATTTCTCAGTCACAACGCTTGTAATACCCTTCTTCAAAGCATTGCAAGCATTACACTCTCAGCGCAATCGCTTCACTAAATTGCACGTCCAAGCGAACGGGCCACACGCTTTCACGCGCTTGGGACCAGGACAGCGGAAAAGGGGAGGAGGCGGAAATGAATGTAGGAAAAAAGAAAAAAAAAAAACCTTATTACCTCCGGCAAACGGCTTCTGTTTGCGCAGGCCACAGCTGGCCGCCGACGCAGCCGCCACCGTCGCTCGCGCCAGACGTGGCAAGAGACGGCCGTACGAGAAAGCCCCGAATGGGTCGTTCGTCAGGCGCGTCTTTTCGACGCCGCCGCAGCTCGCGGCGGAGCGGAGGAGCAGAACGCCGTTCGCGACGCCGAGCTAGCTTTATTTCCGAGCTCGTTTCGGCCGACACGCTCTTTTACGATACCGCGGTACAGCTCGCGCGCCAGCGCGAGGCGAGACCGAGAGAGCCAAGCCGGGCCGAATTGAAGGCGCAGACGAAAAGAAAAGGCAAACGACGGCAGATTGGGCACTCCTCGCTTTTTCCGTTTATTTTTTATTTTTTTTTTTTTTTTTTTCAAACTCCAACGAGCCCAACACGACGCCTCAAACGCCGAGCCCGGGAGAAAAACGAAGAGGAATCGAATGAAACAGACGAATTAAAAAGAGAAAACGTAGACACAGAACGAGCGGAGAGAAGGGTAGAGAGTTCAAACACGCGCTCACTCAGCCCTTCCTTTTTCTTTCTTCCTTTCTATTACCGCTCTCGGGCCTTTGAATTGGGCTCCAGAATGCGGCAGCCGTTGTCGTTCGCCTCCGCGTTGTACATCTTGACGCAAAGGGGGCGGAAAGAGGAGAACAGCGAGCGAGGGAGATTCTGTTCCCGGCCATTTCGCTCTGTCGACACTGCCGGAACGATCCCGTCACGGGCGTCGAAGGCGACCGATTCTTTTCCCTGCTTCTGTTCTTTTACTTGCCTCTTCCACTCGCCGCTCTTCTGGAACTCCCTCCTTGCCGCTCTTCTGGAACTCCCTCCTTCGCTCTCCAACTAGGCTGCCTGTCCTCCCTTGCACCCTCTGCTAACCCGCATGTCTTGTATCCGCGAGAGAGAAACCTCTGCCACGCGCGTCGCGCCCAGCGTGATCCTCAATGCGCTGGGACCATCGAGAAGTACAGTTCGATATAAGCAATAATTCAATATACCAGGGTCCGATATATTCAAGGCCGACTGCAGATGGGGAATCCACCTCCTGCACCACTCATGCAACGCAGGAGAGGGTAAATTTAAGGTAACCATATATGAATACATTATCCCCTAGTAGTAAAATAATTTCCGAATCAAGAAAATGCTAAGGGTGAGAAGCGAATTGGCAAGAATACGTAACAGAGTAAGAAAAATAGCCGAGAGTATTGCTAAAGAAGGGAGAAGTGGATAAGAGAACTGCTGTCCTTACTCCTTTTTTCAACGAGAGGACACGGTGAACCTCCTAGCGCTTATGAGCAATTACAGGAGCAAAACCATCTCCGCTCAGTTTTCGGTAAGATTCGTGCTTAACACCCTGGCATTGCACTTCGATACGACTTTAGAGGTCTGAATAGGCTTACACAATGATCCTCTCTGTCACACTTCATCGAGTTATAACAAAAATAACTGAAGATTTCAGTTTCACCCTGCCGAAAACAAAATTCAGTGCCTCGATGCAGACAAGCATTAAAAGTATACCTATGTTAAAATAATTTCGAGGCTCGAAAAAAAAATAGTTTTAGTACACTATTTAAGTAATACACTCGCTAGAGACAGAGTGCGTGTGGATCACAAAAATGGCGCCCGAAGCGGCAAGGTTCGCAGAGAAATGAAGGTACGAGCCAGTTCTTCCCAACTTTCTGAGTTCGGAGTATTGCAAGCGGAAGCGGTGGGTCTCTCACAACCGGGATGGAGACGCGTGCATACGACGAACGCGCGCAAGGCGCCACAGCATATATATACACTGCAGGCCTCCAAAAGTCGATGACACTCAGCGTTATTCACGGCATCGCAGCGAACGAAGGACCAAACATACAGAATGTCAAAACGCAAACCGAAAGCGCCCTCGAGATCCTCGCGCTACGCAACGTTCATGAATATGCGCATCCGCCGCGCGAGATTTTCTCAAAGAATGCCCACGGACCGTGAAATGTCCGCCCACCATGGCTACCGCCGCCGACGTACAGGAAGGAAACGCATGGACCTCATCGCAACTCGGAAAAGAAAGAAAGAAAGTTTCTCACGGAAAGGGAAGATTCTATGGAAGAAAAGAATCAATAAAGGATTCTTTTAACTCACAAAGCGAGCGCTGCTCGCGAAGGGAAAAAAAAAAAAATATCAACCTCAACAACGAAGAGAGCAAGCAGGGATCATCAGCCCGTTCGAACGCGGCTATTCGAAACATTCTCGCACACAGGGCATGAAACGCAACTCGAATCCGGTGCACCCACAATGGGACAGGAAAGGAGCTGCGCGTGCAATCAGGATCCACTGCGTCTATCTCTCTCTCTCTCTCATGTGTGTGCGTTAGATAGATAAAGAAAGCAGCAAAACTTCGCGCCTATGACCGGCCTGTAGCAGGTGGCTTTAGCATAAATTCGCGAGAAAAAGTTGTAGCCATCGGACAGAAAGAAATGAAAATTTCAAAGGAATGAGATTGAGAAAAAAAAAGAGGGGGGGGGGGGGGGGGGGGGTATAAGAAAGCAGACAGGGCGAACCGATTTCTCCCTGTGCGGGCCCTTAACTTTCCGGACCCTGCATATTTCATCAGCACTGCGGTTGAGTGTGGCAGCTCCGTCTTACGTAAGCCGTATATATACGCGGCCAGCTTCTCAAGTTTCTCAATCGCTTCTCACGAGCAGTTCTCATCGCGCCTGTCTTTGTATTTGTCTTCTCTCGCGTTTATGCGGTGTTTCTTCCCCGTGCGCCGCCGCCACGGTTTTGGTTCGCGCCTGCGTTACGTATTCGCTGCCTCGTTACTGCGGCTGAGGGGTATAGAGAAGATAGCCGCGAATGAGCCCGGACTCGAAGAGAGGGGAGGGGCTCAGAGAGTCGTCAGGCCGAAGAAAACCCGAAAACCTCCTAGGCGCGAACAGACTCCGCAGAGAAGCGGCTTATAGAAGTGCACGGAGTAACGCAACCCGCCGAGAGAAGATAAAGAAACCTATCTATGCCGCCGAGGCTTCAAAAATGGATGATGTTGGGAGAAAAGGAAATAATGGTAGACGACGCCGTGTAGAGCGCCGGCAGGGCGGCAGGTGCAGTCCCGCTATTTCAATGACCTGCTTCTATTTGCCGCGGTTCCTCGCAAAGCACGCGATAGAGGATGAAATTCGGGGCGAAACTGACGCGAAGAAAAGAATCTCACGCGCATTCGAGTCTGTCAGCAGCCGCTCGAGGAACGACTAGCCGTAATAGAAACTTTTCTTGTCTCATCTGCAAACTCAGTACACTACTGAATACTAGTTTCTTCGCTTTCTGTTTTTCGTGTGATCGAAGGGGTCTTGCGTGCACCCACAAAGGGCGCGAATAAGCTCAAAGTTACATCTTCCCTCTTAATTACATCAAAATTACATCTTAGTTACATCTTATATCTTACTTGCACACACAACCACTAAACGCGTCGCTATAACACACATCACCTAACAAAGGGCACATCACAAAGGCGTCGCTTAATTGCACACAGCCTCGCGACAACGTTCGTCCCAAACAAGAGAAGCCCACAACGAATCGTCCATTCACTGCAGCCAAGCGAAGAAACCGCTAAGGGCGGAAGTGACGTCAGCCCCCATGGCGACGACCCATGGCAAGAAGCCAGAGAACATGCGGTCCCCAGCAGCGACGGGACAGAGGGAAAGCGAGGCACAGGCGAGCGCGCAAGCGAGAGTTGGGAACCGGCAGGCAGGGGGGAAGGGGGGGGGGGGGGGGAAGAACCATAAACCAAAATGGCGCTTCGGGCTTTTACGGTGGTGCAATGAACAAATGGGGCGCGGAAACCGGCTTCTTCCGGGTCCGAAACACGCCGCCGCCAAGCAATCTCGCGGCCCACCAACGACTCATTTCCGGCCCCGCCGTTCGCGCTGCAACCCCAAAATCGCACGCCAGCACGTCCCCTTCCCCCACCCCTTCCTCTTCCAACCGTCTCCCAGTTGTCACGTTACCACGTCCCACCAGCCGCCTTCGTTTCCACGAGTCGGTATACGGCCAGCGGCTCGTTAGCAGGTCTCGTCTTTCTTTGCTTCTTCTTCAAACGTTCGCCCCCCTGTGTTTTCCAGCTAAGATCTTTATACAAGGGATGGCGGCAGCTTGCGGGTACAAAGACCACAAAACGAAGCATGTGCACCGACAAGGTGTGCAAGGATAATTGCTTAAGTTTTCACTCCATATTAACATACTCAAACGACACATGAAAATGTAAAGGGGTCAATGGCCTTTGAAACCGAGGAAAGCATAGGGGAATAGCTAGTGTTACCAGGACTTTGTTCATTCGGTGGAGTGCAGTTAAAAAGAAGAAAATATGCTGCCGGTGGAGCGCAAGCCTACATCCTCAACATGTGGCATAGCGCCAACAAGTCCCTCCTCTCCCTTATACCTCTCTACTAGTGGTCAAAGCCATGGTCCGCATCAGGGCTGCCCTTAATGCTCAAACAATTACAAACACGAGCAGAGTAAAAATAGCCGTGACATGCGCTCCTTGCTGTACTTGAATAAATGCATTCAAGCCTCAGAACAGTTGTTCCACCCTTTGACTGGTTCTGTACAGCCCACCAAGTGTAATAATGAATTAGAAAACAACGACAAATAAAACATACATAAATACCTCGGAGGTGCGAGACGGAGCGATTAGACCTTAATGCGTACGGATAACGCTCGTGAGCAAACCACAATGAAAACCAGGAAGGACTTCGGTTGTAATAAAGCAAGTGGTTGTAATAAAGACACTTGATACAATACTATGTCTGCCCCATTTGCGATTACGTTCACGTGCGCTAAATATGCATCCAGCGTTTCAGCATGCAGCAAAGTTCTCTTTAGCGGCCGTTAAAATTTGCTTGCTTTCAACAAAAATAAAAATGAAATCACAACTTAAGGCCGAAAATTAACAGCAGAAGAGGCAAACCATGTCACCTCCGCCAAAGCCTGTAAAGCGTGCTTTGCCTGCACAACACTATCAAGCAGGTGAAGCCAACCCTAGAGCGCTCAAGGGAAAGCATATGGCTCAGTGACGCTAGCTAGCACGGACAAGGGGAGAAGCGCGGGCACAATCGTTTCTATCACATCGATTATGTCGCCCGACCAATCAACGAAACAAGCCCCATAAGCGTCAACGTAACTGTGCACACGCACGTAACATGTACTATCAGTAACATTAACATGTACTATCAGTAACATTAACATGTACTATCAGTAACATTATTATCAGTAACATGTTACTGATAATAATCGACGTCAGGGGTTTACCCAGGAACTGAAATCGGGGATAGGTGTCTAAACTGCTGGGGTGATGGCATGGGAGATGCGGTAATTAGCTTTGATAGTCACCAGTATAAAAAACAAAATTCGTCAGATACACTTAAGACTGTTTACGTGCGAGAATGCGAAAACATTATACTTCCGGACAACTTTCCGTGGCTATGCAGCCTAAGCTACACAGTCGAAACGCATTAGCTCACTGCGCAGCAGAATATAGTCCCTTCAGAAATTTTGCAGATCGCGCTCTGAAATATGATACCATTACGGAAATATTCCCTTTATTATTACATCAAGGTTGTACAAAAATGCAAGCCAGTACAGCATTAGTGTAGTACATTTTAAAATCAGCATGCTACGCCGTGCAAATGCGATGGCTGCGCCGTCTGTCACGAATCCTGCGAAGCGTACGTCGGGTACTTCTGCTACGTCAACCACAGGTTTCCGTAATTTCGCAATACGCTTATTTCGATAGCATACGTAGCGTGAAATATTCATTACCTGCGAATTTGCGTTCAATTAAGCCTTCAGTGGCGTAGACATGCCATTCCTGCGTCATTGGTGCCTCGAAAACTATTATTTCAAGTAAAGGTGGAACTGAAACCAAAACTGTAACCGACACCATATATGCCAGAACTACTCAGTGTAGTAACACTGTGACGAGAACTCTGCCTCAGTAGCTTTGGTTGCATATTTAGCCACAAAAAGTTGTCCAGTAGTATAGTTACTTTACACTATTACTTTTTAAAGTGCTGAGTCATGCTATGTTGCCTGATGACTATGAGCCATGACTATAACTGATCCATGACTATGCATTATGTTTGTGCAAAGCCTGCACCTTACTTTAAAGTACTGAGTTATCCTACGCTGCATAATGACTATGAGTAATGACCATGCATAATGGCAGTACAGACTACACCTTAGAGCAATGCTACTTTGCAAAGTGCTCAGTCATTCTACATTGCATAACTAAATGTCACAGCTATCTGATGTCATAATGGTTACATTTACTCATCATTCATGACTGTACATGACCTCTTTCATATGTTGTGGCACCGTACACCAGCATGGTGACATCATCCAAGTTTCGTGTCATGGACACTGCTGCTGGCAACCTTTGTGCTAATGATGCATATAATGCCTTTGGCATGAAATAAAGGGTGCCTTCAGAAAAACAAGTAGGGGTGTACACCCTACAAGGAGGGTGCGTAGAGAGATCACTGATCAATGCAACAGCGACCACATGTGGCTGTCACAAAGGCCAATGATAACATACAAAATTCAGGTGTCTATCTCGCAGAAAGCTGCCACAAATGCCCAGCCAAATCGCAGCAATGTAATTACAGGCATTTATCAAAGCAAGAAAGCATAATTAAAATGCATTCCGTTTATGTTTTTTGTTTTCAATTATCTCATTGCAGTGAAAGCTGTTCAGTGAACTTATGTATTTTGTTTGGTACTTCTGAGCTATCTGAAGCTATATTACATAGGATTTGCATTCGAAAAATGCCATTAACACTCACGCTTTTAATCTTTATCAGCACACAGTAACTAAAGAAAGACAACAGCATAACTTCTAGATAAATCTAAGGAAAGATGAACACTATCCTGCTGGTGTTCATCCTTAATCGTCTCAAAGTTAATCTATTCGTCCATTTTTCGTAGCCATGAATCACCACTAGCACAATCAGCCATGCTCGGAATGTTTTTTGCAGTAGCTGCCAAGAGCATTTCCTACCACTCGAAATAAGGAGCCGATATTCTTAATAGCGGAGCCTGCAGTAACTAGAGCCTCCTTGCCTATCTAGCTTGGATTCCTACTACAAGCAGTCACAAAATTATTGGGTTCTAACCTTTCTGGCATATTCTGTAGTTCATTGCAGCTAGTCAGCAAAATTTATAACTTAAGGACGGCTGCTAGTCAAGGTCAAAATTCGTGAGATAATAAACTATTTTAGTAAGTGTAGTTCATAACTATGCGACACTTAAGAAAATATCAGCTTGCTAAGTCCATCCACTCATATATTGCACACTGATGGGCACGCCTGCAAAGCAGGTAGTACTAGTTACAATGTACATGGCAAGAAAAGCAGCCCTGTCCATGTCATTAGTTTGACGGCACATCACAAGCATCTGATGATTCTGTCTTTTTTTCCTCCACAAAACACGCAGAACATAACACACATAGGAACAAACCAAATGCAAACGATAAAAAGACAACAAATTCTGCTCACAAAAGAAATACTAAACAGCAAGAAACAAAAAAAGCCTGCTAAACGGGGCTGAGCTGCGTCCAAAGTATACAAAACAAGAAACGTGCTGAAAACATAAAGCAGAAACGTGCAACCACCAACATGCACAGCAAGAAAATCATCATGCCATCATGCAAATAAAAGCGCTAAAAACAACACTCTACTGACCTTTAGGTAGTCGATGGCTGCGTTGACGGACTCTTCATCACCGTAGTCTACCTTAAGGGACTCCAGTTCATTTTCCCGGTTCTTGAGCCACTTTTCCAGCTCACCTGCAAGGTCATTCCACTGCTTCGTGTAGCCCGTCAGTGGCATTATGTTCGGTGACGAGGGATGGCTGACACTCTCAAAATCTGCAATGCACAAAAAGGCACACAAAAAGCACACAATGTGGTGGGGCACAATACTAAACGGGGCTTGGCTCACCATTCCAACCAAGTGAAAGCTCGTTAATTCGAACCCCATTAATTTGGAAAATCGGATAATCCGACAGGCACGCAAGGTCCCTAAAATTATACATAGGAGTCTATGGGGCGAAACTCTCGTTAATTGAAACAAATTTTGCTGTGCGTCAGTTAATCGACCTCACTCTGCAGCCCGCCAAGTCGGCGCACACGAGAGCAAAAAGAAAAAAAGAAAGAAAAAAAAAAAAAAACACTGCAACAAGCGGTGTTACTGTACGGCTGGTAGGCCATCGTATGGTCATCGTCATCAGCAGCGCGAAAAAGGGCGAGGGAAGCGAGGTTAGCGGCGGCCGAAGAAGCCGGCGTCTTTCTTTGTGCTTTGTTGTATTGCAGCAGTCGTGTTGGTGTCATCCGCTTAACCCTATCGACAGCAAGTCTCGTTTTGGCGAGTGTAGTTTCCATGTGTTGCTGCTACGATCGCAGTTACTTAACCGTAAGGCAAAGTCTTTTTTCGTAATTGCATGCTGCGTGTTTACTGTGCTGCTTTCAAATGGGTAGCACAGACTGCCTGCGCACCTCGCCTTTGTGTCCTCTGCAAAGCAACTTGCTGAATATGTGTCGATCGATTATGGTGTTGCCGTTGTCGGTCAGCAGACCGAGGATGAAATAATTGAAGAAGTGACAGGCGCTGACGACGATTCGTCGGAACATGGCGATTGTGAGCAGTTGCCCCAAATGACGAAACGCACGGTGAAAGAAGCTACAAAAGTCTGTCCGTGCTGGAGGACTTATGTGAACAAGTCCCTGACGGTGCGTGTGTTGTGGAGCACCTGGCAGCTGTTAGAGCTACTATCGTAGTCGCTCAAATTCGCCCAAAAAAGCAGATGACGATAACAAATTTCTTTGCCAAATAAAGGTATGTCCTGTTGCGGCAAACATTGTTTTTTGTTGTTCATTCGATATTTCGACATTCGGATAATTCGACAATTTTTCGCGGTCCCATCAGTGTCGAATTAATGAGCTTTCACTGCATTAAAATATGTTAGAATGGCTCAGTGCCAAGTGATTAGGCACTATGGTCGCACCTAGTCATGTGACCAGCTGAAACCTAAGCTTGTAAATGGGACATGGCTTGCAGTAATTCAAGTTCCAGAAAAGGCTAGTTAAGATTAACAAACTTTTATACGCAAATTGAACACCGAGGGCTTTGAGAGATGCCATAGTGGAAGGCTTCGCATTTCTCTTTTGACCACCGGGGATTCTCTAAGGCAACTCAAAATTTTTGTATACAAAAATTTTACCATTGCCAAGACCAAGGCTGAAAACTAGTGCTCAGAAATATGAGTGTTAAGAGCCCCTGAGCTTCCATAGCAGATAACACAGTCGAACTTTGCTACGGTAAGCAGGTAAAAGATTGTTAAAAAGTGTGATACAGCCAAATTTTGTAATACTATATAAGCGTCGATTGATAATTGCATGCAACCACATGGAATTTTAGTAAAGACGGCAACTCGAGTAACCCATACTGGAAAGCAAGGAGATATTCCTTCCAAAGTTTCACCATCATTTTCAAAGCTCTCGTAAAGGCTCCGAGGCCGCAAGAAACAGAGCTCTGAAAGTTACTTAAATTGGCTTCCGCCACCCTGCTCATAACTTCCTGTATAAGGTGGCAGCAGGCTGAATGCTAGCTAGGATCCTTTCAGTTTCGCGCCAAAACAGTAACCTCACACTAAAGCTACAGGCACTTTCTTCCCCTCCTTCCAAGCCGCCATGAGTTGAGCTGCCACACAGCAGGATGATTACAACTAGGCTACAAACGTCCATGCTGTTGCTTCAGGGGCTCTATCAATGGGTGCAAGAACCCTGAATGCTTACCAATAGCCATGCTAGATAAAGGCACAGACACAAGGAAGCATTTCCTTGATGCTGCGTTAGTGTCTCGTCTACTGTCATTGTCCCTTGACACCCCACTCATATGAGGATGCAACCACACAAATAACGGTCTGTTCCTTGCTCCATGCAGACTGTTCAATCGCCTCTAAAAGAGGAGCTGAGCTGGTACAGAAATATTGAGATTTCTTTCTTTCTTTCTTCCTTAGTTGGTGCTAGTCCCCTTGTATATGACAAACCCAACTAGAGGGACAACCACTGAAGTTGTTCACATTCAAATCAGGTCTCGAAAGTTTCTAAAAGATAATTTACTTTGCAATAGTAACACTAGAAATAGAGAGAGCATACTACAGTAGTAATAAATGCTATGCAGTCATTTCAAAACTCTGGGAGCAAGGTGAGAGAGAGCTGCCATGGCAATTGCACTGAGAAAGGAACCAAAAAATTTTGATTTTATTCGTCCACCCTGTGCATGGTATCGACTCACTGGCGTATAGATTTTGCATATCATTTCAGCCTTAGAATGACGTGCATTATTTTTAATGGGCACCGAGAAAAGAATCCACTGACAATAATACATGGCAAAATAATACTTGATGCTGTTATCATTTCCACAGTAGAGTACTTAGCTTTTAAAATACAGCAAGACCTCATTAATTCAACTTCAAGACACTGGAAAAAAATGTTCTTTATGACGTTCAAATTGCCCAAAAGTTCGAATTATCAAATGAGCCTGAAAACACTTAGAGGAGTATAGACACCAAATTTTAGTGGCATTTTTCTTCTTGTTAATGATGTGTAAGACACTCCTGTATGTCGATCCATACACAGTTTTCGCCTACAGCTGCTAAATACTTTATAATTGAATTCCTTAGAATGACGTGCATTATTTTTAATGGGCACCGAGAAAAGAATCCACTGACAATAATACATGGCAAAATAATACTTGATGCTGTTATCATTTCCACAGTAGAGAACTAGCTTTTAAAATACAGCAAGACCTCATTAATTCAACTTCAAGACACTGGAAAAAAGCGTTCTTTATGACGTTCAAATTGCCCAAAAGTTCGAATTATGAAATGAGCCTGAAAACACTTAAAGGAGTATAGACACCAAATTTTAGTGGCATTTTTCTTCTTGTTAATGATGTGTAAGACACTCCTGTATGTCGATCCGTACACAGTTTTCGCCTACGGCTGCTAAATACTTTATAATTGAATTTTCTTTTTTCGCCAGATTCGGTTTCAGTAGCCCAGGGATTGCTGTGAGGTTGCAATCAAGTCTTTGCATACGGCATGAAAAGCAGCAATATAAACGCTGATTCTTCACTTGTAGTGATTCATGTTCATGAGGTAGGCTGGCTTTATCATCGTAGTGAAATCAAACGACACATCCCTCACGTGACCAAGATTTGACTTTGACGTCACAGCCATCGCTCGGCTGTTGAAACCAAAACAGATGAGAAAATAAATTTGATTATAAATTATTCAGCAGTCATAGGTGGATATGATGTGATGATCCGTGTACATGACGTCTTAGGAATCATTACAAAATATAAAACATGAACCCAAAAATTAGATGTCTATAGTCCTTCAACATCTGTTTTCTTCAAGGCAAATGTATTTGGTGAAAGATGGGGCAACAGTTGCCCGACCTCAAGATGAGAATAGCGCGGCAACGAGAGTTTCCATGTTTTCACTAATGTTTCATTCAGCTGTCAGGAGCATAGAAGCAGAGCTGCTTCAAAATCATAAGACCTTCCTTCATCTTTCACAATACAATGCAGTCCAGCTATGCCAATGCCCCTATCATAAATAGCAACATCATACATTAGGGGATTCCAACACACAAACAAGGAACAAAATGACAGCTTTAGAACACTGAAGGAATGAAACACGTGGACAAAAGAAAAGAAAATGGCTTCAGCAGCATCGAGAGAGTGAGGGAAAGAGATGGTTGGGGGAGAGACAGAGAGCAAACACTAGCGGCTCGCCAATCGGAGTCCAAAGGGGTAGGCCCGAAGCGCAGAAAATTGAAGCCGAAGCTGTACGACTGGACTATTCTTGAAGGTGGGGCCATTTGTTTGTCCTCAAGCCTGCCGTCATACACACGTCAGAAATACATAAGTGACTCTGCAGCACGGAGTTCCCATTTTGAGTTGGGCTACCTCAAAAATCTTGCCAAATCGGCCATACCTGAATGTGGCCTCCTGTCAGGAGCCCTTTCGAATCAAACCTCATGGAATTACATCAGCAATGGCCACAACCATGATGGCAGTTTCAATTATCCAAATTTCCAAATTACAGGCATCAAATTAATGAGCTCTTACTTTGTGCAATCTGTGAAACGTTTGCATTTTCGACAACTGTTCCTTCCTACTTTGCAGCCATGGAAATTAAGTACACGCTCAACTGCCAAACCTAATGCATAGACTGTTGGTGCTTTCATCAAAAAAAAAGTAATAATAATAAATTAGAATCCTAGCATGTCTTCCCTCTTTGCCAACCAAACAGCAAGTATGCAAAAAAAAAAATTCGTGCTTTGTTTCAAATTTGCATTTTCTTTCTTTCTTTATCAAATACTGCAAACCTTGCTTAGGTCCAAGCAGGGTGGGTTACATGGCAACAAAACAATAATAACGAAGGTAATAAACACCAAAATGTGGCCAAAGGCAGTAAAGAATCATTTCAGTCGGTTACAGTGCGAGGAAAAAACGAAAACTTGAATAAATCTGTTGGTGCGAAATACGGCATCAGTGAGTTAGGATGATCGTGGCGCATATGCCATAATGATAAAAGCGATAGATATGGTGAAGGGTTAACAGTTAGATCTCGATTCCAAAGCGAGGAAAGAAATTGCAAGTGTAAATTTTTTCTTCGTTGTTCAAGACGTTGAATACCATTAACCTGCATTATTTCAGAGGGTGAGTCATACGGAGAAAATTTAAAGTAAATAAACCTCACAGCTTTTCTTTGTACCTTTTCTAGACAGGTGATATTGTGATTAGTAAACAGGTTCCAAACAGCGCATACATATTCAGGTTTCGGTCTAATTAGTGAGTGGAAAGCAAGTAGTTTTACGCTCGAGGGAAAATTTTTAAGCTTATGTCTTAAAAAGTATAGTTTACATAATGCGGAAGAGCAGATATTATCTATATTTAAATTCCATGATAAAGTATTAGTAAGCATGACACCCAAATACTTGTACAGTGAAACCTCGTTATAACGAACAGTTAAAAAATCGGAAAATAGTTCGCTCTATCCATAATCCGTAATATAAAATTTCGTAGAAGATCCATGCAAGAGCAGCAAAATTCAATCAGAGAAGGCACAGCAACTCGGAGGGTGCCTTCTTGGGTCACGTCCGTTTATTTACGCGCAAAGAACTGCGTTATCGCGGCCTGATTTTTTTATGTTGATCGCGTTCCGTATCACGCCCTGTTCCACAGTTTGCAAACGCTCAACAAGGGCAAACCCACTGCTCTCAATAGCACTGTAGTGGCGGCGCAGTAAATCCAATGCAGCAAGCGCTTCTTGTGAAGTCGGAATGTTCTCATCGCTTGCACGGTCAGCCTGAGCTTCGTCTGCGGGATGTTCAGAAACGTCCACAGCGATTTCAGCGTCCGTCAGTACAGCCGTGGTCGCCGCGATGTCGTCGCCGCCTACAAAGTCCTCTACAGTCATTGTTGCGGGCATGTCACCTCATGTCAGAAGCTCGCGGAGCTCTGCTTCTGCTTCGTCCCCATCGTCACTTGATGCGCGGGCCTCTGCTGGAACAAAAGCTGCGTGCCGAAAGCAGTTGGCAATCGTTGCGCCTTTCACGCTGTTCCATGCCGCTTTAATGCTCCCAGCAAGTCGATCATCAAGTCCTGCTTCATAAGAAGCTTCACGAGAAGAGTGTCAATCAGTCTCCTCTTGTAAACTGCCTTTATCTTGAGCTTGGTCTTTAACGTCAGTTCTGCTCTTTTTTTCACGTTCACCGCCATCACAGCACTACGCACACCCGCGCACCACACTCGACACGACGACCGACGCAGCCTCCACCGAACGCTACGACAGCCACGCCGCTGCTAACACTAAAACCAAAAGCGCGAATGGCACAAAAACCAAAAGAGCAAGTTGTTTCCTTCCTCCATTTAAAAAGGCAAAAAACAACACTCGATCGTGCCGCTGCCGCCGCTGCTAAAGCAGCGCTGTCGGCGATTGTGCGATGCAAACAATTTCTTATGGCCTCCGAGATCAACTCCGTGCGCACAAACAGGCGCGCGGGGGTAATCTCGGAGGCCATAGATTTCTTCGGCTGTCAACTCCCAATGTCGTCGTGGCATCTGTGGCGCTGTCAGCGCCTGCGAGGTAATCCTGAACGTTTGCTGCGCCGCATAATACAATGTAGTGCAACGAAGCCTGCCTCCTGCTATTAAAGTGAGGTAGTGCCTGGCGTCGTGAAGTTCGTAAACTCCGTTTTATGCCGAACCACGTTCGCTATGGGAAGTTAAAAATACACGTGTTTGACAAAAATATTTCGAAAGAGTTCGCTATATTCAATAATTCGTTATATGCGTGTTCGTTATATCGAGGTTTGACTACTTAGTCTCTCCCAACAAAGGTGAAGAACCTAGCCTGTAGAGGCAGATATAGAGCAATATTAGAAATCAGGAGTCCAACACTGAACAAAATGATGCTGTTACAGTGTTTCTCAATAAAAACATAAACTACAAGAAAAAAAAGTCTAAGAGAATACTGACACATTGTTACTGGCCCCCCAAGTGCTATGCAAGGTGCATCAAACCAAGGGTACAAGGCATTAAAGTTGACAGCTGATGCTACAATTGAAATTCGGCTCCAGTATTACCGTATTTACTCGCGTAATGAACCCACTCGCGTAATGAACCCACCCCCCACTTTTGTCGTCGAAAATTGAATTTTTTTTTTACGTCGCGTAAATAACGCGCACCCGCCCGCAGGGTCGGTGTTCAGCATGTTCGCGTTATCTCGGCTCAATTGGCCGGCGCTGTCGACTGTCGACGATCATAAAATTGTCTGATCGCGCAGTGATAAAATAAACATCATTTGAAGCCAACGATGCTGAACACCGGCGACGCGAACGCGGGTGACGCGGGCGTCGACTGCACGCTTTCGTTGATCGTTCATTGACCTTGCATGATTCGTTGGTGGATGCGCAAAGGGCTTTACTGGGGCGTCCTCTTTGAAATGGGGTGACGGCAGTTTCCACCACGCTCGGCTATTTTCTTTGTATTTCTCGAACCAATTTGTCAAACTTCTCTAGATTTTTTTTTTACAATGATGATGATGATGCAGGTTGCCGAGTGCCATCTATTAAATGCAAAGCAAACCTCTGCTTATAGCGCCATGCATGCGCGGCGGCGGCAGAACGAAGTAAAGACAACGCACTTGGACAGCGTCGGTCGCCATTTCGCCAGTCCTATTTTGTTGCTGTTTAAGTGCTTCGCTACGACCTTTGCATTATTTCGTGCGTGCTGTGCATTTTCTGCGCGTTGTGCGATGGGGCGTTGCGCTAGCTACACGGCCGGTTTTAAGCTCAAAGTCGTGGAGCATGCTTTGGAGCATGGCAATCGCGCGGCTGGACGGCATTTTAGTGTAGACCCCGTGCGTGTGCGCTACTGGAGGAATCAACAAGAGGAACTCAGAGCGACGAAGAAAGATCGCCGTGCCTTTCGCGGGCCGAAGCAGGGCAAGTTTCCTCGCGTCGAGGAAGAAGTTCTGAGCTATGTGAAGAGGCTCCGCAACGAAGGATGTGCCGTATCCCACGAGCTGATACAGAATCACGCGCGGGCCACTGCAAGAAGTCACGGCATTGCCGCGAGTGAATTTAAGGCGAGCAGTGGTTGGACGACTCGTTTCATGCGCCGGAACGGGTTGTGCCTCAGAAGGCGTACTACGTTATGCCAGCGGCTGCCGGCAGACTTTGGGGACAAAGTGCGTGATTTCCACCGCTTTGTCATTCGGATCCGTGAGGACAAAAAGTTCCTGCTGTCGCAAATCGGGAACGCGGACCAGACGTGGATTCAGATAGCGGACCAGTTGAAGCGTGGATTCAGATAGCGAGCCCGAGTGAGACAGACCATAAGCAGCCAGCAGCATGAAAATAAAAATGAATTTTTAATTCCCATTCATCGCGTACGTGTTTTTACTATAAAGGTAAGGTTGGGATTGCGATTTTCCTATCTTCATTGTGACATGAAATTTCGACCTAAAAAATATCTAAATTTTTTTTCCCCGCGTAATGAACCCTCCCCCCAAATTTATGTCAACTTATCTGGAAAAAAGGTGGGTTCATTACGCGAGTAAATACGGTATGCACTTGTAAAGTAAACAGAAACTGAGAGATTGAAAGCCTGAGACCCACCTATGACCAACGAGAGTGGAGGTCCTATCCTGGAGACAATCTGCTGAATAGCATCCCATGATTCTTTGAGATGGTTAAGCTTGCTCGTTGAAGATGGGAGCAGCGGAAGCAGCTTCTCCACTTCCTTGGCCTTCGTCCCAATCTCTTGGATCGAGTTGCCATGCCTCAGAAGGGTATCTTCAGCTACCTGGTGGTAAGAGAAAACCAAAATCGACACAATTCCTTACACTTCGGTGGCTCCTTCACTGAAGAGCTCATTTTTGTACACATTTTCTTTGAACAAAATCAAATTAAATTTTCAACAAAGCTTGCAGTAATTTTAATAAGTTCTCTTGGTGTTAACAAGCTCTTCAGCCAAACCAAAAGCAGTAAAATGAAATTACATTTTCTACTAATAAGCAGTCTTGTGCACGTATATCCCTTCCTAACCATCATATCAAAAAGCACATAAAAGGGTGACAGCATGCATAAAGAAGCGCTACGTGTCTGTGAAGATTCCTTCGTGCATCCCTGCATCATGTACGAGTTTTGAATGCCCTCCTCCTCACCTTCACTTCTGGAGGTGGATCTCCCAGAAGCTTGGCAGCAAACAGCCTCTCCACATCCCTTCGGGTTTCACTCAGCCTCTGCTGTTCAGCTGCAATTTCCTCTTCGAACTCAGTAAGCTGAGGGATGTAGGATTCCAGCGTCTTGCGTGACTGCGGGAGTGTGGTGCTGGCCTAAAAAGTTACGAAACTTGTGCCCATCAAAAGCAAGCTCACATAGATTACACATTTTTCGTGTTACACTCCCAAATAGCAAGTGCGAGAGACGGGCCAAAGGATTTGACACGATGAAAAGGGGTCCTCTCTTGTGATTTCCTGATTTTCATTAAGCCGAAAAATGGACATTCATGCGTCTTAATATGCATGAAAGAACATTTCCCGTCTACAAAAGCATATACACAGCTGTAATGATACCATGTGACTTCTGTGACTATATGCCCTCTCAGACTACTCCACATTGTTTTCGAACCTTATTTTGCTGCGTAAAGCACTTACAAAATCCTCCCATCTTTTGTCCTGCATGCGACCAGACCTCATCGAAGCATGTGGTCACACTCCTGTTATTCCATTATCCCCGAAGAGTTAGAAAGGCAAAGAACAAGAGCCCATGCTATTGAATAAAGCCAGAAGAGCCTCATCATTCCAACAAGAAGCTCAATGCGTGGCTCATCAGCTGTTTAGGTCAAACAAAAACCGGCTTGGGGACATCTGAAATTAATGCGCTCGCATTAGACTCCTCAGTTGGGAAAAACTGTCCTGCGTTGGGTGTCCTCCCAAGTCTCCACCTGCTATCTGTCACCTGCCATATTTGACAGGTGGGAAAGTGGAAGGACAAATTTCCCTCTCCCCTTGTAGGGGTGAGTGGGGGAAGAGGCCGGAAGGTGGCTGTCATGGGAAGAATGAAGAAGGTGGTTACCGTAGACAGAGGAGGCTCTGGCGTTGGCGGAGGAATGCGCAACCTAAGGGTTGTTTACCTGCTGGGTGACCACCATGAAAGATGGAGTGTGAGGAGTAAAGCGAGCCTAGAGAAAGAGCGGAGATACAGTCGAACCTCATTATAATGAAGTAGTACCGGGCGCAAAAATTGTTTGTTATATCCGATATTCGTTATAAAAGTGCGCGCCCAAATTCCTGTAAATAAGTTGGCTAATAAAATGAAACAAAATGCACACTAATATGGACAACCCAAAGGTGCGAGAACACACAATTTTTTAAAAATTAAAAACTGGGTATAAGCATGAAATCTTGCTTTTCGTTCTGTGTTGGAGAGCAAAAATAAATACTAAGGGATGTTGCCTCCATGCACAATTTGCGCGACAGAGCCAAGGAACTCGGGGAGTGTAGCACACGCGTACGGGTCGGTCGCAGTGGCAAAGGCGGGGCAGCGGC
The DNA here is from genome assembly GCF_055883805.1 of Amblyomma maculatum. Lineage (NCBI taxonomy): Eukaryota > Metazoa > Arthropoda > Arachnida > Ixodida > Ixodidae > Amblyomma > Amblyomma maculatum. The sequence goes on from NC_139344.1 coordinate 336,054,809, forward strand.
TCACGCCATGTCGACGCAATGGTGATGATATGCCAGTCACATGCCTGTCAGCCGTTGCTTGGCCGGACTCGAGCAGCGGCGGCAGCAATGACGCTCGAGTCCGGCCATAGCCGTTCATGACCTCCGAGATCACCGCGCATAGAGGTGTAATCTCGGAGGCCATGGGCCGTTCGTGCTAGTTTTTGTCGCCGCTGCTAGACGATGCGGCAAGCGAACGCGCGGTTGGTTTAAACCCACTTCAGTGGCACCGCTCGAATCTAATCTTCTAAAGGACGTAGGTACAGTCACAACAGAAATAGAAAATGAGCTCTAAGCCAGGAACATTGACAATCGCTTAGTCCACATGTGGGAAGCGAGGCACAGTATGGAAAAAAGATGGGCTATGCAAAAACACAACAAAAGACTTAGGGTCAAAATAGCCAACCTAAACAAGGAAATTTAAAGTCAAGCCTCCCAATTGGCTTAACAACAGTGGCATCAAATATATGCGACAACTTTAATGGCAACATGGGCACGCGAGATGCGTGGAATTTACTGCGACATCTTCTCGATCCTGAATTCAGCAGGAAATCCAATGAATCCTTCACGTTAATGACCTCACGAATGAGGAAATCATTAATGCTCTTAAGACTCATTATTTTAACATCTCTTCGTGACAAAAAACCCCTACCGGAATATAAAGGTAATCCGAACCCTCACATCGACTACGACATAACGGAGGCAGAAGTCCAAGCAGCAATTCATTATATCTGCACACCCTCGGCATCCGGCGCAGATGGGACCACAAATAGTATGCTGAGAAACCTAGATCAAAACCCTATCTCCCAACTTACCAACTTCGCCAACGAATGTTGGAATAACGGATCATTACCCGAAACGTGGAAGCAGCCAAGGTAACATTTATTCCGAAACCAGGAAAAAAACTTTCAATAGAAAATCTGAGACTGATCACCCTCACCTCGTTCCTATGTAAATTATTCGAACACGTAGCCTTGGAAAGGCTTCTGTCATACATGGACGAGTGGGATCTGTACCCTCACACTATGTTGGGATTCAGACCCCTTTTGTCTACACAGGACACTATGTTAAGGATTAAGCATGAAACCTTGGCACCTGAGACGAATAACAGGATAAGAGCCATGTTATCTCTCGGCCTCACAAAAGCTTTTAATAATGTGACCCACAAAGCTATCACAGGTGGCCTACCTGAGCTGCAGGTGGGCGTCAGGATGTATAATTACATCAATGCCTTCTTAACAGGTAGGACCGCAGAAATTCAATTAGGATCTAGTCATTCTAACAAGTTCCCACTAGGAGGCAGGGGCACACCACAAGGCTCAGTACTGTCCCCATTTTTCTTTAATCACTTTAATAAAAATGGCACGCTAATTAGAGCAAATTCCAGATCTACAACACTCTTTCTATGCCAATGATATTACTCTAGGGACAACCAAGGGTCACGCCAGCATAATTGAAGACACGCTGCAGCAAGCAGCAGATGCGGTAGTGGAGGGGACGAACAAAATTGGCTTGGAATGCTCATCTAAAATATCGGAACCTTTAATCATCACATTTAAATGTTAACCATCATGTTAACCATCATGTTTAAATGTGAAACCATAAAACCGCCGGAGGGCCTGCAGATTACCGATTCGGAACAGTGGGAGGCCGCATTGCTTAGCTCTGATCCAGGCCGGCAACACGCCATCACGGCCTGGGCCAAAGAGGTCGTCAAGCGCTATCGAGCGACAACCACCCCTGGGACGGCTTGAGGAGAATGTCTCACGAAGAAAAAACACACCAATTTCTCCTCAGTAAAGTTTTCTCCTCCTCCTCCTCCTCTGAGTCCCGCCATGGCAGTTTATGACCTCCAAGATCCTCACGCGTGGAGGTGTGATCTCAAAGGCGATAAGCCGTTAGTGGCAGTTTTTATTGCCGCTTCTAAATGACGCGGCATGCGAACGCGCGGGCGATTTAAACACACTTCTGCGGAGGCCGATTCAATTGATTGAAAAATTGTGTTTTTGGTGTCCTTTTCGGCTCCTTTATGCTTTTCTGAAATTTTAATGCAAAAAAAACATTCCTTATAACTAATCTAGCGTCAAATTTTAAATTTTTTCTTTCGTTACACATAAAGAACTCCCATAAAAATAAACCATAAACCAACCAGACTTCGATTTTAGTTCATTTTATCCGATAATTCGCTATATCTGTGCTCATTATAGTAAGGTTCGACTGTATCTGAGTGGAGCATGCACACAGGGTGCCACACTTTTGCTAAAATGGTTGTGTGCCAAACAGCACTGTGCGGTGCTTGTGAATGGTTTATGAAAGAATTTTCAATGAGCGATTTGAAAAGGTGACGAAGACATGCAACAAGTCAAATGATTCAAACAGCAATGCTTTTGGACAGCGCACAGTGACAGATGAGGAATCCTGCTCTCGAGGGGAAAAGAAGTAGAAGCATGCAAGTGTAAAGAGATAAAAAGAAGACTGAGTGTGGAAAAAACGTGCATATAAGAAAATGTGCATGATATGTTGTGCAAAGGGGAACGAAAGTCTAAACTTATGCATTTCCTTCAAATCAACTCACCAATTGCTTCTTTCCTTTTTGCCATTGTTAACATTATATGAGATGCTGACAAAAAAGATAATTTTTAAACTTCTTACAGTACCTTGTGAGGTTATTTAGCCGTTGGCATGACCCCCCTTCCCATGCCTCCAACACCATTCCTATGTGGCAAGTTCTTAAGAAGGTACCGAGGAAAGAAAAGAATGCATCTCCCACTCCCCAAGCCATCTTCACCAACAGCCCAAAGGCTAGAAAAGTTGGCACTACTCTGTCCTTAAGAGAGTACATAGAGACCACAAACCATCCAGGCCACTAGACATGCTAAACAACCACAGCTACCACATCTAGGCAGCATCCCGCCTGATGAAAGTGCATTTAGAAAAAAAAAAAAAGATTATAATGACACTCACCTTCTGAAAGCGAGCTTCAAGGCTCTCGACTTCAGCAGGGCGGACTAAGGACCCACCCAGGATGACAGACAAAAGGTTTGATCTCTTGGCTCCTATTTCCTCCTCACATTTCTGCAAGAGAAGTGCACAATGTCAGAGGAATAGGTGGGGCGAAACCCTTTCAAAATTAACCGCTACCAGTTATGCAACACCACAAACAATAATCACCACCACCAGCCTGATTACAGCTACTGAAAGACCTGCTGACCCGCAATCAGCCATTTTAATGCTATTCCGTGAATTACAGCTTCAGGCACTGCGCTTTTATACGTATAATAAAGGCAATTTCTTCATCACTTTAGTTCAGTAAATTGCTTTGAAACTTTTTTATACAAGATCTTTTGCTCCACCTTCATTTTTCTAACAGTTCCAGTTCTAGCAGTCAATTCTTGAAGGCACCATGTCACTTTTGCAGCTCTTGAAAGCTCTTGGGTGCTCTGCTTACCTTCAGCTGTTCAAGCCTCTCTTTTGTGCTTTCAATGCCATCCTCTTCATTTGGGGTGTACGACAGCAAGCGCTCAACCTCCATTAACCAGGGCTTCAGCTCCAGCAAGTCCTCCTTCACTTGCTCCGAGCGAGAGTTGTCAACTGCCAGCCTAAATTATTGCACGAAAAGGAAAAAAGAAACCGCGTTTCATTCCAGGTAATTCACTAGGCACGCTACTAGACGGGGCAGCTTATCGAGGTGGATTTTAACCTGTAGGAACCTGCTAAAGGGGCACTGAGGACAAGACGAAGTTGGGCTGCTTTAATAGGTCCCTGATGTCATAGAAACTACTGTCACTAAAAAAAGGGCTCTTATAAATTAGAAAGGGCGCTAAAGTTAAATACAGATGGCACCACCATAGGCTGCTTTCACAAGCAAACCACGGCAGCAACGGCAACATTAATTTCTTTTATTCTTCTTCCTTTTTTCTTTTTTTAACAGATCTCTGAGGACAGGTTACACAGGCATTCACTTCCAAACTGATCATAGAGTTCACTTTTCAGTCTTGGTGCCACAAGTGTGAACCAAGTAGAAGGGAGAAAAGACGTTCCATGTTTGAGTCCATCGTTCTCTGCGGTAAATGCATGCTTTAACCAGCTGGACAAACACTGACATAAACACAAAGGGCCAAACAAATCCAAAAGAAAAATTAGCAAAAGTAGCATTAGCATTATAGTACAGAATCTACCCACCTCTCTCTTCTTGACTGAAGTTCGGAAATGATGGACTTCCACCGGCGGGTCAGGGTGTCCAACTTCTGCTGCAGCAGCACGCCATCTGCAGCCGAGCACTGCTCCATAATCTTCTTAGTCATGATCTTTACATCCTCAAAGTGGGGCATTTTTTCAGTGACCTGTTTCTCCATAGACTGCGACAACAGAAGAAAAGCAAGGCATGTTTTACAAGTGATGCAAACAATTACTCTTCATGCCACCTGACTAGCAGAAGCAATAGTTTATTAGCAATAAAATAAAAATGTCATCGTGCGTTGGCAATGTGATAGCATTACACGCTATTGATGCCTCCAATGACTGACTTTTATGATCAAGACCGAATATTTTTGCCTGATGAGGCTTCTGGTATTATCGTAATAAAATCAGTGCAACACTATCTTGAACATTTTTAATGCTCACGATTTTGAGCATATGAACTCTAAACTCTGGAAATATCGTAATAAAATCAGTGCAACACTATCTTGAACATTTTTAATGCTCACGATTTTGAGCATATGAACTCTAAACTCTGGAAATATCCCAGCAAGGCTCTGCTGTAGTTACCTGCAGATGTTAAAAGGATTGTTTAACAAAAAAAAAGTCAGCAGCAGACTATTTATGAGTACAAAATTAGAAACCACACTTCAGGTCACAGTACGGGGCTAGCACAATAGAATATAAATGGGACCCTTTGATGAAAAATTGTGAGTTAGGACACATTAGCAAGCGAATGTGATCTAGCCGCTAACCAAACAGTTTTGCCAAGAAAGAAACTTGTGGTTAAAGTAATCGTCATTACCCGTTGACAATGCAACAGCATTAGACATTTTATTTATCTAATTTAATGCACACCAATAATAACTTAAGTGATTGGTTTATACTTCCTACCAGTTTATAATTTGCTGCATGCTTGCGAGATAATGCTTCGCTTTCAAGTTCCTTCTTTCTTTCTTTTCTTTTTTTTGTCAGCAAAGTATCCACAAGTCCGAATTTCAGCTTGAACATACATGTGTCCACATGTATAAAGCAACAGTCACCAAAGCTAATCTGTCTGCACCAACGTGGACACAAATCCTTTTTTTATGTGCTAATCACACAGTACGTGACATCACAATGTGACAACAGTGGACAGCAGGTTTCCACTCCAACAAGCCTTTTAAGCTATCACTTCAAACAACTGAGTTAAGTAAAATGAGCTCACCTCTTGATGTTTCTGCGACAGTTCAACATCAAGGTCCCCATTAGGAAGGTGGCACTGCACAAGAATTGTCTCAATTTCTTCCATCCAAAGGCTGAGGCCTCGAATACTTGAATCGAACTGCTGCCAGAATTCTCGTGTCTTCAGCCACCGACTGAAACGCAATAATAAAAGCTTGTGAAGATGATTCCTCTAGTTATTCCCCTAACTAATGCTGTTAACAACTTTAAGATACTGCGTGTACAAGAAAGAAAAAAACTAAATCAGAGAACGGGAAAAACTGTTCTTGTCACATAAAATTATGCTTCTTTTAACGCCTTTCATACTGGGGCAACCTGCAAAAGAACAATCGGGTTTTCTACGCGAGCATGAATTGTGAGCCTGAAACTTTTGTAGTAGCTTTTGACGCATAAAAAAATAAAAATTAATTTTATAAGCGACACAACCTTGAACTCAAATATATTTAGACAGGAAGTCACAACATAACTGTTGCAGATATGACACATGCTCATAATTTTGCTATTCCTAAAAGCACAGCATTACATGACGCAACAAAATGCTCTCGTATAAAAGCCAAGACAGTATGCACAAATGAGTGAATAAAAGGAAGAACTTGTATCTTTTTCTTTTTTCATGCAAAAGTTGAAAACCTCTGCCAAACAAACATTTATACAGTCAAACCCAGATATACAGAATCTGGATATTTCATATTATTGGCTATATTAAACAGACAGACTATCCCCTTGAAAATGCTTGGCAAAAGCATAGGAAAGTCGCACAGTACACTGCACTCACATTCAGCCAGTCATTCAATGTAACGAATGCCACACTGCACCCCTGCGAATGGCCCTTCAGCTAACAGCACTCGTTGATCCCTTTTCAAATACTAAGGTGGTTTGGATGCATCATCCTGGGGACCTGCTAGCACCGCTAGCCCCGTAAAACCGTGCAGCAACGTGAACGCTGAGCAAGCTTCAAGGTGGCCTTCGGTGTGCTGTGTTTGTTTTTTCCATGCCAAGTCACTGTCATACAGTGAAACCAAATCAAGCTAATAAAGACCTGCTGGCAAGCCTCGCATGGGAAGCTTCACTGCTGAAGGCATTAGGAAAGCAAGGAAAAACAAATGTGCCCTAATTTAAAGTTTAATAAGCAACTGTTCTATTTATAGTGTACTGGCAACCAGATTAGACATTATATGACAGACAGTGGCTATGGTTCCAAAGCACAAAGCTTCGATACAAAGCTGGTTACGCCTCCAGCAATGAAAATGGACCAGTGTGCTGCCAACATGCCGCTGTGTAAGACGCAGCTGCGAGAGTTACACCACTAGAGCAGGTGCAATGTATTATTGGCTCAGGGCTGCAGACAAGATTACTGTATTTACTCGCGTATAACCTGCACTAAAATTTGAAAAAATGCAGTGGCTACACGACAATGCACGGGCTCCCCATGTAGTCCGCCATCCTAATCGTCATTGACGCTTGGCAAGCCGATAAGAAGCCAACAAAAGGCATGGCCAAATCCACATCCATGGGATATTCTGTTTATTCTCCACGCCATTAGTCACACTTTGTTCAGACAGTGGTCGTTGGGCCTTTTGTCAGGTGCTGCTTCAGCACCCAGTCAATACAGTTTGCACTGTTGGCCTGCTTTGTTTTGGCGTCATGAGTGCAACTCGGCAGCAGTCTTTCACAGCGAAAGAGAAGCTAAAGATTATAGCCACTGCCAAAGAAATCGGCAACAGAGCTGCAGCATATTATGACGTCGACGAATCGTGCATTCGCGACTGGATGAAGAAAAAAGAGAGCCTTGATACAATGAACCGGGACAGGCGAGAGTTTCGTGGTCCGAAAACTGGTTTGTACCCCCCCCTCGAGATGCAGCTTGCCAAGTTCATTGAGGAGGATAGGAGTCGTAGTCACACTGTTTCGACAGATATGGCTCGAATGGAAGCCCTGAAGCTGGCCCGGGAAATGAACATTCCACGCAAGTTTCATGCAAGCTGTGGATGGCTGCAGCGCTTTATAACACGAAATGGATTTTCGATGCGACACGGCGAACAACAATGTGCCAGTGGCTTCCTGATGCTTACGAGGAAAAATTGTTGAGCTTTCAACGATATGTCATCGGACTTCGGAAGGTGCGCAGCGATTTGCTGTCTTAAGTCCATGCTACAGCCACTTGACACGTGCCTGAACAAGCCGTTCAAGGCACACGTGAAGCGGCTATATGCCTAGTGAATGGCCGACGGCCTTCACGCCCTCACGCCGATGGGATGCATGCGAAGTCCTCTGCCAGTGGATCGCAGACGTGTGGAAAGCGATACCGGCCAACTTGGTGCATAAGAACTGTAAAAAATGTGCCATCATTAACAGCTTGGATGGTTCCGAGGATGATTACGTCCTTGAGAGTGGCGATGAAGCCTCGGATGGTAGCAGTGAAAGCGGCAACGATTGAGAATTGGATAAACAGTGACGTTGTGGCGGTCGTTTGAATAAATGTTGCGAAAATAAAATGATCACTGAGTGTGCAGTTGTATCTTTCTAGTGCTCATTTTTTTTTTACAGATAGACATGCTGGTTATGAGCGAGAACTTTTCTTTTTTTTCCGCGGAGTTAGGGGTGCGGATTATATTCAGAAGCGGGTTACACACGAATTGATAAGGTATGTATAGCAATTTTTATACATAAAATTATCTCTATATTTTGCAATCCCCTCACTGTTTGACATATCTGGTTTTGACTGTAGTTACTTTATTGATGTGCTTAAGCTGGCAGAAGCAATGCAATAGGCTGCATACTATCAGAAGTGTGCAGTGGTGAGGACAGCCACTACAATAAGCCTATCTGAAAATAGTATCACAGGAAGATACCAGTGCCCTTTCTATAGAGTTGTGGCAGTAAATGCAGGAGACGGGTAGGCACAAGATGCAATGGGAAGAGACTGGCATCACAGGATGGGAGGGTGAAGGAATTAAGGTTGTCAGAGTAGCAGGTCCATGTGTTTTTGGAGTCGTTCAATGTTGCCACTGAGGCAGTGATGGTGCAGTAAGTTGTACCCAGAACTCACCTGTGGCGGTCTGCGTACACCTGCTTCAGGTTGGTCCAATCTTCAATCATCTTTTCCACGGCACGGGAAACTTCTAGAGCATCCTTGTCATTTGCTTTCTGCATAATGGACTCCTGCTCCTGCTTCACAGAGTCCACGGTGGGCTTGAGTGTGTCCAGGGCTTCTTTCACAGACTGGCGTAAAATGAGAAAGATAGTAGGAATCGAGACCTTAGTGAGCGATCGCACCTGAAAGATTATAATGTAAGCCGCATAAAGTAGCAAAGACTGCTCGTAATCAATCAGGTTGCCAGCGCAGCATGCATACACCCTAGGTCAAAGGCCTTTGACCCCATAGGTTGCACCACAGCGACAGTGCAGCACATCCAGCTTACAGAACCCCGAAGATCCAAACATGACATTGCAGGGATAAGGATTCTCCTCGTCCTATAAGGAAAGTCCAATGCCTGTACTTAGTGCTATTTATGAGCCTAATTCGTACCATCATTTCCAGTATGAAGCCTGCAGACCATACATGTTTAAAAGTTAAAATTCTGCCCTTTGAAAACTCTCTGTTGGTGTGGATCACACAGTATTTTTGTCTATGTCACCAAATATGACATCAAACTCCCAATAGTTATTCCATCGTGAAGTTTTGTGATTGTACTTGCACGGTGGGTGCAAGTGAAAGTTTTAAAGCGAAAGTTTCACTACTGCACCTCGGGCCAAGGTCAGCGACGGCTCAGGTTTGACCTTCAGTGAGCCAAAGGACGAAGTGTGGCTATAAGCAAAGACCATGCACCACCCATACGGTGTCGCACCACCTTTGACCTTTGATTGGAAGTGTGGCTATAAGCAAAAACTATGCTGACATTTGTCGCCCCTAGGAATTGAACCACTATCCCTCCAATCCGCCTTTTGCGCGAGGATGTGGCGCCATCATGCGGGAGCGGGCGGGAAACACATTGAGCGGCAGTGTAGCAGACGACGCGAGAGCGCACCATACGAAATGGCCACGCCAACGCTGGTAGAAAGCGAAAGCTTCCCCCCTTTTTTGGCCTCGTAGCGGAAAGTAGTGACAGTGATTGCAGCATATCATGTTCATGCAGTATGGGGGAAGGTAGAGCGTTTTCACAATCCACTCATAACGCACGTACGCATATACTATCTTCGTATTGTAAGAGCGTGTAGCGCGGGCCGTGTTCGACGTGACAGAATGAGACGCTCTCAGCGTGCAGGTTTTCGGCAGACAGGAGAGCGTGGGGGCAGAGAGAGAGAGGGGGATCTCAAAGGGCAAAGCAGCCAGGGGTTTGTTGATGCTGCAGAGCTAGGTGGAATCATCTCCTGTGACTTTGAGCGGCGCATATGAGCGGGGTGTCTTGAGTTACCGAGCACAATGCGGTCACCGCGGCGCCGGCATGGTGCAATGGGCGTCGCTTCCTCCTCGCGTCATATACAAACCGTGCAGCTATAGGATTTCATCCACGAAGATCGGCAGAGAGTCACATATACACACCCCGTGAAAAGGGCATTGTCCCGGCCGGAATGCACACCTGCAGGAAACGCGCTGCATTTTTCTGGCAATGGATGATTCAGAGCTGTAGCCGGTTTCTGGCCTCAGGAGTCAGAACGGATGTGGTCGCAGTGGTGAAAAGGTTCTCGGTGCGCAGAGAATGGTCGTTCTGTTGTGAAAGGATCTCCAACATTCATTTCTGCCTCCGCCGCGATTTCTGCGGAATCAACAACTTCGTGACACATGTGAATCTCCTACATATCTGATGCGCATCTCGGTCAGGAACCAACCCTGTTCTACGTCCAGAGCGATCCACTCTGCAAGTGAACGAGCATGAACCCTCCAGGAGACTCATTTATTGTGCCGGGCGGTTTCCTTGACGTTGCAAACGGTTGGACGAAGACGACAATTATCAAGCTCCCTAACGAAGTGCATCTGATAATTCGTACACCAAAGGAACAAAATCCGGATGCTTTGGCGTGCACGAAGGCAAGCCTTTAATTAAAAAAAAAATACTGTGCGTCGTGCAAGTGTCAAGTGCGTCATATGCTCCGAGCGGCAAAAACACAGATACTACAGGTATGTATGCATCTAAGCGAAATAGGCATAATGAAAAGTACCTACTGGAGTTTTCACCCAGGCTGTAGCGCACCAGTGATAGCTGCAATGAGGATTTCTTTGGTGCGTGATTGCTTCAGTTGCACCGGGGCCTGAAGGCGATGTATTTTGTCCCTTCTTATCTTTATGTGCGAAAGGGCTAGGTAGCTTAGATATCACAGGCGGCTGTGTGCGCTAGGCCGTAATATTTAGCATGTTTTATCGTGACTGCCACCTCACTAACAAGAAAAAAAAATACGGCGTTTTAATGCACTGCCGTTCGCGAGCCTCATGACCAGCTCAACCACTCGGCTCGCGAACGGCGGTGCATCACAACAAACGTCCAATTTTTTCTTTTTAGTCAGACGGCAGTCGCGATAAAACATGCTAAATATTATGGTCTAGAGCACACAGCCACCTGTGATATCTGCACTACCCGGCCCCTTCGCACATAAAAAAAATAAACGACAAAATACATCGCCATCAGACGCGCCGAACAAGTGCTCAATGCGGCTATCACTGGTGGGTTACAGGCTTGGTGCAAACTCCGGTAGATACTTTTCATCATGCACATTTCCTTTAGATGCATACATACCTGTAACGAAGTGTTTTTCGCACAGTCGAGAGCACGCAGTCGGCTGCCAAGGTCGCCCATTCACGTCTTGACGCTTGGTTGCCCTAATCCAAGCTTCACGCCGTTGCAGGTTGTGGCTCGCCGAAGGAAACCTAACAAAACGCGTCTTGCATCCCGGCACGCCTCGAGAGTGGCAGCCGTAAGCGGCACAGGTGGTTGGCATCGTTTTACCGAGGCTGTGAACGTACCGCGCCTCCAGCCCCCGTGCGTTGGCTATGAGTGCGGCGACGAGAAGCGCCGTCGACGCCTCTCAATGTGTTTTCATCAGTCGCCGCTGGGGCTTCGCGCATGCGCAGAAAACTCGCGCAAAAGGCGGATTGTTCTTAGCCAAGCACGCAAACTTCTAATCCATGCCAAGTTCGTGAGAAACAGATCGTAACTCTTCTTATATAGCATAACGATGATAGAAGCGATCACAATGATGATGTACCCAGTGATGGCAGTGATGATGATGATGATGATGATGATGATGCAGTTAGTGATAATGATACTGATGGCAGTAGTGATGACATTGATAGTGCATTTAGTTGATAAAGATAATAGTCGTGATGGTGGTGATGAGGGGTGGCAAGAAATGTAACCGAGCCTAACGAAGCTTTCACTTCGTCCGGGTTTACAGAATAAAACCACATCTTCCCCCCCCCCCCCCCCTCTATTTTTTTTTCCAGATGCTGCGCACAAGGCTATTAAAAGCCCATTTATGCCACAATGTATTTCATGCAGGCAGATGCAAGGCAAATCTAAATCTGTGCAGTATAAGAAACACAGCGCTCCCTCAACTTTGTCAGTCATTGGCAGGCCATCTGAACCCTGAAATCACTAGTATCAAGGGCTGGTATTACAGTGACTGCACAGAACAGTCAAGTCCTACCTTGCATATAGGAAATGATAAGAGCCCTATTTCAAACCACCAAGGTGGAAGCGAACAGACTGACATTAAATCTGCTGAAATGCAGTGCACAAGACCAGCCATAACACCCTTCATTCACCACCCCTCAGCAACCCACAAGCTGAGTCTCCCTAGCAATTCTCACCTTGAGAATACCCTCCTGCTTCTCGAATTCCTCAAAGTCCTTGCCGCAGAGTTCCGGAGCGTGTGCCTGTCTGCCCACAGCGAGCAAAGCCTCCCGCACCTTGGCCACTTTGGCCACGTAGTCGGGAATGCAGGTGACTGCCCCTGAGTCAACGATGACGGCCAGAGGCTGCTCAGTCTGCGTGCTGTCAGCCACCCGACATGACGGCTCGGGAGAGTGGAGCACCGCGATTTGGCCCTGGGCCTGATTCCAGAGCTGGAGCAGTCTCTGCAACAGGGCTTGGGTGGCGGCTGATGGCACCCCACGCTCTTGTTCCAAGGAACGCGCCTGCTGCTGCAGGGAAGACACCTCCTGGCCCACACGGGCTGCCTGCTCCAGGGCGGCCTGCAGATTCACGCCATTGGGGAGAGGTTATTATTATAATCATTATTATTATATTATTATCACTATTAGTATGTAATTGTTCCTTCGTATGTTGAGCGACTGAGCAGCTTATATATAAATTATTACTACAATTAAACCTGCATGTACCTAACCTCCACTTAATGAAAGTGCTGCTCTTGATAACCTTGATATAACAACTTGCAAATTCTACCTAATTATTGGTTAGTGACATGTTACGCCAAAGTTCGGCTAAACCGCGTATAGTATAACAATGATAAAGTGCGAACAGTCATGAGGAGAAGCAATCGCAGCTAGTGAATGCAGTCGACACGTCAAGATACGACTCATGAAATCAGCAATCGTCCAAATAGACCTCTCCAAACCTGCATCGCATATAACAGTGATGCCCGCACACTTCATGCATGCGTGCTACGGCAGGCATGGCGACGGTCAGAAGTCTCCCTTTGCCAAGATATAATCCAGTAGATTCATGCCAACCAGTTACTGGCATTGGGGTGTGCACATCAAAGAGCTGTGATCTTTCGGACACTGCTTTACGCATTCCTGGCATTTTAGATTTATTTTGGAATGGTGTCACACTGTTCTAATGCCTACACGTATTACTCTCTTGTATCCATGTGCTTCCTCAGACATTTTAATATGCTGAACCATTGCCATGCAATTAGGTATCCCCAAAATGTGACAGGGCCATTTCTGAACATGCACCACAACCATATCCCTGACATTCATTAAATTAAACTGCTGTGATGCAGTTTTTGGAAATCTCATTAGGGGCATTTAATAATACTAAACTTTGGATCATTTGAACATTTTTTCCTGTCCCTTAATTAACGAGATTTGACTCTGCTGTTTTGAGCTATGCCTTTGCGTGTAAGCACCTATTTCACTTGATTTGACTGCTTCTGATCAAAAACACTCCACCTCCAGTGCAAAGCAGCAGTGAGAAGATTTCTGTCCAAGGAAACAGCTACAAAAACGTAGGATACTCTCTGTACTCTAACCGATGAGCTCCAAACTTAAATGACAACATTTTTCTTAACTATTACTCATACCAGCTGCACATCAGGGAAACTTGAACTCTGCACCACTTTTGCAGCTTTCCACATCGTTGTCATGTTCTTAAGGTCCCTGACATTATACTCGCAATGACTGCTGCGTGCTTACTTTTTGCAGCAGACTCTCCTTTTTGTCTGTACACCGCAGGTTGCTTACACTGGGCATCTTTTAAAAGTGCTTAACAGTTCCGCGAACTGTATGTACTTACTGTATTTTACATGACGCATGCCATTACCTTAAATGCCCCAGAGCAGCTGTGAGGGCTGTTCTTGCACACAGTAACAAGCAATTGACACAATTTGATTTCCTTTGAGTCACTTACATTTTAAATAAATGAATTTTATTTCATCTTACGTTACATCACAAGGCAACCATAACTGCCCACCTTTTGGCGGCTCTGGACCGTGCGCGCATGTTCGAGGTTTCTCAGCAGCAGGACCATCTGCACCACGGTGGCATCTGTCTGCTGCTGAAGGAGCTTCCAGCGAACCACCAGGTCCTGGTAGTGGGAGCGGCGCTGCTCGGCTCCCCTCTTCACCACGTTCCACTTGGAATCCAGGGCCTCTGCCTCCGACCGCAGCCGCTCCAGGGCAGTGGGCACAGGGCCCAGGCGTGGTGCGGCCCTGTCCACATCTGTTGACACCTGGTCGACTGCCAGACCAAGGTGCTCGATTTCCGAGGAGAGCTTCTGCAGAGGGAAACCAGCAGCAGCCCCAGAGACACCCAGATTCACACAGTGCCCCGACAGGCACAGTCTAACCAATGGTACTTGCGGAAAAGTGTAAGCAAGCAAAATATCAAAATTCTTAGAGGATCTACTGTCAATACAATTCCACTCCTCTCTAAACCTAAAAATTCAACTTTACTGGGAATATTTTCCTTATTTTTTCCACCTTAGGAGATTCCCTGAAACAGTTTGGCCTTCCACTGTGAAGTTACAGGCTTTGTTCCTCGTTTCTTTACTAGATATCGTGCTTTGCATTTGTCATTCCTTTAAATACTCTCCACCCCTTACAATATTTGTGCACCTTCAACATAAAATTCCTGCGAATAACTTACAACAACAGTTTCTCGGACTGTCATGTGAACAAGTTCCATTGCTAGGTGCATCGAATTCAATGCCATGAAATCACACGTAAAATGTCCAGCAGAATGACAGCATGATGGTCTATTCGGTGACGAATCATTATTCACAATAGGCACAAGGAAGACAACGGACACAAAAGCAGCACCTACACAGCTGTTCATGTTAGCTTGTCCTTTTTTGACAGCATCCTTCAACCTAACAATGTCATTTTACATAACCTAAAGCTTTTAGCTCAATAAATGTGCAGGAATTTCGTCTGTCTAGGCAAGCCAGCTTCACCATATTTTGCACTTAATACCTTTCTGTCAAGGCAGCATAACAGCAAGGGCGCTACACATGACGTTTTCACAGAGCACTTCATTAAATTTGTGTCAATTAAAAATACCTCCATGTAACCTATTATGATTAACATTACAACATGTACCCTGTTAAAATGAGAAGTCAGTGTAGAATTTAGACAGTTTAATGTTAGCTATAATAGAATAAATAATATACGGTTAGAAAGAACGCAAAGGGGGGCTGCTTATTTATTTTCTCAAAAAGAAATTTAGAAAATTTTATGAGGAATATCAAACTGCCATAAGGCATGTTTACAAGTGCTTTTCCTTGAGGTCTACAATAAAGAATAAATTAAGGATAAAAAAAATAACTCAAAATCACACAATTGCATTACGCTTTAGCTCAAGGAGAGTAAACGCTTGAGTCCTGACTTTATACAACTTTGAGAGTGCAATGGTTAACCATCAAAAGTGGTAATGAAAGATATTTATTTTTCTACACTTTCAGCTAATACACCTGATGTTACAGGCAGTAACTTGGTTTGAATTGTCCCATTCACATTTCATTTACTCTACAAAGTGGAAGGTGTCAAAAGATCACTTCTACACAATACCACTGCACAGAATCAAAGTCATTACTCATGCCTCAGCCTAAAAATCTGTAAAATCCATGTCACGGCTTCATTACCACAAAATGTTAACTAAGGATCATTCAGTCAAGGAAGCAATTATAGTTGGTCATTATCATCCACCTGAGAATAGCTATTCAACTAGAAAGCAGACATATTTCCGTTTACTCAAAAACTTTGCACTTCAGCTCCAGGGCAACTGATGCTAAACTAATCTGCAATATAAAGCAGGGATGAGGTTAGTCCTATATCACTCTCCTTCCTTCCGCCCCCCCTCCCCCCCCTCCTCTCACCCAAGGGTTCCCTCTTAAATGCATTGAAATACAAATTCCTATTCATTTGACCATTAATTAAAAGCCACTTGCATTGGCACTTTCATAATTTGACGCTTCGCAAACATTTCCTGCAGCTCCTTCGAGTAAGGCTAAAGGATGCTCCGCAACAAAAACAAATAAAACAAGTGAAAATCTTACCTTGATTGTCTGCTCACTTTCCTCAAGGACATCATTGGTGACTAGTTCGGCGCCCCTGTCCAAGTGAGCCTCCAGAGCCTCCACCCTCTTGCTCACTTGGCGGAGCTTGGCCTCAAGCTGCTCAACTGCCGAGGGGTCTGTCTCCGACGACGTCGAGGACAGGTTGACAGGCGACGCTCTCAGTTCATTCAAGAGGGTACGCTGAACCTCAATGAAAACCGGCTCCGTGGTCTGTGTGGTCTGAGAAATAGGCATTGCTAGTCAGAGTTGTTCAGTTCAGTCAAAGTTGGACAAAAGCACCTGCACTAGTACCAGGGAAATTTACCTGCGTTAACCATTTAAACTGTAAATCTAACAGTTAACACTATGATCGGCAAAATGGTTACAACCATGATCATAACTTATCCGCAGTGGTCATCTTAGCAGCAGATTCAGTTGCACATATTGAATGTTGCATCACTCAGAAAAAGAAAAAGACGTGAGTACTTGGCTGGATTGGCGAGAATTAATTGAAAGCAAAAAGAAAAAAAGTTACGCAAACATAAGAACCAGGAGCACCATCTCTCGCACCTGGAAGGTTGAGGTGCGCTCTTCGCTTCACATCTCGCGTTCATCTGCTTTTGTCAGCCTGTTGCGACAACGGCTGGCACTGCCACTGCAACAGTTGCAAAACTGTATTTTCTGGTATAGCATACCCGCATGTGATGCAGACTTTTAATTAATTCTCACTGATTCAGATAACTGCTTGACGGGAACATACTATTAAGCAAAACTTACAGCCAAATGGCCCCTCTTGGCAAAATTTGAAGCGCAAACAAGAGAGCGGGTTGGTCGAGAGAATCTTTAATTTTTTTTTCCCTGAGTAAGGCAACACCAATTAGTCATTTATTTCACGTAGTTCTGAAACCTTCTAGCCCATGTCGAATCACGAGTGGCAAATGCTACTGCCATATAACCTGAATTGAACACTGTATAAAGACTCACACTGTGTCACTGATGCTGACACTTGAATTGCAATCTTACACGCATATGTTTCTATTTTATAAAAACAAGCATAATAAAGTGCTCCTTCAAATCAAATCTGAAGGTACTGCAGTGGTGGCCCGTGGCATGTGCATCTACAATGCATGCAACAGGTGTGGGATACAATCCCGAGAAACATGAGGTACATCTTGCTGCTCCAATTGCTACAGGCTTTCAGACTTGAACTGCTTTCGGTTTTCTTTGGGCTGAAGTGATTGCTGTGAACCCACGTCATGAAGGCAGAACAAGCCGGCCGCGGTGACTTTGTGTTAAACACGGCACTCTTTGGACAAACTGCTCTTGCGCCATTGAAAGGATAATAATAATTATCATTATCATCATTGCCCTCATAGTTCTCAAATCAAAAAGCAATCACCTTGAGCTTCTCCACCACTGCATTCCACCTTTCACTGAGAGCGCTCAGCTCAGACTCGACGGCCTTGCTGTACCTGGGCCCCTGACGCAGCAGCTCAAGAGCCTCTTCCTTGAGCACCTGCACCCTGGTGTTCTGCTCCGCCATCTCCAACTGCAGGTTCTGTCCGCACATGCACAGTCCCGTGATCGTCAATGAAGCATCACCCAAACAACGATTTATGCAAAATCTACAACACTGCGGGCCAATGCCAACCCCCATTTTGTGCTAGCCAAGTCTGCAAGAGTCTCTCAAGCAGCAGCTGAAATGGAGCGGCCAATGAGCAAGTAGGTAAGCTTCAGAAATATGATGAGTTTTGATTCAAGCATAGTGAATATGTGCCAGCAATCTGCACAAGCCAACTATTACATATATATATATATATATGCTTATAAACCACATCTGACAACAGATTCCCCCAAAGGAATGCTCTCAGCAAAATATCTAAAGTGTCAGTATATAGTATAGTATAAACTAGTGTTTCCTGGCAAGCTTATTATTGTTATTTACATCAAGAACATGACAACAAGGTTTTGTGCCAAATCTGGCAATCACAGTGATATATCAGGTTCTTTTCAAGAGCCCAACATACCTCACTGCTGTAGAAATGAACGAAATGCATAGATTTGAGCAGGATTGATTTGTGTGGTCAAAAGATTGTAATAATTTAAATGAAATTAACAAAGTAGCAAGCTCAGATAAAGCCCATTTTATGTACCAAAGTTTATGAAGGCGAGGTTGTTACTGCTGAAAATAAATGCCTAAGATAAAAATTTAAGATAGCAAGCCTTTTGCCGCCACCTTCTATGCACCCGGTCACACACACTGCGTGCATGAGGTTTTAAAAAAATGGAACAAGCTACTCTCACCTTTAGCTTCCTTTGACCAGCGGCTGACTCCTTGTACTCTGTCTTGGCTACAAAGTAAAGCTCAGCCCCTTCGAGCCACGTCTTGATGGCCGTCAGGTGGTTGCAGAAGCGAGAAAACATCTTCTCCACATCCTTGGGACCCTGCACAAAAGGCGCCGGGAATGTTCACTTGCTGTGCAGGAAAGCTCAACACAGTGTCACCTGTGCTGAGGTTAAGCAAGAGAAAAGAAAAGTCATCTCTGAACAACTCAGAAGTCGATGCATGTAATAAAATGCACAAGCTTTATTCTGGAGACAATATGAGAACCTTTCCTTTTCTTTTGTCAATTCTCATCCTCGTTGGGGCACTGCACAAGATATGGTCAATTATATGTTTTATTTTCATTTAGTACATACTGTAGACCCCTGTCAGGGTCCAAACACGAAAAGCATATATCAATAAATGTAAAAAAAAAGATATGATATGATACAGAACAATCAAGAGAACTGGGCATAAAAAGAAAAAAAGAGTTATTAAACTACGAGATCGTCATAACATTATTCGAATTAGATATTGTCCACGAAAAAAAAAAATGAATGTTTTAAACAGTCAGTTTTCGCAAAACAGTGCTAGCGAGTCCATATGATGATGTTCAGTATGTCGGGTGGTTAGAGGGGATAAGTAATGAGAAGGGTCCAAAGCTAACTTATGATTATGCAAAAATAGAGAAAGTCAGGACAGTGTTTTCTTTTTCGTGCTTCATGTAGTTCAATATTATTAGCCACCATAAGCTGAGTGGAAGGATCAGCGTTTTTAAACATTGAATAAATAAATCGAACAGCTTTTCTCTGAATCCTTTCCATTTTGTTATGTTAAGTTTAGTAAATAGATCCCATACTATTGATGCATATGCAAGCTTTGGCTTGAGACTGTTTTATGCATGCACAAGTATATGCAACATAGATCAAGCAGATGCACAGCCTCTCGTCAAATAGGTACCCAAATAGAATTAATGAATTGCTAAGTGATGAAACAGTGTACTATAAGTGATTACACTATGATCAGTGCCAAAATCAAGCCTCTAAAAAAAAGGTGGGGGTTGAAACATGGATGGATTTAAATGCTATGGGAAACAAAAAGAAAAAAAAAAAAACACCAATCCAAGGGTTTCCACACAATCCTGTTCAAGAAATAGTGGTGCAAGTAAATAAAAAAAAATGTCCTCACCAGGGGCACCTTTTTGCGCAGATTGTCATCGATGGCGGCCCACTGCTGCTTGAGGGTGCGCACAGTGTTGGCCAGCGAGGGAAGCTTGTGGCCGGGCGCAAGCGCTGTCAGTCCTTCGCTCAGCTCCACAATGGCAATCAGGGAGGGCTTCTTCTGCTCCAGCTCACGCAGCTTGCCCTGTCCCAAACAAAATGCCCAGCACTGAGCTTGACTGCTTGCTTCCGAGACAACACAAAGAGGCAAGGCACATCTCACCCCAAACCCGAACAATCCCGCATTCGCATACTTGCATACACATACAGTGTCCTGCAACTTTATCGGAACTGCTTTGAAAAATTCTCCCGCCTCAACCAGAAGTTCACTTGTGCTGACACCGCGCAAAAGGTATGTGCGTTGTGGATTCTTTTGTTGTGTCGTAAGTTCGACCATGGTACTTACCTGGTTAGGCCGCGCATGATAAAAAACCAGAACCATCTGCGACGAGATTGACGAGCAAAAGGCGCCAACGCAGAGTTTCCGGCAGAAGGCAGTTTTGGGGCCATCCTTCTCGCTGTGGGAAACCACCGCAGTTCTAAAGTGCCCAGGTAAGCATGGCACGTTTTCATAATGATGCTAGATGGCGCCACCACTGCCCTTTGCCGGAAAATTGGCGTTAACGTCTTTCATTCCTTCAACCTCGTCACAGACGGTTCTAGCCTCACATCATGCGGGCCAACTCAGGTAAGCGCCACTGTAAGATTTATTAATACACAACAAAAGGGTCAACAACACACTAGCTTTCTGCACAGTTTCACCGCAAACGTGTCTCCAGTTGAGGTGGGATGATTTTTCAAAACAGTTTCAATAAAGTTGTAGAGTACATGACCACACGTGTATGCTATCAGCAGAAAAAGTTTACAAGCTCTACGCTTTTGCAGAAAATTTATCGTGCTGCTGCTTTGCAGCCCTACTGTTACAAGTAGCCTGTTGTTACAAGCAGACAGAGCATGCACATACCCCCCCATTCATACTTTCCCACAGCGCAGATAACTGTAATATGTGACTAAGCAAGAATAAAATTTTTTTTTCCCCACACCCGTTTCTAAATGTGGAGTCACCGACAAGTTAATGTAAAGTTAAGCAGCAACAACCAAAGACTACTAGTGGTGCCATGCAGCAACAAGAATAAAAACCAGTGACAAGAGAAGCAGCCGCATAAGAATTTTACATACAAGAATGTCTCAATCAGTATAACCACTGTCAGACAAGCTGATGGGTGTGACTTCATCATGCCTTGACATATAGATCCTGCAATCTTGCCCTAGAGACTTGCTACAACTGGAAGGTTTTTTTCATATCTTTTCACTTCTGTCAGTTAACTTTTTGCAAATGCATCTTCGCGAGTACAGCAGGATGACTCCACTACATATGACATGCAAGTATCACTCTCATGCTTGGGTTTATCTTGTCGCAGGTTCATACTGTCATGGCTGCATGGAGCCACGTGCAGTTTTCAGATCATTCAATCATTTCAGATTACCGTATCTATGTCTACAGAGATAATGCACACACAAGTTTTCTGGCACATTTATTTACACATGCGTTCTTATTGCATACAAAATTCCCCTGGAAGTTAGTGTTTGCTTTAAACCTCTATTTGCTCTCACAATCCTGATTCCACATACCTCTGCAAACTTGAGCTCGTCATCACTGCTACGAGGTTTCTCGATCTCTTCCATGGTGGCGGCCATCCAGTTGTGCAGGGCAATCATCTCCTTCTGAAGGCATCGAGCAAGGCGCAGAGCTTGCTCCAGAACACTCTTGCTTTCCGTCACCTGGCCAGGAGGCACAATATGACCCCACACTTTGAAGCCAAACTAAACACGAATCCTAGCCAGCAATGGCATGCTATGCAATGCAACACTAAATAAAACGTAGCGAAAGGCACAACACCAAGCAAACAGGCTGAGGGCTTTCAGCGTAAAAAGAGTGCTGAATACTGTATTAAGGCAATTGTAACGTGCGCATTTTTGTTCCAGAAAAATTCCTCTAAAACGACATGTACATTAGAATCAAGTTTGAAAAAAAACTATGCTAGCAATGCACTTTTTTTTTCTGTCGTTGAAAAGCAGATGTGCGTTACAGTTAAGGGCACGTTACAGTCGACCAAATATGGCACCTGGGCAATACCTGTGCTTTTGTTTGTAGGTTTACATTCTTGTTGCAGCTAAACTATGAACCAATGCTTGAATCCAATAAATGAATAAGATGCAACAACACACAATCGAAACATTATACTAAAACAAAATAAGCTTACATCTGTCCTTTCGTAGAATTAGACTTCATCAATGACATAACCAAAAAAGAAGGGTAATTGATATGGTGCCTTGCAAGTTCTGGGTTAGCCTATTTTAATGAGTGAACTGCAAGAGGGAAAAAGCTAAGCCTAGAAATATCCTTCTGAGGAAAAAAGTGCCTATTCTGTGACCCCTGGATTTACAGTACGACACAACAGAGTTGCAATCGTCGCTGAGTGGCAGTTAACGGCAAATATGTTCCTGTTCCAGCAACACAGAGATAACTAAACAGCAAAAGAGTGCTTCAGAGTGGTGACATGAAAGGTGAATGCACAAAACAGAGGTGGCAGTGAATTGGGCAGCTATGCGAACACACAAAAAAAGGCCTCACCTTTGCTCCCAGCTGGTTGTAGTGACTCTTGATGCTGTCCAGCTTCTGGTTGAGGTCGCGTGGCCTCTCCGCATCGCCACTCTCAGCCAGCTGCCGGCCCTGGCGAATCACCTGCTCCACTTCACTCTTCACTTCACTCAGAGTCTTATAGAAATGCTGTGGGCCACGAAAATAGTTGGAAAAAATTAGCTGTGGTTTAGCTTGCGGCTAAACCTGGAGTTACGCGAGAGCAATCTGCATGGCTACGCTCAGGTTCGGCTTGAAAGTAAAGGCATGGATTTTGCACATATTAGTTTACTCTATGGTTCCAGCTTTATTTATGCCATAGGAGAACCACTTCACATATGAACACCCCTTGCCTTTCGTCATTGACCGTTCTCAATCGGGTGTAGAAGACTTCTAGTGGTATGACATCATCTATACATCAAACTCTGGGGAACACCACCGTCACAACGTTCGAACAAACCTTCTGTCCTAGCCACTCGCTGTTATCATTTGCCTCTGCCAACTACGGAATTATCTGTCTTCTTTTTCTTCTTTCTTCATTCTTCGGACAGACATGGCGAAATGGCAAGACTGTGGCCAATGTAGCTACCGCTACAAAATCTCACAAATGTACTGAACAGAGAAAACTACCTCCTCATTCCTGCTTTTGCATTTAGAATATTGAATGGCAAACTGGGAACAAATCCCTCTAAGTTTTGCTCTTAGTACGTACAGATATTATTGCTTTCTCCATATGCAGATGTTTGTCCGGTAGCAAGAAAGACGCATTTTTTAATGAGAAAATTCCCTTTTAGAATTTTGCCGCCGCTCGTTTAGACTCTCGGCATGACGTCAACATTGAAGAAAAAAGAAAGGACTCTGCAATTGAATTGAGTGAACAGTAGCATAGTCTGGAAGTGATTGGGAGTGCAACTGCGCCTATAAGAACTGTGTCAACACACCACAGATTACTTGAAAAATCGGCCGATGATGAGAAAAAATGCACTTAGTTTTAGTCTTTTTTAGCTTATAAAAGCTATGTTGATCAAATATTTAGTGGAATCCCCCAAGATGGAGTAGATTTGTAATAAGGGAGTAACTACTCATTGGGTGGATGCCAATGAGTAGTTACTCCCTTATTACAAAAGCTATGTTGCTAGCAAAATGGCATCACTGCAGTCGGATCGTGGTAATCTATCGATACAAGCCAGCTGCAATTCATCTTCAGTGGCCCTTTAATGATACTCACTCAAGGTGCTGGGTTTTCTGGGTTTGCTTCACTGCAAGAGGAAGGCCGCTGACATCCAATTAGCCTCGACTGTTCCACCCCAAAACTCAACCATGCTTACCCTCTTATTAATGTCCCTCTGTTAAGTAAGCCCTCGTTGTTAAGTAAAGCTTGTTTTAAGTAAGCCCTCGAGGGAGGCATCACCTAAATTTACCACCACCCCCCTTCACAAACATCACGGCATCAACAGCAGATGCTGCACCAGTCTAAGCAACCTTGCCAATTTCTCATTTTTCAATCTTCTCCAATGAAAACAAGTAGAAAATAGTCAATACCATGCACTGCACAAGCTGATCTTGAATCTTGTCTGGGCTCTCAGAGTTTAAGTCCAGTTGCTTCATTCCTTGCTCCACTTCAGTCAGCAGCTTGCTGATTCGGCCCAGCTTGGGCTCAAAGTCATTAGGGCACTGGAACCTCTTCAGTTTCACTGATATGTCTTCGAATTTTATCTGCAAGCAGCACATAAAGTGACAATATTGAACACAGCACCTTCCCTTTTTCAAATAGAGCACAGAGCCAGTAATCGACAATCCAGATTAAGTACCATGATTACCCCTTTCCAATGTACAGTCATCCAAATCCTTAAATAGCACGTGCGACAGCTGCCTTTCCTGGGCCCCTGTGCCTTAGGACAGATCAAACTTGCAAAAAGGTCAAAATTAGGCAAGGGCTTAGTGAGCCTCTTCTTAAGACTTCATCTTTTCACAGATCAGCTCCTTTCTAACACGAATGAGCACAGAAAAGGTAGCCATTGCACGTGCTAGTTAAAGTTTTGGGCAGCTGTACTAAATATATTTCAGCATAGCGTACCCTAAGGCAGCTTGCGCACTAACCCAAAATACCAAATCAGAAGTCAGTATCGTAAGAAAGAACATTTTCTCTCCCATTGGTGAGCTTCTAACACTAGAAGTATTATAATGAAAAAAGTACCAGGAAACCGTACTTAAGACAGCGAGAAATGACATTCCCAGATCCCAAGGGCAAGCATCAAAAATATAGGTAAGACAAAGGACAAACAAAGCATCGCACCTTTACTACCTTCTCTTTTTAAAGTTTGTTCAACATTATTTTTCTTTTCCTTGACAAAGAAAATAGGATACTGAAAAATCGAGCTCGCAACCTGCCAGTCATGGCAACAATTTGAATAAAAAATAAGTGCTTACCTTCATCAGCTGCAGCTGCTCATCCAACCGCAAAGCAGCTTCCACTCTATTCTGTGCGTGATACGAGTCAACCTGCTCACTCAGACTTTTTAATTGCTCCTCCTTCTCAAGGAACTCTTGCTTGAATTGCTGCAACAGAATATGACAAGCTCATACAAGCAAGTTCAGCCGTCAGGCTCTCATGAAAACTGGCAGATCTGAATTGACCACAACTGGAATAAAGCGTCAGATGCTTTGCCATATTTTCAAATTTTTCAGGTTGAACCAGCCCTACAGGCCCCTCCAATATGAAAGGAAATGAAGCTTGGACATTAAATTGTTAGCTTTATATTTATGCATGACAAACACATCCTTTCTGGTTTTCTACCTAGGTTTTCTCTTGGATTATAATACCCAAAAATCATTTCCATCTTTAGTAAAGAAATGACCACAAAAATTCACCTCTTCATTATGCAAACTTGTTGTTCCCTTTCATAGTTTCATAATGGACAGATAATTTTATGCTCTGTTTTTGTGCTGTCATTGATTACAGAACATGGACACATGAACAGAACATCCTCATGCCCTACCTGTAACTTTAACCTTCGTAAAAACCAGCAACCAAGGCAACTGGGCAGCTAATTCTACAAGTGGCTGCAAGCTCTGCAAAAGTAAAACCAGCTCAGTTATGTCTGATATCATCCTCTGAAAGTATGAGTGCATAAATAAATTTTTTAAATAAACCAAATAAATAATGTAACGTGCACAAGATATTTCCAAATGCCATCTTGCATGTCTCCCCAGGCTATACTGATGCATGGCAATGAGTTCACATTATGTGCCGCCTATGCAATGTTTTTCTACTCAGGACCTAAACTACAATGCATGCTAGAAGACAGGCTCATGTGCTCTTTCCCACATTGCCCTGCCACATGTGCTGTGCAACAAACATTCACATCCTTCAAGTCACTGGCACATTTAAGCTGGCAGTCTTGCAATAATGGCACTGATATATATACCCGAGATCCTCCCACTCTCAACAGAAACATTTCTTTAGGAGTTTCCCTCTTATAAACGTGCGCAGTAACTTAGCGAAGCTCTATTGAAAGTGGATTCTCCTAGAACAACTGCAACCTTTTACGCATTTACTTCTGCATAGCACCATCTTGAACAGGCGCTAACCTTCGCTACATAAAGGAAGAAAATCACGAAATATAAAAGTAACAGCTTTAGCTGCTGTACAATGGCAACTGCAGTGTTTGATATAGATTCCACTTTATAAGCCTTTCCACAGCACAGGCTCATCTCAGAGAGATTGTTTTAGCCTTGAATTCTGATCAACCATTAGCACTGACTGAACCATTTGCTTTGACCTTAGGCACTATCAACCCTAGTTTTATCATTGCAAAGAAGAGAAAAACAACAGAACAAGGCAACAATAGAATGACAAGCACAGATGTCAAAAATGAGAGCAGTTAAGACAAGCAATAGCCAGCAGCTACTTTCCTAACCGCCATTTCTTAAACTATTTTAAACAGACAGCCTGTATGTCTTGTCAGTGGCTCGCTGTGTCTTAAAATCAGGGCTATACTCACGGCTAGTTCATCGGGCACGTCCTGGGCGCTGATGTCGTTGTCCAGCCTGTTCTGCAGGGCACTATCCGTGTGGTTCATCCAGCTCTGGACGCTCAGGATCTCCCTCTCACACTTCTGGTACTGGACCATGCTGTTCTCCAGAACCTGCTGCCGTTCGCTGCCCCGCTGCGTTAGCTCCTCCCATCGCTTCAGCACCGAGTCTGCCTCGTGCTCAACCAGCCCGACAAGCACCTCTTTCTCCACAAGATCTTTGCAGAGCTGCTCGATTTTTGGAATGCGGTCATCAGGGTGGTTACGCAGGAAGTTCTCCAAGTCCTGGAATATTGAGAACACAGAAAATGATTCGGATAAAAAAACGCACCTATCAAGATATCAAAGTTTTTCTTGCTAAAAAAAAAGGAAAGAAAGGAAACTAGTAGCACGAAACCCAACATTCACAAGCGCAAGTAGTCAATTTAGGCTTACCCTTTACTCCTTTAACCTCGGCTGGTTTCCCACTAGTGCGCATAAAACACTAAATACCAACAAGAACAGAAATTGCCACATTTAGTCGCTAATACAATGCACTCACATGTTGAAAGCATCCCTCTCTTTGGCTGTCAAAAAGTGCAACTTCGCAGTTTGTTTGTTTTTTCTGAATTTATGAGCAAGTGCATTCATTATACACCTGGCACATTTTAAAATTGGAAAAGCTCATTGCCTTCTGCTTTGTCGATGCCTGTCTGCAAGGCAAATGTAACATCACAGCCTTCCTGCCACAAAAGCTTGTTTCAAAAGTGTACACCATCTGAAGTGTCATCTAGTGGGGAAGTGCTCCATTTGTGCATGCATGGGGCTGAGTGTTGGCATGGTTTTATTCGCAACAGGATGTTTCAGGATCAAAAAAAAAAATTCCTCTAGCTTACCTAGAGGAAGCCTAACGAGCACCCCATATTTCTCAATGAAAGCACATTGAAGATTTCTTTTGATTATATTCCACTATTACAACAATGAAAAGCTCTTGAGGTGTCAGTATGTTTGCTGCATGAAACAGTGACAATTGGGCATGCCTTTTACAGAAAAAAGCTTGATTCCTAAGAGACAGACTAGTAAACACACGTAGGCGCTTACGTCTAGATTTTCAGAAATCTCTTCAGCATCAGCAGCTGACTCTGGAGACCTCTTGAGTTTCTTCTCCAATCTATCAAGCCAGTCATTCTCCAGCATGATGACATCTGAAAAACATCAACATCATGACACAAACAGTAATATCTCAAGCCAGAGTACTACTACCTCAGCAGGAGCTATAAAGACACATGCATAATTTATCTCATCAGCTCCTAACAGCATTACGGAAGCTAGAGACCTCCTCAGTCAATCATGAGAGGATTAGTAGAGTGCATATTTTGGCAGCGTAAAATTAAAGACAGGACTAAAGGAGAAAGACAAGGGACAAACGCTGAACTTCAAGAGGATGTTAAGCGTGTTCCTTCTGCATCATGTCGTCTGCTCCCGGCATTTGCAAATATTGTTCAAAAAGAGTACAATTTTAAACAATCGCAGTCTATGTACTGAATACTAAAAGAATATTAGACAGATTCAAAATAACATTTCGCATGGCACTACATGGCTTGCATGCAAACAGACGTGTGACGACTACTTCAGCACAGTGGCACCATCTGGCTTTTATACTGAAAACTGTTTTTGTTAACAAACTGACATTTTTCTTTAGGCCTAGGAGTGGCAGAATCACCACTCGCAATAAAAAATGAAGCGAATTTATCGCTTGCGGATTCTGCAATAGGCGAGATGGGGAAAAAAAAATAAAAAATACAAGCCCTAATGCCCCATTTATGACCAGCGAACACATTGAAAAACCTCTAACAATGACAAATTCACTCCGAAGAAAGGGGCCCTACTTCTAAGTGTGATGCTATGTTGGAAATTCTACTTTAATGCATGGTATGTGAAATAGCACATGTAATGAGGGCATAGTATGTAAAGGCTCACTTTGAAACAGCGTTTGGTATATGCACACTTTAAAGCATGTTGTTCAATGTGTCCGTATGCCCACTTTATTATGACAATGTATTTTATAACGTTGGAACTTCACCTCTGCAATGATTGTAGCTCTCACAGTGCAGCAAAGAACTACCGAGATAAAGTATAGACATGTGCTGTATTTGGCAGTATAATAAAAGTGCATTCCCTTTCAGGCAAACTTGAAAAGAGCTTGAAAATTTGTTCACTTTATCAGAAGAACATATATGTTCACCTCAAGAAAAGTGCCCCAATAAAATATGCAAACATGCTAGATGTCGCCAGATATATGTTACATGAAAGCAATATATGATACAATCTTGCAGTGAACGAATAAGCTTTAAAAGAACATTTATAGTAACATGCATGAAGTTAACTGGAGACTGAGGGCATTATCCTACTTTTCTTTTGTCATCATCTCCTTGTCTCTCTCTCTCTTTCTCCCCCCCCCCCCCCCCTTTCTACCCTGCAGTGACTGCTACGTTTTTTTTTTTTTTCAGATTTTTGCTCCCCCTAACGCCGAACCCTTCGAAGGTGCCAGCTTTGTAGCCACATCTCTCTCGTGCGTCACATCTTCTGTGACATAGTTGTTGTTAAATCTGGGAGCAGGAACACTACATGCTTTTCCATCTACTGCAAGCGATATCTGTCTCTCTGCTGCACTGTGATAATGCCTTTTCCTCACTGGCAAGAAAACGTTACCCTACAGCAGAACATTCCAGCAAGGTAATCCATGCACTTTTACGGAAAGTTGGAGAGATATCTTGTGGAAACGAATGCCTTTTTATTTTACTGTTTTGAAAATTTTAGCATGGTAGAAGATCTAGAAAAGTGCGCTACAAGAATGCATACAGCAATTTCATATTTATATTTTATATCCTCTCATAAGGGACAAAGTCCGCGATAAAAAAAAAAAAGTCCACACTTTTTGCTTCTATCTGGAGCAAGGAAGTGTGCGCAATACTTATTACCTTGTCCTTCATATTTATTGAAACGGCAAAACATTTCACATTTATTCATTATAAATTCCTATCATTCCGATTTTACTGTCTCTCACACCTTTCCTTTAATTTTATGCATCCAAGTGGTTAAGTGTAACATGCAACATAATAATATTCATCTATGACCACTGGTCTCACTAACGGCATTAAGACGTTGGTATGCATCCCAGAAGAGCCAAGATTCAAAGTTGTGCAGAATGAGAGACTGATATCTCCCCTATAAATATCTGCATGACATGTTCTGATAACAACTTTACAGTCCCTTGAACCTTCCTTTTCCTTTCATGAAGACAAAGCAATTAAGAGTGATATATGACATAACACTACATTCTCCCATAATAGTGCATAGGGCATTGATATGCATGCACAATAAACCAAAGGTGCCAAGTGTTCCGCAAGATGGAAAACAAAAGCTAATATCTCACTTCTAAACTCTGCATAGTTTGTTCCCGACTGCTTCAAGGACTGATGGTACTTTGTGATCTTCTCCTGCACTTCGCCCCAGAGCTTGTTCATGGCAGCCACATCACGTCGTGCTTCCTCAGCGTTCCTCGTCTTGCCCTGTGCAAGCTTGGTTCCGGCTTCTTTCAACCTGGTGTACTCGGAAAGCTTGGAGTCTAGCTTGTCCTTACAAGCCTGCATAAAGATGCAGCAATCAGCAATCGTAAAGCATGAGAGCTGCCGGTGGACTGTTACATGCATGTGTAACAAATTTTCTAATTAGACGCTTTGTATCAAGCGTTGTCATCCCTCTTAATAAAAATATGAGTTTTTTGTGCTTTAGTGGTATAATGAATTTGCTGCTGCTATTTGCACTCTAGTCATTTTGATCTTTTGTGCTTGTAATTAAACTCCCTATGATTATGCCCAATGGGCACAGTAGGTATTAAAAAAAAAAAAAGAAATGTGATGTCGTGAACCAAAACATGCTGCTATATTTTCAGTACCCTCCCTAGTCAAGCGGGTTTTAATTTCAAAAATTAATAATAAATAAATAAAGGGAGAGGGGAGGGGAGGGGGGTGCATACTTGCACCAAGACAACTTTCTTCAGAAATACTTAGTTCATTCTTTCAGACAGCTTGGCAAAATTTCAATGGTCCTGGTGGGGTTTGATCGGTTACAGCTTATGAGATTTGGTTTCTAGAAACTTTTCTTAGCATTCCTTAGTTGAGTATTGTGAGATTCTATTTACATTTTCCGACTGAATTTTCAAATATAGAGTGCACCCCATTAATGCAACCCTTCTTTAATATGCATCTCCTAAATTATGCAGTTTTTTTCTGCGGACTAAACTGCGAATTAAACGAAAATAACAAAAGCTGTGCAGAATGTTGCAACATGCTGCCATTGTTTAATGATGAAACTGAGGAAAAACTGCCATTTTTATAGCTTTTGGATCTTTAACATTATGCTTAATCACAGTGAAAATGTGTAAGATATGCTTGCAATAAAAGTGCGATACCTGTAGCTTCCTGATCCTAGCTTGAAGCTCCGAAGCAGTA
The DNA here is from genome assembly GCF_055883805.1 of Amblyomma maculatum. Lineage (NCBI taxonomy): Eukaryota > Metazoa > Arthropoda > Arachnida > Ixodida > Ixodidae > Amblyomma > Amblyomma maculatum. Next base: position 336,085,692 of record NC_139344.1, read on the forward strand.
TTAATCGGCTTTTCCCGCGGAATCTCCATGTCGAGCTCTCGCAGCCACTCGCACAGGTCAGCGATGCCTTCGGAGGCACACCTGCTTGTTTCAACAGCCCGCTTTAAAGCAGCATTCTTCTTTCTACTCATTGTCGTCACCTGCAGAGAGGCAAACAAAATATTCATGTAACATGTCTCATCAGCACACACACGTTATGACATCATCATACTGACTATCCTCTCTTAAGACATGACAATGACATAACAACTGACAAGACATTGCGGGTTCAGTTCTGAACGGTGCAGGTTATTGTCTTTTCTTCTTCTTTCTGGTCCACTCAATTCACTTTCTTCTCTATGCAACACCAACCCTAAAAATACATTAGCAACATTCGCCTGTTTTGTCACAGAGTCAATCTCACAATTTGCCACAATTTGCCACAATATTCCACATTTTGTCACAGAGTATGCAAACTTTGAAGGCACAAGACAGCATATTATGGAAATAATCTCACAGCCACTAATGTCTGCTCATACATTATCCATGGTGCTTTTGTCGGGGACAAAAACGGACAAAAACCAGATCAGAAGGACGTGTCAGGAGACGGCTGTTTTGTTCCCCTGATCGCCGGCCAAGCGGCCACTCGCGGGTGTGTGTGTTTGTGCGCGCTTGTGTGTGTGTGTATGTTTACGCGCCGCAGTGCCCTTTTCGGAAATGGCACGGCTGCTTCTTGCCTCTGCCGGCCAGTCGACCAACGGCTCGTCGCCCCTCAAAGCGTCCCGATCCACTGGCGCCGTTGAGGGCACAGCGATGGGCCTAACAAGACTCGGACGCCCGCCTGCCCTGAAATCCGAGCTTACTAGGGGGCTGCGGACCAGCACCGGGGACGCGAGGAGTGAGTGAGGAGGATTCCTCTGTTACCGACACCGCCGAACGAGCGCCGCGACTGCCAGGCTCCAAGGGCCCACGCAAGCGTGGGGCCCCCCTAAATAAAAAAAAAGAAAGAAGGGAAGGCCTGGAGAGAGGAACACGGCCAACCGTCGTCGAAAGACAGTGGCTTGCAAGACGCCGAACGAAACGGTCGTCAGTTTGAATTTGTGTACAGTTTCTTTCATATGTAGCCATTAAATCAGTTTGTTAAGTTTCACCGGAGTTTTATTCTGTGACCAAATTATCTCAACGCAGACACGACGACCACAACGATTAATACGACTGACAAAAAGTTTGGTGCCGAAACCCGGGACTCGATCTGCCGTGGATTTGTGAGCTCAACGCTTTCTTTCAACGCTCACGTCAACGCATCCACGCCAGGGACGTCTCGGCAACGATTGGTCACAACTACCGATGTCATCGATCCGGTGAGCTTACTTATTGGCTAATTAATTTCGAAGAAAATGGAACGCCTTTTAAAGAAACGGAAGGTTTTGCGCTCGCAAGTTACAAAGGTCATCAACGAATTCAACGAGCGGCAAACGTCACTAACAACTACTGAAGCTACGTTGCTGCATGCTAGACTCAGCAAGCTAGAGCAACAACTTGATACTGTCAACACGGAAATTGAACCATTGGTACCGGAAGATGACGCAGAAAACGACTACGAGCAAGTATTTGAATATCAAGACCGGATCATAACCTGCCTCGCTGGACTAAAGCTTCAAGTTGATAGTGGTCCGTTATCAACGCAGGCTGCCGTGGAATCGGCGGGTAGTGGCATCATCAGTCAAACGGCCATGCCAGCCACTCAAACGACCACGCCAGCCCCCCAAACGGCCACATCTGGGAAGACAAGAGTGAAACTGCCGAAGATCGACCTACTGAAATTCACAGGACGGCGCTCTGACTGGCAACCCTTTTGGGAAGTGTTCGAGCAGGTAGTGGATAAAAACGAAGATTTGTCTGACATCGACAGATTTCACTACCTGCGAGCATCAGTCACGGGCGACGCGGCAGCGGCACTCGCGGGTCTTCCACTGACCGCAAGGTGCTACAACGATGCCATCCAGCTACTCAAGAAACGGTTTGGCAACGAGGAGCTTCTTGTTCAGGAACATCTCAAGAGGCTGATCGACTTGAAGCCCGTGCGCTCATCAGACGATATCCGTGGTCTTCGCCGTCTCTACGATACCTTGGCGGCACACATCAAAGGCCTCGAGACGCTCGGACAAAAGCTGGAGTCCTACAGCTCGATGCTAATTCCGATCGTGCAAAGAGCGATGCCACGTGACATCCTGTTGGACTTTAGCCGAAAGTGCGTCGTCGACACCGACAGCCTCGCCTGCGAACAGAGCTCCCTCACCGATGCGTCGTCACACGCAACTAACGAAAGCGGCCAAGGTACGGTTTCTTCCCTTTTAAAGCTACTCTCCTTTCTGAGAGTAGAAGTCGAAAGTCGGGAGAATTTAAATGCATTACAATGCATGGACCTCAAGCAGCAACCTAGAGAAGAACTTAAAGGCAATTTGAGGCTGCATGGGAAAACGCATGACAGGCATGTCCGATCGGCTGCGATGCTACATCAAAACGCTACCCCATTGACCTGCTTTTTCTGCGGTTCCAACGAGCACAAAACGCAGAGCTGTGACGCCGCAAAAACTTTGGAAGAGAAGAAACAACTTCTGCGGTCGTCCGGCCGATGTTTCAAGTGCACTAAATCTGGACACCAGTCACGAGCATGCCGCGTAAGCATCCAGTGCAACAAATGTCGCAAGAAGCATGCTAGCACAATGTGCGACCCTTCGTACACCGGAGACAGGCCACCTGAGCCGAACCGCACCGTAACGAACGCGCAAGTAAGCCTCGAAACTACTACGACGGGAAACGGCTCTACTTCCAAAAAAACCGTTTTGCTGCAGACCGCAACTGCATTATGTAGTGGAGAGACTGGTAAGGCTCAGGTACGAGTTCTGTTCGACGGGGGAAGTCAGCGCTCCTACATCACAGCTGACACCTCGCGGAAACTGGGATGTACGCTTCTCGGGCATGAGAGGTTGACCGTCGGTGTGTTCGGAGGCCACCAAGCCGAACGCGAGTTCCGAAGAGTAAAGGTTACACTAAAGACTAACCGCGGAGACGATCGGGAACTCGAAGTACTAGAAACAGATACCATCTGCGATCAACCTATTCCCTCACCACCAGAGAGAATAATAAAACGACTAAAGTCCCTTGGTTACGAACCGGCCGAATTCTCAAACAACAACGGGACAGAATGTGTTGATCTGCTTATGGGATCTGACCACATATGGGACCTTACCACAGGTAGATCGGTCAAATTAGAAAACCGACTGAGAGCAGTGGAAACATCAGCGGGCTGGACTGTTCAAGGGCCCATTGAGGACGATGCCGAGCAGACCTACTGCTTCCAAACCGTGACACTACGAACATCTGTAATCGAGAGGCAGACGACAGATATTCTGACCAAATTCTGGGATTTGGAATCGATTGGAGTAAGGGAGGTCGAGGAGAACGACGAAATCTGTCAAGCTTTAGAGTTCTTTGAGGACAACATCAAGCGAGTCGGTAACCGCTATGAGGTTGCATTGCCTTGGAAATCCGAGATTTCGCTCGAGGATAACCGAGAAATTGCTCTGAAGCGCCTCAATCAATTGGCGAACCGACTCAAAAGAGCTCCTGACCTTCTCGAAGAATACGACGCGGTGATCAGGCAGTACGGTGTTCTGGACATGGCAGAACGTGTAGAAGAAAAGGCCGACCGCAACCACTGCGTTTACCACATGCCTCATCAAGCAGTGCTCCGTGATTCCAGAAAATTGAGAGTTGTATTTGACGCTTCTTCCCACGCTAAAAGTACAAGGAGTCTTAATGACAACCTTGAAACAGGACCCAACTTTACGGCAGACCTCGTCGGGCTTTTGCTCAATTTTCGCAAGTATCGAGTTGCGCTTGTCGCGGACATTGAGCAGGCCTTTCTGCAAATTGGAGTGCGAGAGCAAGACAGAGACGCTCTACGATTTTTTTGGTTCCGAGAGACTCCTCAGGCCGGTACTTCGTTGCCTCCCATTGAAGCGTGGCGCATGAAGCGAGTACCGTTTGGAACCACCGCAAGCCCGTTTCTGCTCTCCGCTACCCTTCAGCACTACTTGAAAGCTTGCGAGGAAGAGTTTCCCCACACTGCCAGCCAGCTACAGCAAAGCCTTTATGTAGACGACCTGCTAACCGGTGCAGATGACGAAGAAGGGGCTCTGAAGCTCTACAACGAAGCCAACGCGATCTTCCACTCCGCCTCGATGAAGTTGCACAAGTTGTCGTCGAATAACGAGAGGCTACGCCGGCTATTTCGGCAAGACGGCAGCGAAAATAAGTCTCTAGGATTCCTCTCAGGGGTGCTGAAAGTGCTGGGACTGACCTGGGACCCCATTACCGACCGCCTGACCTTTGCGCCATGTGTCGCAAGCTCCAAAACAATGGAGACAGACACCAAACGTTCCATGCTGCAAACTACCGCACGGATCTATGACCCACTGGGATGGCTGTCACCCTTTATCGTACGGGCTAAGATCCTGTTTCAGCAGCTGTGGCGCCAGAACGTCGAATGGGACGATGCCCTACCAAACGACATAGCTGAAGGCTGGAAAACCTGGTATTGTGAATTGAAACATCTTCCCGAGATACAGGTACCAAGGTACTACGGAGCGGACTTCAGTGGGGCGGCTTCTACGAGCGTCTTGTCGGACTAACGAAGCAAGCCTTAAAGAAGACGCTAGGAACGAGCTACTTGACGTTCGAGGAAATGTCAACTACGCTGGCTGAAGTGGAAGCGGTGCTGAACTCCCGACCACTTACTCATGTTTACACAGAGCCGAACGAACCTGAACCGCTCTGTCCCGCTATGTTTCTTACCGGAAGACGGCTGACCTCTTTTCCGGAGCTGCAAAGAAAGGAAATCTCTGCCCTGTCCTGTAACCACCTGCGACAAATGATTTCAACTCGCAACAAAGCATTGCAAGGGTTCTGGAGACGCTGGTGCACTGAGTACTTAAAGGAGCTACAGCTGACCCATTCCAAAGGAGCTCAACGGGGAAAGCAAGTTAAAATTGGAGACGTGGTCCTCCTGAAAGAAGCCCTACAGCCGCGGCAAATGTGGAAGCTGGGAATAATCGAAAGGGCATTCACGGGAAGAGACAACCGAACAAGAGCTTTTGAAGTCCGACTGCCAGGGGGGACCAGACTTCGCCGTCCAATTCAGTTGCTCTACCCTCTGGAACTCTCCGACTAACAAATGACTTCGTCATTTCGGGGGGGAATGTGTCGGGGACAAAAACGGACAAAAACCAGATCAGAAGGACGTGTCAGGAGACGGCTGTTTTGTTCCCCTGATCGCCGGCCAAGCGGCCACTCGCGGGTGTGTGTGTTTGTGCGCGCTTGTGTGTGTGTGTATGTTTACGCGCCGCAGTGCCCTTTTCGGAAATGGCACGGCTGCTTCTTGCCTCTGCCGGCCAGTCGACCAACGGCTCGTCGCCCCTCAAAGCGTCCCGATCCACTGGCGCCGTTGAGGGCACAGCGATGGGCCTAACAAGACTCGGACGCCCGCCTGCCCTGAAATCCGAGCTTACTAGGGGGCTGCGGACCAGCACCGGGGACGCGAGGAGTGAGTGAGGAGGATTCCTCTGTTACCGACACCGCCGAACGAGCGCCGCGACTGCCAGGCTCCAAGGGCCCACGCAAGCGTGGGGCCCCCCTAAATAAAAAAAAAGAAAGAAGGGAAGGCCTGGAGAGAGGAACACGGCCAACCGTCGTCGAAAGACAGTGGCTTGCAAGACGCCGAACGAAACGGTCGTCAGTTTGAATTTGTGTACAGTTTCTTTCATATGTAGCCATTAAATCAGTTTGTTAAGTTTCACCGGAGTTTTATTCTGTGACCAAATTATCTCAACGCAGACACGACGACCACAACGATTAATACGACTGACAGCTTTCACTTGTCACCAGCATGTGAAAATATACAGTAAAACCTTCTTAATTCATACTTCAAGCGACTGGAAAGAATGTTCAAATTATCCAGAAATTCACATTATCCAATGACTCCGAAAAAACTGTCAAGAGCCACTTGCATCTGAGTATAACTTATTTTGTGAGACTAGACAACAGTTGCCAGATTTTCCATGTTTCCACCAAGCTTTCATTGCATGCATGCTGTCAGGAGCAGTGAAGCAAAACTGCTTCAAACTCATCAGGGCCTCCCAGATCCTTCACAGCACAATGCAATGGAGCTCATCACTAAGCAGCCCGTTCACACGTGTGAAGTCTTCACCACACAAAGAGCGAACGATCCGTGACAAATGCACAGTTTCTACACGCTAGAAGGACAGAACAAAAGGAAAAAAATAAAGAAAGAAGAAGAGTTGAGAGCAGAAGCAAACACCACTGACGCACCAATCAGCATCCAAAATACGGTTCAGCTAGCTTAGACTGGCTGGTTGTTGCTGGCTGCAGCTGGTACCAGTTGGTCCCCATTGAGTTCCAGCTGAGTTCCAATTGGTTCCAATTGGTTCAAATGGGAACTCAGTAGGAACACAATGAGAAGTAACTGGGAATTGTTCCATAAACCAGTAAGACCAGTTACAATTTTCACTAGGGTGGTCACAGCCGCCACCGCTGGGCCTGGCAAGAAGCTCACAAAGGTGAAGCAGAAACTAAGTGATCGAACTGTTGTTGGAGATGGGGCCATTTGCTCATTGTCGCGCGTGCCCCTCTGATGTGCATGACACCTGCTGCCATGCACACATTAGAGGTGCATGAGTGACTCTGCAACAGAGAACTGGAGTTTTAAGCAGCACTATTTTGACAATTGCCTGGCCCACCAGTTGTACCCGGATGCAGCCTCTCTTTGGAAGTTTGCACAAAACAGGTGTGAGACCTCTAGAATCTGAGTCAGCAAGCACGCGGCATCATAGATTTACATGGGGGTTGGCTAGGACTGAACCAGCAGTTGTATTACCAGATTTCTGAATATGGAGGTCAAATTAACGAACATTCATTCCATACATATACCTTAACAAGCCTCTTCAGCTTCCTTATTCCTGTGTGCTGTAACTACGGCGCCAACTGTAGCGAATGGAACACAGGCTAATATGCTGGTTTTTTGCTATGGCCTACAATATTACTGCTAAACCAGAATTACAGCTGCAAGTAAAATAATATAAAGATAATTACATGTAGGATAAGTGCTCTAAAACTAAGTTTGCATGGCTCACTCCAACTGGCAGCTGAAGAAAAAACCAACCTGTTCCCACTGCCTATTGATGTCATCAAGCTGTTTCTGCAGAGTGTCACTGTACTCGAGCTCAGCATCTTGAATGAGGCCCTCAGCAGCAAGGTTGAGGCTGTCAACATTCGGTTGCATGGTATCGACATCATCTTCAAGAGCCTGAAAAGATACACACAAGAGAAACAACAATTTAAAATACAATACCAAAGGATTTTTCACCATGTTTTACCAGCCAAGATTATGAGCTCACTATGATTTGACAAGCACAAATAAGACCTTAGCCTCATTCAGCTCACCTTCGTTTTCACAATGTCAAAGCACTCCTGCAATAACCTTTCTGTGATTGTGCTACTTACTTAAATAAGTTAGATTACTTAAGTATGTTTATAATGACTACTGAGATACGCATGGCCTCTCTGCCCATCTAGGAAAGTGCAAGCTTGATAAAAATACCAGCATCCCTTGGCAGATGAAAGGGGAAACCTCCATAACTTTTGCTATCACAGTGACTCTAGCATGTTTCAATAAAGCTGAGTATAACTTGCTAGGGTAAAGTGGTGGACCTTTATAATGAGATATCAGAAAGTAAGTAGATAATCTGTGATCTACACTGCTTTCAAAGTCGAAACCAGAATATGCAGTACGAAAAGTCACAAGCCATCCTGGCTGCACAAACATCCTTACTCAAGAACGATAGCTTCTCATGGGCTTCCTGACTGCTTAACCCCCCTAAAAACAGCACTGGGAACAAAAAAAAACATGAAGAACGAAGAAGAAACACAAACACAGGCGCTCTTTCATTTTTGTTCTTCATGTTTCGTTACCTTCCTAGCGCTGTTCTTTAGGTATGCAATACCAACTAGCCCGACACCTCGCTCTCGTGCTTACCACACAGTTAGGCTCTTACAGCTACATGGAAAAACAAAAATTATGGCACTATTTTTCCATACATACAAAATAAAAGAGAACTGAGAAGTACTGACATTTGATTGCTCCAACTGCGCTTCAAGTTTCTCGATATCTCCATAGGCAACTTCTTCATCCTCAAGGAATGATGTGACATCATTAATCCAGGACTGAATGCCTTTAACTTCCTCCTGAAGATAAAAGTTAGGCGCCGTAATCAACAGCAGGGCACACACATTGCAAAGAGAATTCATCATCATATTATAACTATTGTTTGCCTACTCTATGAGGCAATCTGGTGTAACAACTGCAGCCAAATAGAACAATGATGCCACAGTTCTGGTGCAGTTCTTGTATGAATCACACGGCCCGAACCAGAGCTCTGACATCGCAGTTACAGTTAGGCTGTTGAATCCAGAACTGTAACTAAATGATTTACTCGTAGCAGCAAATTTCATCCGGTGATCCATATCGTATAGAAGAAAAAAATGTGATGCCTCTTTACATTTAAACAGGTAATCATTATTGCATGCAAGTCAAAACACAGAGCAACATTTAATTTAACCATCTGTGAATGGCAAGCGAGATCCACTTTAATTAGCACCGAGGCAGTTCTCTTTGGTCAGACAGAACTGCGATGGCTGTTTCCTCCTTACCTGAAACCTCTTGAGGATCACCATGTACTTTCGCAAAAACTGAAGTCGTTCTTTCAACAATGAGCAGACTCGGTCCCAGCAGTTGCTCAGTCCGTGCAGTTTGTCTCGCAGTTCGCGGGCCCATGGGGCGTCCGGCTCCTTCCGAAGCAGCTCCTTGCCAGTGCTGGTGACATACTGCAGGTTCGACTCCTCTTCGTCAACAGTGCCCTGCATCTCCTGCAGAAATGAAGAGAAACAAGGAAAGACGCATACCTTAGCTTAAAAGGCGATCCCAGGGGCCTTCTGAGAAACTCTGGTGGTCATGCCACAACCTGTGAAAAGTACCCTTTATTAACGACAAAAAACTGTTTTTCATACCACAAAGTGAAAGTGCTTAAAACAAAAACAAACAAACAAAAAAACGAAAGCTAAGCCGTCATGCTTTGAAACAACTGAGTCATTCGTAAAATGCCTAATGACCTCGTACAAACCTGAGAAACAGGTGCTACCACGTAAGTAATGTTTGTGACATTGCAAAACTGCAGTTTTGGCAAAAAAATTTACCGGAATTGAGGCCATGAATTTGGAAAGCTTCAAAATTAATTTTTGAAAGAACAAAACAACGCGCAGCTACGAGAATAGGTGTAAATGAATGGAAAGGAGAAGAAAGTGCAACATAATTGTTGCACTGAAGTGTGTAAACACTGAAAAACTCCCTATAGTTGCATTTTGAGCTGTTGAAGCTTGGCCAGTTTAACAAGTATAAAAGAGCAGTTAAAGGCTGCACGGAAAGATGAAAATTGTGACAAAGTCACAGGCATGTTCATCTTAAAATAAATATCAGTCTTACATGCACATCCTATGCCAGTTGTTTACTATTTAATTTTTATTAATTTTTTTTGTTAACCATTTTCTTTTTTGTGTTTGGTGCATCATAGCCACAGTTGCTTATGCGCCATAAAGCCCCATGTAACTAACCAGCATTTACTTTCTTTTCCTTTCTTTCTTTCCTTTTTCATTGTTTCACTAAATGAAAGTAATATTATAGACTTTTATTACTTTTTTTTCTGTCATTGGCTCCAGTGTAATTCCACAACCAACCATCCTGCATGGTGTAGAGGCTTCCCAAGAATATTCAAAGGTGTTACATCTGGAGCATAAAAAGACGTCTGGGCATGTTTGCAACAATTAGGGATACCTTCTCTTGCCTGGTAACCTCATAACACCTCTACACACCCATGCTACAATATGAAGAGCCAACACTGAAATTCAACTCGTATACTGGATAAGTGGCTTCCCACAAATAGCCAGCTGCAGGCCGGAGGTCCCTTAATCCTTTTATCCTCAAGGAAAGCCAACGGCCTAATATGTGCTGAGGCACCTCATCTGTATTGCCATCCCCTTCCTGGCCGACATGCATGCAATAAAGAAATGCATGCAGATGAAAAACTCCTCAAAAAATGTCTAAATTCAATATAATAAGGAATGGATCTAAAGTGAAATCAATTACATATAGTACATAATATGGCCAGCCACAAAATAGAGCCAATCAGCGGAAGTTGAGGCACAGATGAAATCATGAGCCAGAGGAAGCCATAAAAAGCAGAGTTCTTGAATAGCATTTCAGCTGCAATGATTTCCATAGGGCCAACATATATAAAAAAAAATGGCGGTCATAGTTGGCCAAAATTCAGGTTTTTATGGATTGCGGTAGCACCCATGGTCACTGAAGTAAGCTGCATCCAAGTTACAAACTTTGAGATTTCAACTTCGTGGCGATAAAACCTGTTAAACAGGTGCGAAAATTCATAAACATAACAACAGTCCAAAAGATAAATTAAGAGGCAAAAAAAGCAAGAAAAGCAATTTTTTTTAAGATAATGGTGGCAATAGGCAGTTTTCACTGGCCGCTTCTAGGCACCACCACCATCCGTAAGCATCCAAAAAGTGGCTACCAAATTAGTCACATTTTGAAGTCGAGTTTCCCAACTGGTGTGATCAAAGAGCTCCAATAAAAAGCACTCCAAAGAATCCAAGAGTTCCATAAAGCCCCGTTTGAGAATGGGTACACCGGAAGGTATATTCTATATATACATTGACGTGATTATGTGTTACCTCGTGTACACCATATGTTGTTGCCCACTTAATGTGTCCCTAAAGTAAACTTTCACATCGTCTTCTGTATTTAAACTGCTGATTTTATACAAACTCAATTTCAGTGCTTTTATATCTTTATTGCTGTTTTTTGGGGCCGGGCTTTGTCAAGCTGCTTTCTTGCAGTTTTCTTTCCATTGCCCTCTTTCTTCATTTTTTGGAGAGAAATAAAATTTGATTTGATTTAATTTGATCTGCACCCCCCTCCCCCCCCCCCCCCCCCCTCCCCCCCCCCCCCCCCGCATAACAACTGTGAAAGCAAGTCAAGCGTGTAGTGTGTACCTTGTATTTCTGCAGCTGATCCTCCATGGCTTCCATGCTGTCCACTTGAGACTTCTCGGACTCCAGAGCCAGCTGGACACTCCGAATCCAGGCATCCAGTGCGTCCACAGCTTCCAATAGCTTGGGGGGTGGAGCTCGCTCAAGCGACCGACCCAGCTGTGCCTCTAAGTCAGCTGCATAAAGATCACCCAGCTAAAGGAAGGAACCAATGCACTCTTCTCAAAGAGAAAAGTTGGTACACAAACTGAGCTGAAAAAATACTGTCTTGCAAGACAAGACTAAAAGTTCCTTTCTATGCCTCTTAATAACACCCACTTATATCTGCTCTCATCACTTATTGCACACAAAATCAGAGTATGTGAGGCAGTGACTTGTTTAAAAGCGAGTGAAAAACAGACCAGGAAAGCATGGTATTGTGCATGACACATTTTTCCAATTTCAAATTCTCAAGTGAATCACAAGTAATAAGCGTGGCAGCACAAGAAGGGAGGGGAGGAAGGGAGTAGACAAGATATAAGCAGGGGTTGGTCTTTTCAGTTTTGATTTTTTTTTTCTCAATACTTCGCCAACTTTATAAAAATGCGTATTTCATCGTTCGTTAGGAGGGTAGATAAGTCGGCCAGTTGGTGATATATTTGGATATTAAAACCACAGCAAACACAGGACCGAGAGAGGTGATGACACAGGGCGGTACTTGCAACTGAAGTTTTATTAAAAACATTGAAGGCTTTATAACCAGGTGGCACTTGTAATCTTAGAACCAGGTAAGAAAAAATAACGAACCAAAAATCAAAAGAAGACCTTTGGCAAACCAAAAGACAACCACGCACACATGTAAACCATCAAAAGGTGCGTCATAAATGATGCAAGCTGCACATGACAAAATGACCAAGAAGTTAAAACTTGAAAGCACGTGGAAACAAGACAATGCAACTACTCCAAAAAGTACCCAAAATCACATGAAAAGAAATGAAAAGGAAAATGAGCAAGAATCAAAAGGTCACATCGCAAGAAAATCAAATTCTTTTTGGAGGAGGTAAATGGAAGGTGAGCTAACGCATTCATCCTACAGCGCGTGTATAATGGGCACCGCTTCTACGATCTGCCTTTCAAGCTGCCCCTTTCTTCTTCCAATTATCTTAGTCTGACTGAACGCAGGGTTCCGACCCTGGCAACTGCAACATAAACAGGCATATTCAAACCCCCCCGACTCCCCCAAGGAACGTGCGTCCACTGTCCTTACACATAGTGGAGAAGTGTATTTGGAAGATGTCGGCCTATCTTACAGCCCCTACTGGAATTGAATCCAGCCCTCCAGATCTGCAGCAGCTTGCAAGTTTGCAGATGAATGTCTCGAAACTCGTAGCCAATGTACTAAATTTCGTTGATACCACTGACTCCCTGCCGAACTACCCTAATTTCCTTCGGTGGCCTGTCGTAACTGGTGCTGAAAGCCAGCTAATTCTGGTATTCAAGCAAGAAATACTTACCTTTTTTGGTTAAAGCCCAATATCCAAAAATGCATTCAGTGTAACTTTATCAGTGTTTTTCGATCACAATAGGAAAGCCAATCTCTAGTTAAAGCAAAGAATGGTCCAAGAATAAGAGATATAAAATTGCTAGGCAACCTAATTGGAAGCCAGCAAAATTTTACAGATATTTCTTCTTTGTCTTCTGAAGCATGTTCTCACACTACGGCATGCAATGCATGGACTGCCCTGACCAGCCCAGCCTGTGATTGTGGCCCACCTATCTTTGTTCCTGTCTCTGCCCACTGGTTTGCAAGCTTCTCCAGCTGCACGAAGACCGGCTCTGCGCTCAGCGTGGGCACCCTGGCCTGGAGAGCCTGTCCTTTCTCCTGCAGCCTCAGCACCTTGTCCTCCTGGCTGTCCAGCGTCTTCAGCCTCATCTGGAAAAGCAGTGACATCAATGGCCTCATAGCTTGCTCACATCAAAAAGAAACAAACATGGAAGGGACATGCAGCAACGCAAAAGCCTTGACACCTGCACTGTATTGCACAGGCTCAACATGTATGATTCTAATGGGCGTCACATACATCAAGCTGAAGTTACAAACAGCGTTGTACAGTCTGATGCTGTGCTATGATGGTAATGAAGATGGTGCATTTTCTTGGTGACCACTATGACAACAATTTTACTGCAATAAAAAAGAGGAGAAAAGTTTAGGCTTGACATCCCACTGCATACAATGCTCTTCTCGATGAAAATGGCCCCGTCACAGGTGGATACTGATATAGCAGAAGCCCTGTCATGCCCAACATGCCAACCCGTCACGATCACAAAAAGCTAAATGTGCAGCAACTACGCTTGTGACAAAGCGTCTGGACACTGAGTAATCCCTAAGAGGCCAGAGTGACTGCAGGCCAAAAATGCCATCACTCAAGCCCAGAATGCCAAAATGCCAGCTTTGTCTGCAATATAAATATGAAGTAGAAGAAATGGCACATCCTTTGGCATTAACAAGAGCTTTAGAGTACCACAATGAGGAAGTAAGATGCAGACACCCAAATCTCAGTTATCTGAAAAGAGGAGTGAAATCTCACCCATGCAACTTCCATAACAGAAACTCTACTAACAAAAGCAAATGGCAGTAACTAACAAACAATATCATCAGTTATTGAAACTGGATCCTGCAGACTACAAACATTGGCGACACTGCCCCCTTTTGGCCACTTGGCAACTATCTTCAAGAGAAGGCTGTAAAAACTGCAAGGAGTGAACTACCATCATGAACACATCTTGCATTGATGGACACACATGAAAGCAATATGCATTACTGTGAAGCCTACACGAAGTAAACACAATAGATGTACCTTGCACTGCTCCAGCAGCCTTCTCAAGTCGTCTGTCTCCTTTCGCTGCCGAGCTGTAGCTTGTGAGTTCTCCAGCCAGCGTCGATGTGAGGCCAGCAGGCGTTCGAGGGCGTCCCCTTCGGCCTGGAGCTCACGGCAAGCGTGCAGCCCTTCCAGGTGCTCCCGTTGGGACTGCACCATATTCTGCACCTCGTGCCAGCGTACCTCTACCTCCCGCAGAACCCCCTGGACCTCCTTGGTCTGCTCGCCAACTGCATCGAGGCCCTCCACGACATCCCTTCCCTGCTGAACAAGTTGGGCTACCTCTCCTTTGTTCATGGCGACTTGCCGCTCCACATCTTCCGTAAGCACCTGCAACTCCTCAATGCTCATGCGCTCTAGGAGCGCCTTGAGCTGTTCCTGTGACAGTGGTCGTTCGGGATCAATCCCCAGTTGGTTCTCTACTTTCTCGAGCCAGGCTGTGACGTTTTCGAGGGCCCGCTGCCATTCCTTTACTTTCCAGCTGTCCAGACGCCTCTTCTTGGCTCCAAAGTCAGACAGGGGCTCTCTCCCTAAAGCGGTTCTCGGAGAGCTGCCATACGATTCCTTCTTAAACAGGCTGTAGGTGAAGGCCTTTTCTTCTGCCTCAGCCTTCACTTTCTGCTCTGTGCTGCCCTTGGCCAGCTTTCTGCTCATGTTCTCCATTTTCTGAAGCAGCGCATCCCATCGATGGGTCAGCTGCTCCTGCTTGCGGGACAGCTCGGTCGCGGCTAGTGAACCCTTGTCAAGGACCTTGATTGTCTTCTGAATCTCGTTTGATATGTTGTCAAGGCGCTTGTTGTGGTAGTCCAGGTCTTGCTCCAACACCTGAAGGCACTTGACCATGTCCAGCACTTCCTGCACCGAAGCCCGGGTGGCGTCGGCCTTCTCCATGCGACACAGCTGTGCCTCTTGCATGAGAAGCCACTGCTGCAGCCGTGGTTCCTCCGTGCTCAGCAGCTGAAGCGTGTTGATCAGCGCCTCCAGCTGCGTGCCATAATCCTCCACCCAGCGGCACACCGTTGACCAGCGCTCGCCAAGCGCCGATAGCTCATCCTCCAGCGCCGTGAATGCGTTTTCAGCACTGGACTCGTCTACAACAACAACCATATGCGACAGGGAGTTAACCACTTCTTGTTCTTTCTCTATGTCTTCTTGGAGTCGTTTGTGCTCCTCCATTTGTCGTCGCGCTGCCTCCAAGTCGGGACCAACAGGTCCAAACCGGCTTATCCTGTCTTCCGTCTCTGTCAGCCATTGGCGCAAGGCGTGCTGTTGTTGCTGTTGCGACTTCATCAATGCTTCCTGTAGCTTTGTCTGCATGTCCATGGCACTGTGCCTGAGACTCTCCCAGCGTGTGTTGAGCAGCGTCATTTGAATTTCGATCTCCTCCTTCTCCTGTGCCGATATGCCAGCTTCACGGGTGACCCGCCGACCTTCCTGAAGCACTTCTCCCACGCGGCCTTGATTTCTAGTCAGCTCCAGCATAAAATCCTGAAGGTTAAAAAGAAATCTTCATCAACTTGGTGCATGAAGGGGCACACTTGCCACAACTCATCAGAGACTAAAGGTTAACAGAGAAAGAAAAAGCCCCAAAGAAGACTGAGGAAAAAGTAACAAGCAATAGAAAATCCAATATGTGTAATATGAGTACAAAGCACAAAGAATTCAAGAGGAAGTGCGAGTTCCTGCTAGTGTGCCTCAAAATAAAAATATAAGATTAGATTGAAGCAGATCCCGTGGTTCATGACGCAAGTTTGAAGCCATCGATTAAAGTAAAGAAGAAAAGTGGAGCCTCAAAGTAAGGAAAGCCGAATCAATGATGAGGAAAAATTTATCAGATCGTAGATAAGGTAATGGATGGATAAGGTTACACACTCTGCAGCTACAGGAGCAGCAGCAGCTGTTACATAATGGAGAAAACTGGACACTGTGAAGGAATGCTGCCATCCTGCTACGAATTTAATTAGGCCTTCCTAAGAAGGGCATTAACCTCTGTATTCACTAGTTGCATCCTGCTATAACTACATTTGCCCACCCAACCTCTTTGCCACCCTCGCTATATTTATCATTTCTTGGAATCCACTACATTATTCTAGCACACCATCGGTTCATCTGCTTTCCATATTACGTGCCCAGATCATGTCCCTATCCTCCTCTTAATTTCGGTTTGGATATCATTAATTCCTACTGATTTTGTAACTCAATCTGCTTTTTAAGGTGAAACCCTTATTTAGATCATGGTGAAAATCCCGTGGGTGAGATTTGTTTGCAATATGTGTCAGTGGGAACAGCGGGGGTGGTTCTGGTATATGCATATAGTTATAGTGATAGACAATGATAGTCATAACTGAGATATAGAGAGAGCCTCTCTTTAAGAGAGGGAGAGACTTTATTCTCTCTTTCTCTCTCTCTCTCTCTCGAGGAATAAGGTGCATTCCAAATATGTAGCAGGGTGGCCAAAGGCTTGCTGCACATAAGGTGACCTAAGTGCTCCCCTAAAATTGTTTTCTTCTCTCTCTCAACGTTATGTCAATCACTGATGTGCATTTAAAGTTGTGCAGGCAGCGAGAAAAAGGAGGCAGTGGCAATACTGATCCACAAAGGTGTGAATCCCATCCGAGTCCATCTCTCACCTCATGCTTGTGGAAGAGATCCTTCACTTGTGCCACAGTGTTGCCGATGGGGGGCAGATTGACCAGGCGGTCTTCTGCCTCCAGCAGCCAGGTCAGCACTTCTTCCAAACTGCTCTGGTAGCTGTTCACGTTGGTGGCAACCCCACGTGTAGAACTGGCACCACCCACTGCTCCACTTTTAGCTGCCTGCATGGGGCTGGCGCCTTTTCCAACATCCTGTGCCGCGAAAAAGACACTGTTAAGCACGATGTGATAGTTTGCCCAACATTACGGATGCTTCAAATAGATTCAAAGGCAGCCCCATTGTTTATGAAACAGTATCAACTTTAAACTTATCAATTCTGGGCTTACAACAGAAAGGCATACTAATTGTGCTTGTCAACAGTATAGAACCACCGCTTCCAGTGGCCCCTGACACCTTTCAAAATAGTAATTTCGGCTCACGAGCACCTAGTCATGTGACCAGAGGTAACATACGGCTCAGGAGATCATAAATAATTTGCATGCAATTTATTTTGAGAACTCAGGAACGAAATAAAAAAAAAGGTTAACAAAGCAATATTATTCGAACGGCCATTTTTTTTTTTTTTTATCCAGAAATTCAAAACTTAGCCACTGCACGACAACAAAGAAAAGGCTTTTTTGGCACCGGATGGCACTGCTTAAGCATATATCGTGGCCCCATGCCACTGACAGAATGCAACCCTATAAATAGTCACATGTGTGGCCCTGCCTCAGTTGGCTGTTGCCAAGGGTTCCCCATGAGAGGTCACTTATTCTGTACAGTACTTACAATTTTTCTTAGGAACAGCACAAAAAGACCAACAACTGCCCAACAAAAGACAGTTAGCAAGACAATTAATGAAAATGGCTATGTGACAACGGTTCTGAATTTACACGAAGCTTGCAATGCATAAGCTGATAATTTGATTATCCTTATTTACATTAAAGAACCGCTCTAATTCTGACATTCTTCACATTTTTATTTGGTTGCGGAGGTACACTGTTGACATTCAATTCAGTGTTGTGTGCTAAGTATCCGCACACCCCTAGTCTTGCTGACAGAGTAACTTCAACACTCCCTGCTAAAAAGCAATTGGATGGGCTCAATGTCCCTTTACGACTGCTCATCAAGGCAGCATACAACATATCCAGTATCCCCGAACAATGATTTTTTTTTCTTGTTTAATTGTTTCTTTTTTCTTTTTGAGGTATAGCAGCAGTTATTTTGGTTACTCAGAGATAACAGGCAGGTAAATCATGCGTGCCACAATATTTAATTTGCAACAGCATTTCTAGCAAAAACCAAAATTAATATATATTGTCAACACTTGCTTTGAAGTGAATAAACTAAAAAAAAAAATACAATTCAAGATAATGCCTTTACAGTGACTGTTTTTGAAGTGTCGACACTGTCTTTATTGTCTTTACAATTAATAAATTCCAATATTTCAATATAACGCATGAGCGAGTCAAATGTACTTTCTTATTATAAACCAAGAAGGCAATGAAAAACTTACTCAAGTTGATAAAAAAAAAACTAAAAAAAAAAATGAAATGCACTTTTGACCAGCTTGAATTTACTACATGGAGAAAGTTCAGAGGAGTAATGCATAGAATGATTTAATTCTGACCGCACTAAATTTTATCCTGTAATTTTCTGAATGCCTTTGCTTTCTTCCAAATAACAAAATCTATCAGAACTAATGTCCGCCAAAAGTGTTTCCCCCCAACAACTCAATAACACTTTGAATCTTCTGCTGTCTGCAGACATGTGATTAATGATTACACCAGACATGCAGTTATGCTCAGTACAGTTTCCGAACTAAGTAATGTGAATAGATATACTCCCTACGACCAACACTAGCTAAATCTTCAATGTTTGGCAAAGCAATTTAATTTTGCCGAGACAATGCAGATAAGCAGAAAAAAAAAACCATCCAGAGCTCCCAAGAAGGTTAGTCACAAGGAAGGACTGCTCAGGTGTACTCAACAGCAACATTAAGCAGCCTACCTGAAGATCTGACATCCCAAACACAATTTCAAGAGCAGGTCGGACGGAACTACACTTTGGCACATGGACCACATGCACAAACTACACGGCTGTCATCGCGCCAAAATTCCGTTCCAGCACAAACAACTTCCAGCTTCACTTGAAAGCAGACCGCTCGTAAAGAAAAAAGAATGCCAGCAATGCAAGACGAGACACCTATCTTGATAAGACTCCAGCCTTATCAGAAGAAAGAGGGAGACCCTCATACAAGAGACTCAAGTGCTTCAGGTACTTGAAAGAACCAGTGACAAAGGTAGAAACTGAACTAGCAGGTTTCATAACATGTTTTATCAACCATAACCAGGAGTAAAATATTACCAAGTCATTGTCCAGACAGTGTTCCTGACAAACTTTCCCATAATTCTGGTGTATATCTCAGCATCTAGAGCAGCTACAATCACAAATACATTTGGAGTAAGACGGTCACAGTTACGTATATGCCAGACTGAAAGCCCATTTTGAAATTTTAGTTTGCATAAGTAATTATCTGCTGTAATTACACCCACTTGGTAGCTACAGTTCCAAAACTGAAAATCAATATTCGAAAAAATTACTAACAGTAGTCATGTCATCAACCTACCTTAAACACTATGTTCATCTCCTACCCTACTCATTTGACTATCTAGCCACACTTTAAAAATAGTTTGTGTGGTCACGTTCTCCTATTTTGAGAGCCAACTGATGTGTCTCAAAACTAAAAGTGTATATGATATGAGCACCAAAACTAACCAAAACAAATTGCAACGTCAAATGACCCAAAGAGACTCGGCTCACCTGATGAAATGAAGTTTCACTATCCGAGTACTCTGATGAGCTGCCCTTTCGCAGAGGGATGTTTTGCTGGTGCAATACTTGAAAAAAGCACATTACGTACATCATGACGGACTTTTTATCAGGATGCAGTGTGTTTACATCTGCAAACAAGAAGGTAGAAGAAAAAAATTAAATATTTGGGCAAGATGCTTAGCAAGACAAAGATAACGATCTGTCACAATGAAGGCTGCTAGGAGAGCTAGTTGTTGAAATATAAATACTATCACTAAATGTGCTGCTCAGAGCTGTTTAGGCTCCTCTTCACAGCTCACCACCTATACAGTCACCTGCATAATGCAATCCGGAGCATAGCATGGTTCTGCAGAGTTGGATGGCAATATCCATTCATGGAAACATTATTACCTTCAGGATCTAGAAGTCGCTCAATCCCCAACTGTTTCTCCGCAAGCTGAAAGGCGTGTTCCAGCCGAGAGTTTGGGTCTTTGTTAAGCAGGCTCTTGTAGTCAAACAAGTCAGGCCTAGGCAGGAAGAAATAGAATAAAGATAGAGCAGAAAACATAGGGTTAAGGAGTTTTTACCAAGGCAAAAAAGGAGAACAAATTCTAACCGGGGCAAAAGGCAGCACAGCTTTTATGTAAAAATTTGTAGCGAACTTAAATTCCGTAACTAACCTACCTGAACTTATGTACTATGGCATTGAACGCAAGGCCATCAATCCAGCTTGTAGTGAAATTCCTGATTTCCACTCCAATGTATCTAGAGAGACATAAGAGATGTATTAATGAGATAGCAAGTTCATATAATCATAATCAACCAGTATCAACGCTAAAGTAAATGAATGATGCATTCTCACAAGATGTGTGATGGAGTATATTTAAATGCCGCACAGCAATACACTGCAACCTCATTAATTAGTGTAGTTTATGCATACATGCTATCAAGGAACCATTTTTAACCTTACAAAACAGATCCACTCCTCTTGCTACAATGTGTACTCATTCTGCAATTTAAAAAAAAAAAAGCTATTTGAGCTAAGGGGGCAAAATTACTCGGTTTAGCGCATCAATCAGCAAAAGCCGTTACAGTTTTGGTTCCTTATATTAAATTCAATTACAATTTCAGTTACGTGACTAATTAATTTAATTTGTAATGTAATGCATATCTTAAAGCCGAAACTGTAAATTCCGAGATAGGAAGCAAGGCCATTAGCTATGTTAATCATATAACAGTTCTCGCTGTAAAAAAAGCCGCAAGTTTTGTTGTCTTTGAAAAGCTGTGCATGAGAAACATAAATTTACACCATTTCCTTCTTTCTCTCAACACACATGTAGCTCTTTATATGAGTTTCGTTTGATGTATCGCATGGCAATAAAAGTATCAAGCTATCAAGCTATCAGTAAGAATCAGCAAAAGCAAAAGCCTAGAAGATTTTGAATATGCAAAAGCCAAACTGCCTAATGTAATTTAGCCAATGGTGATGCTTGGTTTGAAAGCCACAAGTTAACGACAAGACAGAGATAAGGCAAGAAACCTGAGAAGCTGCTTTGGCATTTCCTAGAGGTAATGAGGATGGCAATTACATGACGACAATGGCAAAAGTGAATAGAGCGAAACACACCCTTTCGTGACATCTCTGCACCAGGCTAGAAGAGTTTTCTCCAGGTTTGTTTGGTGTACATCGCTAGATGCCCTTTTCAACACGCCGTGCACCTGAAGAAAAACGAAAATTACGCACATTGCTAATCAACGGCCTCCGTGCTACAATGGTCAAGTCATAGCTTCAAATATTATCCAAGCAGGTGATTAAATCACGGGAAAACTTTATGCAAGTCCTGAATGGCAAGCTACATACAACTTTTCTAAACCTTGCTTTGAAATAGCTGCATTAGACTAAGAACGGAGGAATAAGGCAACTAGAACCATTTCTTGCTATTAATGCATAAAATGCAATAAATTTAAGTATAAATATGCAACTCTACACCAATTCCAAAATCAGATTTCATTCTAAACTAACCGCTACAGTTGCTATTTAAAATTACCACTCTCATAAAGTGTAATCTCCTGGCGTTAAATGATCAGAAAGTGCACAAGTTTTTTATGTCAAAATGCTCACAGACTATAAAACTATTTTAAAATACTGGCAACCAAATAATGTCCCAGAATATAAAATTAAACCATTAGTAAACTCAATGGAGCAAATATACTAAACTTATGTTCAAGTGTTTGCATATACAGCGAAGTAAAAGCAACATATTTTGTTTGGATACAACCATACATGACATGCCAGTGACAAGAAAAAGTAACATAGTGTTAAATGTGTGCATGCGTTCATGAGCACGCATTCGCAATACAGTCGCTAATGAGCAAAATGCTCTTTACACGATAGTGTGTGGGCCCAGAATGACGTAGATATCAGTTTTTCCAACAGCAGTATGGAGCATATGCACACAATGGACGTGACGATGTACTACAATAGCAAATGAACTGCATAGACACGAACCACATCCTCTATTTTGTCACATACCTGCCAGTGAAGGATAATACTCCAGATGAGGCCTAATGTGAGCTTGGGATTGCCATCAACAATATCATTTGTGCTGATATTGACAAGCTTGACCTGAAAGCAGCAAACAGATTAATATCTCTAAAATATGTTTCTGCAATGCCAACATTCTGTCTACAATTGCAATAAACCAATGAGAAAGATGTACATGTAATTTCAATACACAGGGTGAGCACACTTTTCTTCTGCGAGTCACACGTCTGCAAGCGCAATACACCTCAATACTTAATTTGGAAAGCTAAGGTTTTTGCTTTCCCATACAAAATATGCGTACAGGTGCAGACATCAAAGTTGTGTGTGTTGTGTGTTGAAGGGAAACTCCGGCGTTTTCTCCACCTAATCAGAGTTCACTAAAATTTTTATACTATTTTCTCCCTAGTTTTCTGATAATTTTTTAGTTTGTGCTTTCAGTAGGGGAGATATATATGGGCAACATTGAGCACAAGGTGCCACTGGATACGCAGCCATCTATATTCACTCTACATTTGCAGGAGGGCAATATTTTGAGCTTGCTTTTAGTCATTTCAGATAAATCGTGGTCCAAGCTGTCACTTACAGTCGACATGCACACATTAGGTTTCGTGCCTGTTTCCGAGAACGTCATAGGTTAGTCAGTATCTACTTTCAGTTTCCAGGTCTTTTGCTCCTTTAAAGGGCCTCTAGTTGATATCTTGGAGAATGTTTTGTTTTTGTTATTGGAGAAAGGGGACTCTTAGGAAAGGGATCATGAACTCAAACTAAGAGCTCCCACAGCTGCCTTTTAAAAAGACAATACAATACTAAGAATACTATACAATGCTTCTGCAATGCACAACACATTAAAATTAATCACTAAACACGGCACACGAAACAGTAAAGCTGCAACCATGAGACTAAATTATAAGCCTTAATAAAGATGAAGTTCTAGAGCAGTAAAGAAGGACAAACATACAGTTAGACAATGGACAGTGAATGTCCTATTCACTGCATAACTTGGTGTTCACTTTTTTTCAGTACTACAAAACTTCACCTTTAAAAGAAACGAAACCACTAACCTAGCAACTGGTTTTACTGAACATTATATGCTCGTTGATGCTAGTGCCTTCGATCATTTCCTTAGTAGCAATT
This sequence comes from Amblyomma maculatum, assembly GCF_055883805.1. Taxonomy (NCBI): domain Eukaryota; kingdom Metazoa; phylum Arthropoda; class Arachnida; order Ixodida; family Ixodidae; genus Amblyomma; species Amblyomma maculatum. The sequence continues at coordinate 336,108,858 of NC_139344.1, forward strand.
GCCTTGCTATGCACCACATGGATACGACTCCTGACGGCCCTGAATAATTTCATACTTAAAATTTTCATAGTAAAACAACTCCAGCCACTATACTTTGCAGTACACAACCATTACAGTTGCCATTGGTAATTTTCAGGAATTTGCAAAGTTACAGTGAATGAAAAATACTTACATTGTTAGCTTCCAAAACTTGAAGTGCCCTGCTAACATTGTTGATATGATGAACTCTCAGGTTTCCTCTTTCCCGCTTCTGTTCAGATACAAGAACCATCCCAGCAAGCCCATTGTACACAACAGGCAAGAAAGACCAAGCTGTATGACCAATATATCCATAATATATATTAAAAGTGCACTGAGTATAACTCCATCCAGTTTAGTTTATTGTTTAGTTAATTAAAATGGTTTTCAGTGGTCTTGTTCAGTTTTTCGGGCATCCAAACATATTTACTGGCCAGAAAATTAGAGCTTAAAATAGAACATACATTCCTTCCAAAAACCTTCGATTCAAACTTTATACTTATGATGATGTCGAAAGCACTGGGGACTTTTATGACAACCTGATTAGCAACAGATAGCAGTGTGGTCTAGCCGCAGAGACACATAAATAAAATACTTGAGATAGCTGCACTTCGCATGTGAAAATAGCCTCTACCAAAAATACTGCCTGTACTTCACTTTCTGACATTCTTCCAGTTCACCAAAGGTTTGTAATTGTCGGCGGCTCACACAGACAGTGCACTAATAAGAAGTTGCGTGAAAATATTTGAATTGCAACGACATGTTTGTTAACTGCTGTTACAAAGGTAAACAGCATGCATCTATTTGTTTTCAAACTAAAAAAAAAAAAAAAAAAAAAAAAAACATTTAACCCCTATACCTACTGTTTTTTTATTCAAACACTCAATATTTAGCCTCCACTTCTATCTGTATCAGCATATTTTCTCAGTATCGGTGAGCCTTTCTGAACAATAAAAGCCTTTTTATCTTCACTCGAAGCTTAAAGTATGTTTCATGTACCAAACATCGCAGAAGGGCTCATTTTTTTTTCCAAAGCTATGCAAAGCTAGTGCTTAGTTTTTGGTTTAGGTTACTTGAAATTTCATCCTACTTTGCCCTACACTGGCATCTGAATGCACAATCAAGCCTGCATCATACCAGTTGTTGGCCACAAAGAACCTCGAGCAATGTCAGTAGCCTGGTTCCATCTCTGAAGTCTTGAAAGAGGTCGTTGACAAGAGGCTGGTCAGCCTATGGATAGAAAAAAGGTTTGGAAAATGGGTAGAATATGTAAAACATGACACATACCTAAATTATTAGTCTTTCTGTCATTGTCAATGTAGCGCACTAGCCATTTACAAAATCTTAGCCACAGAAAAAGGCATACCTTGGCAAGCTGTGAATTGATCCACTTCGTAAATGTTTTTCTTTGCACATCCTCTCGTTCGTCTGCAGAAAAAAAAATGATAAAAAACAAATATGAAATAAAGAGTGCACAATTTCCAATTAGTGCTTATACTTATCAGCTCTCAAAGATCTGCTAATGTCCTTGTAAACTCAGTAACAAGTCACCAATGCAGCAGCTATGAAGAAGTGAACTGTATATAGTCTGTGTGCTAATAAGGATTTCAGTATAGGATAAAGCACAGAGAAGTTTTATCGAGGTTAGCAGGAAATAGCAGTTAAGCAATTCAGAATGCCAGACCTGATTTGCTGACAATTCCAGTTTGAGGTAAGAACAATCACGCTGGTCGAGAACTCAGCCTCTTCCAGTCATCTCATGATTTGACACCAAGGCTATTTATTGCTAGATAACAATCTCTGAGCCTTCAAAAAAACCTGCAAGCTTTTGTTCAGAAAACTTTAAACTCCAACAAGTCCCTTTATGTTATAAACAAAGTGACAACCCCTCCTAAAAATGCTAAGAAATACACTTGAGGAAAATGCACAGAAGCCAGCAGTTTTACAGTTATGCTAGGTACACTGTACATGATAGGTACACTTGTTAAAAATCAGCAAGCTGATGAAAGTAGTGCATGAATTTCAAGAAACTGTGTACCATGGTGAAGCATAAGTACTTCAGAAAGCCCCCAAAGCACGTCGGTAGAAAGAACACTGTCACAGTCTATCTGAAAGCACTGCCACAGATACCTGTGCTGTACTGCTGATTTACGCATTAATTTTTTGTGTTTCTGACTGCATATTCAAGTTAATATTTACGTTATTATATAATCCCTTTCCTGCTTGAATACCATGACTGCAATAGATCATAAACATGTAAACAAATAAACCAATAATACACTAGCCCTGACAGCGTGAAATACAGGTAAGGCCACGGAAAATCGCATTTTATTTATTCCCGAAAGTGCCCCGGACATCTCACTTTGCCAATACCAGATAACACTGATAACATGGTCCAATACGGGCATGATCGAATATACAGTGCATTAAAAGGACATCTGGTAGTTTATGCGTAAATTTAAAGTACCAAATGACACAACAATGATGGCAAAGTTATTCTATTTATATAGGGACATTTATTTTTCATGCTCTAGCTTTGCCTGAGGCCATGGTAGAAGGAAACATGACTGAAAAAAAAAAAAAAAAATTGCTGCAATCAGCAGCATATGAGATACAGGAGTATAGCAAAATGCACAGTAAAAATTTGTCAGTTACTAGTTGCGCACTACAAAAATCCATTCAAAAAAAGAACATCAGCAAAGCGAGGAAGGGAGGTCTAAATTTCAACAGGGCACAGAAAGAAACAGTATTACTAAAAGTCAATACAAGGACTTAAAAGTGAAATGCTTAGCTTGTGACAGACTCCTAATGAAAACGGCTCACAATATTCAAAATAGTTGTAAAGTGACTAAATCACAATGCATAAATTAGCTTGTGTAAGAACTTTTTGTATGTGAGCAACTCGGTATTTAGTCAGCGAACTGTCAGCGAACAGGCACATCCTAGTTAATACATCAAGTGGTAGAAGATAAATGCATTACAAGAAAAGTAGACCAAAAACCAAACACTGTGGCATGCCTAATGAAAAGTAAAGCACTAGTGATATAATGGAATTAAAATATTTGCATTGTGAGCACGGAGAAAAAATACTAGGTATCCAATGAAAAAAATTAAGCTTTTTCTAACATAAATTTAAGCTTTTGCAAGAGCTTCCAATGATGGATGGCGTTAAACATCTCAGATAAGTTTATAAATTGTTAGCTCACTCTTATCAAGAGAATGAGATATGTCATGAGAGAATGCTGCTAGCATAATCTGTTCAGCACAATCTGTGTGATTGTGCTGAATCCATGATGAAAGCCTCACTGGATATCCATCATTGCATTTGTAGGCTCAAGTAAAACTATGATATGTTTGGAAATCGTATTTTCTAGCACTTTACACAAAAGAGCTGCCGGGACAATTTTTCTGTAAGTGGGCTACCTGCACATTACTAATTTATACAATGGCACAATTTTTGGCAACTTTATGACAAAAACTGTGTTGATTGAGAATTCAGAAAAATATTGAAGTATCCCTAGTCCTAAAAGCATGCTATACTAAAATAGGTTAAGTACCTTGCTTGGAGTCTCAACCTTTTTCAGTGAAAAAATAAATAACATAAAAATGAATTTCCCCATATATAACCCAATCCTTCCTTCCCTGCTGCTTCAGTGCCCTTGAACAACAGGAGTTATAACCCTCATTAATAAATGTGTTTGTTACAATCATGATCTGCTCACTTCACAAGCGTGACCAGGCGGAGGCGAGCCAAGAGGAAAGCCAGAAGCAAAGCTTTGTTTTTATCTTTTCTAAATAAAATTCAAATGCTGTTTGCCATTATTTTCACACTGATAGAACACGATTTCCACTGTATAAGTGCCAACATTAAAATGGATCCTGGATCCAAGCAAGCCAACACCAGCAATATAAAGATAAAGATTGGAGGCCCACAACAAACTTGTATTTTTATATTATTTAAGTTGTCCTTTCCAGAAACTCCAGCAATACAGGCAACTGCTATGCCATGCTACCGACTTGTTCAAGCAACAAAAATATTCATGTCGTAGCAACTTTATAACTTCATAACACATAACACATAACGTATTTGGGTGAGGAAATAACATTTTAGTAGAAAACAAGCCGAAATTACACGTGTTAGATAAAGCTTAAATTAGAAAAGTGCTGCTAAACTGTATTTTGTCCGAAGTTGCTGGCAACAAGGCTTAAGAGCATACTGACTTTGTGCCGCTGCATGTATTTTGTAGGTGTAATTGTAATTGTAGGTGTCCGCCAAGAAGCGAGACAAATACTGTGCACCCCTCGCACTAAAACTAACTTAAAAAAAAAAATTTGCTAAATGAAAACGCGATTGTGTTAACTCTAAAGTGATGCTTGAGAGTCCCACAAATTTTTTTTCTTTTTTTCCAGTTAAATTCACTAATACAAAAGGAGGGCAATGTTTCACGGTAAGAATATGAAATGAGCTATAATGTAGGTTAAATTATGAAGGAAATGTATAAGCGACCATAACCTTTTCAACACAAGAAAAAGAAATAAGCAAGGCACTTCTTTTCCCTAGCAAGGACATAAAACTCTTTGCCAGAGAACTGAACTTCCTTGTCGTAAGCAAGTATTAATGCAACACAAATATTATGACAGCAAATATTTTAACATAATATTTTAACATGGCAATGCACTGTACAGCAGGAAGCTAAATAAAGTAAGTAAACTTTCATGGTAAAAACAAAGACTCAAAATCAACATCTCTAACAACAAAATACATTACCCCTCCAAAGTTTGCCATCATTAACTGAGATATTTACTACTTATATTGCAATAAGCAGAACCTGTTCTTATACAGTTATGCCCACACCAATTCCATCAATTTAAAATTAAGACGAGAAATTTTTTTCATTAATAAAAATCCATGACTTACAAGAATTATTAAGCCTGTTCTCAATTACATTTCCTGCTATTCTTGTTACATAAGGTGCAGCTTGCATTTAGGCAAATACAAAGAATACACATTAATCCAGGTGTCCCAGTAACCATATTCCTCAGACAACAGGCTTCACAGCAGGATATTCATTAAGGTAATTTTCTTGAATGTTAGTGCACACAACACCTTAATACCTATGTGGCCAAAGTCAAGTACCTTGATGTAGGGGTTTTATAGTTCCAACAATGGCAAGGACAAGGAAGGCGAGACACACACGTACAAGAGCTTTGTGTGTGTCTCGCCTTCCTTGTCCTTGTGTTTGCGCTATAAAACCCATACATCAAGATGAACTACCAACTTGCGCCACAGGAAGATTTAATAAGTCAAGTATGAACTGAAAACTCAAAAAGCTTATCTAGTCAGGGCTATATATATGCATACATCTGCAAAATGAACGTCCCTTATATGGTGCGCCTGGTAACACCTATACGTAATTAAATATGCTTTATTATTATTATTATTATTATTATTATTATTATTATTATTATTATTATTATTATTATTATTATTATTATTATTATTATTATTATTATTATTATTATTATTATTATTATTTAAAAATGCGCACAATATTTTGTACTATGTCACTCTAGCATTTTGCTAAAGAAGCCTAAGTGATCGTGGTGTGTCCTTCTACTCTTGGTCCTTGTTTTTTGCGCTACCTTCAAAACGATATATACCCCGACTATTTTCAACCTTCTTCCAGGCGGCTTCGTCCAAGTCGATTCGAAGTCCAAACTCATGTGTTTCATTAAAAACCAAAACATTCAATTTTGCAATACTCTAGTGCAGCTAACCAAACTGCCAGAATGAAATCTTGCTCTTACATGAACTAGTACTTTTTTCTTTCTATTTTGTTTCTTCATGTTGTACTTTCCTTTTTGTACTTTCTTTTTCTTTATTTTTTAGTTGGCATGTACTTATCGTCAGTATAACTCCTACAATGTTGCATTTTGTTGATATGTATCTCTTAAATAGCACCTAGATAAATTTTCCTTCATGCTGCCTCTGTATCTATCTGAATAACAGACTGTATCTGAAATGTTTCCTTTTTTTTGGGCCAAGTCCACCAAGCCTCACGTTGGCTTTATTATCTTTATTATTATTATTATTATTATTATTATTATTATTGTTATTATTATTATTATTATTATTATTATTATTATTATTATTATTATTATTATTATTATTATTATTATTATTATTATTATTATTATTGCGCGTTCCGCGAAAGAGCATGAGGGAATTCAGACCATTTCAGGTTTCTCCTCTTCATTCCCACTCCCCTCTGGACAGGATGCAGTGGTTATTTAACTCTTTTTGTCCTCACCTTGACATCTTCCAAAACTCGCTCTGTTCATTTACATTGGATGTTCGTAGCATTGTATTCTAAATAGTACTTTATCACATATAACTCCCACTTTCTAGCCTTAAATTGTATTTACTTCACTTTTTGCTTTTTCTCCTGTTCAATGCTGTCTGTATCGTGAACTACTTTTTATCCGTTTCTTACTTATATTTCAACTTTAAACTTTATATTCGAATCTTACTGTCCCTTGTTTAATTTTACTTCTTTATTGCATTATTCTGTATTTCTAGCCTGTGTTTTAAGTACCATGCACTTGTTGCGCCTGGAATGGTTGTTTATTTTATGTATATTTCTATATTACTATAATCAATGTCAGTTATTTGTTGTTTTTTTCTCTTCTATCTACCGTTCTTTTTTTTTTTTCTTTATTTCCTGGTGTGCTAAAACATTCTCTCACTCTGTATATAAGTGATGCTACTCATTGTTTGCTTACTTTCCGTGATACTTTTCGTCTCAGTTTCATTTCATGTACTATTTATTTCTCTTTTTGTGTTCTCTCTGTGTGTGTAAACATGTTTGTGCTTTTTCATTTTTTTTTTATTTGTGCTGCAGCACAAAGACCACATGGTTGTTCCTGCGCACATTAAATAAAGATTGATTGATTGATTATTATTATTATTATTATTATTATTATTATTATTATTATTATTATTATTATTATTATTATTATTACATCCCTCCCACCTGTTCTTTCTGGTTGTTGATCCCTTCTTTTGTTTCCTCTCACTGTCCACTTGCTGTCCTTTTAACAACTGCTGGCCACAGCTCAGGTGCTTTAGCATTCGATAGCAGATGTTGCAGATGGCGTGATCCTTTTACTTCTTTTTGCCTTATTTTGAATAGATCACTACTATGCCTTATGCCAACATATTTACAAGGAAATTATAATCATGAAAATTCTACGCATTTAAAGAAGGCAAGGTGAACAAATAAGCCTGTATTGCATAGAAGGAACATAAGCTCAATATATATACAGAGAACGGACTTTTGCTACTCCCTCCATGGGACCCTCCTGATGCAGCCTGTATCGCTTACACGCTGAGCAAAGTTGTTTCATTTCATCAAGGAATTGGCGGTGGCGGAAGCGATGAAAACGTCTCAGTGGGTTAAGCTACTAATATGTTTTTTATAAAAACCTAATTAGCACAGCAGTCCGCGATATCCCTAGTCGAGTCAACTATTCGAGTCAACTGGACTCCAGTTGAAAAATTTCTGAATTGCTACTAATTGAAACATCCAATCAGAACTTTTAATTGGCTCACTTGCGATTCAAATTGGAGCCTGCTGTTCCTTGAAAATACACAATTGTGAATGTTCTAACTGAAAAGTCTAACTAGTACCAATTTCTTCTTTACTGGGACATCATTTGAAATCTCAAAAGTCAACTAAAATGCCCAAAGAGGATTTAAGAACCTTGAAATTGTAGCAAAGTGAGGATATCAGCAAATTTCAAAAACATGCCTACACAAGAAGAGCCGTTAGAAACGGACAGCACAAGTGTCTCTTCTCCAGTATGCACCTTTGCATCTGCTGGTACGCCCATTTTGTTACAATTTCAACACACACCAACTATCCCAAAAGCTAGCTCTATTACATCAGAAGAACATGTTTGATTTATCAAGCTGGCTTTGAGAATTTCAAATAGGGTCATCTCTCTGAACTGGATTATCCAACTGGGTCCCATGGCACCATTTGGAACCTTAGAATCAACTGGAAAAGCCAATAGAAATCTGTAAAACCAGTTGAATAATCCAAAAAGACCAACCGACCTGCTAGTCCTGTTGGATCCAATTGGCTGTCCTATTGGTTTCATTTGGATCGAACTGGAACCAACTGCATATAATTAGCAGTCCGAATGTTTGTTTATTCTAATTGGGAGGTGCCATGCCAACTGACTGGCCTGGCCTTTAAATTTTGGTCAAAACCGGACTATTCTTATTTTTGCACCTCTACAGGTTTTTTTAAACAATCAGGTATTATGATCCCTACTTCTGCTTTCAAGCAGAAACACTCAATTATTACATTCTGTTTTCTGAAAAACACATCTCTAAATTCAGAATAACATTATATCTGCTTTACTTACGAGCTTAAGTGTTGTGTCTTAATAAAGTCCACTATTACTAGTACTACTACTACTCCCATTTAGAAATACTATGTAACTCGAAGAAGACAGAACCTTCGAGGGTAATATGCGGACCTCGAACTAAGAGGCCTTATATATGCACTATACTATGTTAACTTGACGAAAGCAACAGTTAATCCTGCAGTTCTGGTTTACGAGATGTCCACTGTACTTATGTTTCCAATTCTATGACGAACCCGCGCAAGATCGCTCACGAACGCGTCGCCGTGCAAAAGTTTTTCAACGCGGAACGAAAGGTACAGTACGATCGGAAAGCAAGAAGTGAACTAGAACACCGCCAGCTGCATTTAGTGACACCTGCAGGGGTGTAGGACTCGTCCGATTTCAAATGGTAATTTCTAAAATCAAGGCGTAACTCCATAGGCTACCCTAGCCGGCAGCCCGTCAACTACCACCTGTTTTTGAAGTTGTTTCGTGTACGCCCTTAATAACACGGCGAGAACGAAATATTACACGTCCACATAATCGGATCAAAACAAACAGATTTCCCCGTGCAGTCACACACAAGCTGCCACAGGTGGGGCACTGTACAAAGAAACTGAAACAGACGCTGGAGTCGAGCCAAAGCAGAACAAAAACAATCAAGAGGGGCACGCAGCGCGCGATCGCGGCACCTCTCCCCGTCCCGAGCAGATCGGGCGCTGTTTAAAAATTCACGCACGCACACTAGCATTTGCCAGTCGCGAAAAAAAGAACAACAAAAGCGAAAAGGAAGAAAGATGAGCTCTACTGAGCAGCATCAATTATAAGACTAAGATAATGCACCTACTCCGGCTCACGCCCCTTTCGAGATATCGGCCTGTTTCGGTACGCACGCATTCGACAATAACTTTCTTGATCGGACCGATACTATTTTCATCCAGTGTACAGGCTCGCTGGAGTTTCTACAAGTGTATCAAAGTAATAGCGCCAGTCTAATCGGTGCTGCACAGTCGCCAACTACAGCGCCTAATTTGAAACTACTCTGAGAACTAAAGTTTTCAGCCTTCTAAACTGGAATCGAAGTAGTACAACCGCTACAACTGCTGCAACCGACGCCTGGCTCGACGGCATCAAGTTCGGCGGATGTCCAAGACAAACCAGTATCACAAGCGTTATCGTTCAAGTGCAAACTTCACCCCACCAAAACAACAAGAAAAAAGGAGAGAGAAATGCGAGAGCCACTGCGACGGCAAAAAAAAAAACACACACACACAAAAAGAACCCGCACAAGCCAGCCGGCCAGCCAGTCGAGGCCACCGGAGAGCACCACCGTCGCGCTACGGACGACGCTAGCTTGCAACTCACGCCGTAACGAAGCAAAAGCGAGGCGAGGCGGCAACGGCGGCTCGTCCGTGAATTCTTTTGTGCCACGCTCGCTGACAGCGCGCGCCGTAGGTGCGCTTACCTGCGACCGGCGAATCCATACCGTGCACATGTATTCCGCACTACTCCGCGCAAGACGGCTCGTCTAAGGAGCTAGTGTCCGGTGTTGGCGGAGGGCAACACACACGCGGCCACGCGGTCCGCATACACGAACACCCCCGTTCGGGCGTCGGCGCGGCGTCCGATGGAGGAGGAAGTGGGAGGGCACGTATCCCTACATGCCTTGCACGCCAGGCGCCGACGGCGTGTGAAGCGCGACGCGCCGGCTACGAACAGCTGACTGCGACGCACGCCGTCCGCTGGACAGTTTGGACCTCTGCGTCGGTCTTTTCAGTGGCCGTGTTTTCCGACGATCACGCATCTTTCTGTAAGGTCGTCATCTGACGGACTTTCAGGACGCGTGACAAGTGGCGGCATTTCAAGCCTCATGAAATCGAAAACGCGCGATAGTAGTTAGGTGTTCAGAGTGCCGCAAAGCGCGGGACGGATGGTGTTGTTCGTAATTAATTCATATGGAGCAGTAGTTAGCTAATGTGTTATTGCAGTTAAAATGATTCAATTCAGCTGCGTTTAGTATGAGCGTAGATAGATATGCATTGCGCTATGCAGTAGAACGTCTGGGTAAAATTAATTGAATTATATAATACACAATATTGGCGACACGGATCTGGGAGAAAACAGCTGATTACAATATTGACATGGTGATAACAGGGCCCTCTAAGGAAACTAGGAATAGCATTTCCGTGAGCGTGTCGAGTCTGCGTGAGGCCTTGTGGTCATGCAGTTGACGCAACCAGCTGTGCTGGTGGCGCTTGCTGTAACTCATGCAGCTTCAGTAAAATTACACGGCTAGTCGCGAATGACACGAGGACTCCGCAACTCGAGCCTTCATGGTGTCATTTATATTCAGGCAGCCTGATAAAGCAATGTCATATACGTCTGGAAAGTGCGTGATGTCATATAGCTTCCGCCTGCCTCTTTTCCTGTAGCTGCGACCTATGGAGAAAAATAGCGTGATGTCGCGTTTCGTGAGCCGCTGGCCACAAGGCCTCAATCTTCTGCGTGAGCTCGACCGAAACAAGCACAGAGGCACAAACGTGACTTAACACGCAAGCTCGTAAAGTAGACAGCGGAGGTCGAGTATGTGGAAGTAGAGGGAAAACGGCTAAACCAATGAAACCGTTTTCTCTCCAATCTACCGCTACAAAAGCAAGCATGTTCAGTTCAATTACGCTATGCCTACCACCGCGGCACAGTCGAGAGCCGCTAGCGAGTGCTCGAACGACGACGGGAAATTGAGCGCCGATGGCAGAGGAAAATGCTCGTGTGCTCGATTTGTTTTTCTCTCTTTCCTCTTCACCCCTCATCCCTCTCAGTCTCTCTCATTTTCTCCATCTCTCGCTTACTGAGCGCCGGCGCGAGTTACGAAACACTGCACTGACAACAGATGCCGGTGTTCTTTTATGTGCACAGCATATGCCAAATGTCTAATAATCATTTCCACAAATAAAAAACTCAAACAGCTCAAATCAGTGTAAATGCCCTCCGTATCAAGCGCAACAAGTATAAAATAATGCGCTTAATTGGAACGAGAGCTGTTTGTATTACAATACTTAGAATACTCCGAAACAAGCGCCGAACAAAGCACATTTGTCTTTCTGTATATATATTTTTTTTCTTGTCGTACAGAAGTAGTGGC
>NC_139344.1:336125432-336132932 GCF_055883805.1 Amblyomma maculatum
GCGCAACCTTTCTGGTATATTTCTCTTCACTGAGAGAAACTCCGTTAAAGCGAACTTATCTGGGCTGTTTTGGCTGAAAGCAACAATTTTCTCACGCTGACTGCCATGCCAGCGTCGGATAAGTTAAGCGCGGTGAGTCTTACTTAGATTACGGAGTGATGACGAGCATTGCCTAGCGATATTGGGAGACAACCTGTCAGTCCCGCTGCCCTCAAATGGCTTCGACACTCCACCGGTGGGTATCAGTTGGAGGTGGTCGAATGAGGAAAAAAAAACAACAACCGAAGTCGTGCAACTTGTTGCAGCAACATAAAATGAGTACATGGGTGGAGTTGTCGTCTTTGGTCGCTATTTTGGGAACGGCCAAATCACTTTTCAGAGCAGGACTTCAGCTTTTCGATGGAGACGAAAAGCAAGGCACCCGTGTGCTGTGCGAAGTCAGCGCACGTTAAAGAACCCCAGGTGGTCGAAATTACCGAAGTCCTCCACTGCGGCGTCTCTCATAGTCTGAGTTGCTTTGGGACGTTAAACCCCACAAACCAAGCCAAACCAAACCTTTTCACGTTTTTTTTTTTTTTTTTTTTTTTTTTTTTTTTTTTTTTTTTTTTTTAAGACTTCGTGGATACAGCATGCTACAACTGCTGCACAGAGTATAAATAAAACTATGTATACCTGCGTGGTTTCCAAGAAAGATAGTCGTGATTTGAGAAATTTCAAAGCAGCTAGTGTGCTCACAAAAGCAGAGGTGCCTCTTTCAAGAAGGTCTCGAACAGACATAGAAAAACAGACATAGAAAAAGTTATGAGGGTTTAAGCATGGCTTGAACTTAGTGATAGAGTGAAAACTGTGAACGTCGCAGCGATAGCCTGTTTAACACCCGCTTTTCAATCCGCCGTTTCTTCATAATTTTTATTTAATAATAATAATAATAATAATAATAATAATAATAATAATAATAATAATAATAATAATAATAATAATAATAATAATAATAATAATAATAATAATAATAATAATAATAATAATAATAATAATTGGTTCACAGGAAAGGAAAGGGGCAGTATCTGTCACACTTGTTCTGTGGACACCTGAACCACGCCGTAAGGGAAGGAAGGAAGGTGGGAGTGAAAGCAGAGAGAAAGGGGTGCCGTAGTGGAGGGCTCCGGAGTAATTTCGAACACCTGGGGATCTTTAACGTGCACTGACATCTCACAGCACGCCTCTTCGTTTCGCCTCCATCGAAAGGCGGCTCTAAACGGAAACAAGCACTTTTCTTTAGGCAATGAGAATGAGCATGAGGTTATGTTCGCTCCACTAGTATGGGGTGGACAACTTCTATTTCCTTAATTGCCCTCAAAAAAACATCATTTAAAACTCTAGACGATACGCTCTCTATATATAGTCTATACTAATGGAATGTATAGAAGCCTCATATGGGCGTGTACTAGAGGAAGAATCGTTTATTCCAATTTGAGCTCCTTTTTGCTAACGATGCCTATACTGGACGAAAAACGACCCACAGCAAGAATTTACTGCTTATAAATACGCTTTTCTTCGGTCAACGTTTCCCAAAATGTATGAAGTTGAGTTTTCAGAGTTTCCATTCAGACTATATATGTGCGATCTGCTGCACAACTTATGTTTCGTATACTGAGAAGTTCCGCCAGTTTCAATTCCCTGCAGGTCAGCTGCTTTTACTGCCGCGACGACGCGAAGCCATTCCAGAAGTATCAAACACGATCCTGGGTGACCTCAGAATGAGCCTTTGAATGAATTTGAACGCTGTTATTTGACGAACATTTTTGGTTGTTTTTCATTCTCTTCAGACTTCATTCTCATTCGTCTTCATCCAAAGCGGCGAGCCGTCCCATTAGCAAAAAGGCGGAGCCATCGGTCCCCTATTTCAGCTCCAACTTCTCTCTCGCCTCCAAAACCCGGGACAGAAAAGAGAAAAATTGAGAATCAGAAGAAAAATGTTAGGCTAGGCGAAATAGCCTTACTTTAATGCGTCGCTGATTCTGGGTGTCTAGCTCTTCGAGTTCTCATTTTTCCACGCGTCGCGTATCTCGAAATGAGCCGCCGCTTCACCACCGTCGCTGTACCGCTGTCGCCGCCAGGGGAGCTGAGAACGCGAATCCATGCTCATCTTGCGGAACAATTTTCTGAGGATTCTCCGCAGTGAACTTGCGCATGCCGTGAACTGCAACGTGCGTTGTATTTAAAGCGCTTTAATCACAATTCGTTCCTTTAATCCTAACAGTTACGAAGCCCCCGCATCAGAATCCAGCCAAAACCTGCAGCCAGTTTCTAACGGTTAGCAGAACGCGAAATAACAACAAACAAGACGCGACGGAAACGGTTTCAACATAAATTGAGGGCAACGCAGCGAGATATGGAAAAGATAATAAGTGTAACGACAGTACGTTGAGAGACAGGAAGCGAGCAGAGTCGGTCAGAGGGCAAACTCGATTAATGACATCCCAGTGGAAATAAAGAAGAAGAAATGGGCATGGACCGGGCATGTAATGCGAAGTCAAGATAACCTACGTTCACTAAGAGTGGCTGACTAGATTCCAAGAGAAAAACGCAGCAGTGGACGGCAGAACGTTATGTAGACGGTTGAGGTTAGGAAGTTTGCGCGAATTATGTGTGTGCAGCTGGTACAGGACCGGGATAATTTTAGGCATATGGGAAAGGCCTTTACCCCGCAGAGGGTGTAGTCAGGTTGATAATGATTACCACGCAGTTCTAGTTCCATCGGGTTTAGCGGTTGCACAGTGTTCACGTCGCCTCTCCTAATTCAATCCGACACGCACACATCCTCGGCAGCAGCAGCATCAGACGCAGACACCGCCTCGCGCGGCCCGAATGACGCCGGACGTCGATATGTATTCAGCCCGGCAATAGCGACACGCACGGATCCAACGCGCACCTGCATCAGCTCTGCACGCGGCCAGCGCACAAATCTGGGCCGTCGCCGTCATCCCTGCAACCCGGCAGTGGTCGAGCACTGCACACGCGCCTTTGCGGCAGCAGCAACAGCAGCAACAGCGGCAGCGCATTGGATACGGGCTGTTGAGTGCAGCGTGCCAATCTGTAATTGAGCCCGGTGTCCGTGTATATGTATGCAGTGCAGAACGCGTCGTCTCGCGAGTGCGGCGGAAGGGGGGAGTATTTGAGCCGGCGGTGGGGGTCCATTCTTCCTGCAGGTACAACGTCCTCGACGCCGTCGTCATGGTGGTGGCGCAATACAAGCAGACCTGCTACACAGCTATCACAGAGGCAGCGGTCATCTAGCTGTACCGCGGCCACTGAGCTAGCAGCGTGCGACAGAACGCGTGCGCTTGTATGACGGACGTAAACGCCAATCTGTACTCTGCAGTACCGACATCGGTGCCGCGAGTCCGCCTGCAGGCTGCCGCCGCCTCTCGCGGCGCTCAAAGTGCGGGGCAATTTTCGAAACTGCGACGCGTGCGCGTCTGGCGTGAAGGACAACCGCGAAGCTGGGTGCCCGCGTGAGTTGTTCCCCCGCCGCCTTGCGTTATTCTCTGTCTTGCGCTGCGTTTTCCTGGACTCTCACAATGATAACAGCAATAATAATAATAATAGTAATATTAAAGAAACGAGGCAGGAGTGCTGGGATGCATATCGTATATGTCTGGCCGGCGGAGCGCTTGCATTGTTGCGCACTTGGTACAGACTAATGGCGTCTGGACGTCGAAATTATAATGCGGGTAAGAGAGAATGGGTGAGGGCAAGATTGACTGCTGCCTCTGTACCGCGGGTGTCTAGCGTAACATCGAGGCTTTAATGGCTCCGCTCAGAGTAGTTAGCCTGGGAAACTAATCCGGTTTCGCCTCGTTAAGCCCCCGAACGTGCTTTACGAGCGGGCAACATTTGGTATGACTGCAAGAGGAAATGGCCCCGTCTTTCCGTCGTACTTCCTTCATTCTTAATTCCAGCGACCCGTTCTTTCGTCGACAGCGTCACCGGATTAAGGCTACGCCGAGCGCCACGCAACGGCACTTTCCGCGCTACGTGATAACCTCGTATAGAGGTTCTAAATGTTTGCTTGCCGTTCCACTCGTTTGATCCGGGCACGTTCTGCCTCGCTAGATTAATGATCGCTCTGCGTACAAGCGACCAACCATTATTCCAAGAAAGGACCAGCGCCCACCCGGCTACTATCAAATCATAGACCACCAACGAACTCTGGTAATCCCTTGCTACGTTTATGAATGACATAGCTATGTATTCCGTACCAGCTCGCCCAGATATTTGAGTGGCACTGGAGTTACTGCCATTTGTTGCAGGACTCAAGGTCATCGACCCCGGGTTGTATCATCCGGAACACTTGCACATACCCCGTCGAAAAAAACTACAGAAGATTTTATGTCATGGCTGCGTTTCGATGAAGGCAAAACGAAGAGGCGTCGTGGTGCTAACGGATGTCAAAATTACTCATTAACCCTCCACTACACCCCCCCCCCCTCCCCCAGCTCTTCTTTCTCTCTTACCTTCCTCCGTTACAACAGAATTTCTGTGCGTTTTTTAACAGCGAACCTGCTGTGACAACAGAAATTTCTGTAGTAACGTCAGAAATTTGTGTAGTTACGACAGAAAAGTATTACAGACTACAGAAAAGTACGACAGGAAGAACTGCAGACATATAAGCAATATAAGTTCTACAAAACTGTACAGAAAATTCTGACGTTTACGATATAGAACTACAAAATATTTTGTCGTACTTTGACACTGTTCTGTAGTTTTTTTCAACTGGGTACGAGCGGAATCAGCGTCAAGAAAAGTTAAATTGACGCTTAAATAGCGCATATGCATGCGCACTACGTACCTTTTCATTTTCTTCGACCATTTCGCAGAAGCCTTACAAACGGACAACAAGTGAAATAAAGGTGCACCAAACAATAATGGCGTAATATAGATGCGGGCGTCGAGAGAACCTCTTATGTTTTTCACGGAAGAATAACACCGCTTCGCTTCCCGCTACGTTCGCCAGTTTTTTTTTCCGGAGCAGACACTGTAATCGTTTTGACCCCTCGCTCAAACCTTCACGTCCTCCCGTCAAACACGTCGGACCCGACGGCAGTCTTACCGAGCATCTCGTACAAGTCCAAGCGTGAACACGCCTACGCGCCGACTCCGAATTCCGCCATCATCCCATGCTATTTCTCTCTCTCTCTCTCTCTGCTCAAAAGATTTCCCTTCTGCACTGGGATTTGCCTCGCGTACCAGCATCCTTCCCTGAAAGCCACACGCGGGGGCGCGGAAGGAGCGAGCCAAAGTGCCGGGTGTGTCTCCCTGTGTATCCACACGCGCCGGCGCATAAATAATCCACGCCAGTCGGGCGGGCCGGGGGCATCCGAAACACGGCGGATCGGGGAGGGCTCAAAGCAAGCACAGTGCGAGCAGAAACACAGCGGGGAAGCAAGCTCGTATATACGCTCGTCTCACGGGGTTTCTCGGAGTGCATTCGCCCCTACGAAAGAAGGAGCGGCACGTTCATCTCGCTGTTATACACTACTGCAGATGCTTTGCACGGTGGCGCGCACTGGAAATAGTGCTTGTGTAAGTATGTACACTGGGTGTCAGGAGCTAATCTCGTGGTCACGCCCGCCGTCTCTATTCGCGTGCAGTGCTTGGCCGTATATCTCTTCCGCGCGGTACGTACTCGCGGACCCGGAGATCCAGCTCAGCGTGACTGCCTCAGCTACCTATGAACTGGTGGAAAGACAATAATAACGATAAACAAATATCCTTAACGTGATGTCTTACCGCCACGACCTCAATAATAATGTGCCATATATATGCGGATGAAACAGTGAAAAGCTCCGAAATTAATTTGGCAGCTAGGGTTTCTTCGTTGACCAACTCTGTGGTAGGAATTCCCGCATTCTATCATCGTCGAATTGCGGCCATTGCGACCTATAATCGTACCCGCGTCACTTCGGGTCCATTAGCAGAAAGCAACAACAGTTATTGAGCCACCGCGTCGTGTAATAGAAAAACAAAACGTACAGTCCGTGGCGCAGAAATGAAAACATTTGTTGAAACTTCGCGCTTTACTTTGTAATGAACGTAAGCAAGAATTGCCCACGAAAACAGCCATTTGGCTTATACTGGTTAATTGATGCCTTTTCATATGCAAAGAGTATTTCTTGAAGCGAATTCTGCAGGCGTCGCATTCGTGGAGCTAATGATCTGGTTTAGTTTGTGGGGTTTAACGTTCCAAAGCGACTCGGCTGTGAGAGACGCCGTAGTGGAGGGCTCCGGAAATTTTCGACTACCTGGGGGGTTCTTTAACGTGCATTGACATCGCGCAGCACACAGGGGCCTTGCTTTTCGCCTCCACCGAAAAGCGACCGCCGCAGCCGGGATTCGATCCAGAATCCTTGGGCACAGCAGTTGGGTGCCCTAACCACTGCACCACCACGGCTGCGCGGAACTAATGATCTGTGATCCCATGAGAAGAAAGTCGTTAAGTTTCATTTGTTGAGAACGTTCGTGGCTTTATTTTAGCCAACAGCAGCACTTCCGAAATCTTTTCATCTGCCCTTCATGTGCTGTGTTCTTTTTCCGCGGCCAGTAAGCGGACATAAACCGCCTACACGGCGGTTTATGTCCGCCGTGCAGACCCGCCCTGCAGAACCAGGACCCCACACTTGCAATCCGCTGGGCCCTCAGCCCAGTGCTACTATATCAGATGATAGCAGGCCCTATTACGTATACAGGAAGGAACCCTAGCGTTGCAGGCGCCTCTGAACTTCATCAGTTTCGCAAACCTGTTTCCATATATGCAATTCGCTATCTCTACGCTTTGGAGCAATCATCGACGTATTAGAAGATTAAGCAAAGCTGGCGGGAGAAACTTTCCCGCGCGCTTTCAGAGAAAACTGCCCTCTTCAGATAATGGCTCCTACAGTTTCTGGTGCATGCTATAAGGGTGCAGTAGCTGATGGCCGTGAGCGTATGTTTGTAGACATCCTTCTGTTTACACGTCTCGCGGCGAAATGGGCAGACGGGACAGAGAGAGTGGCAGCAGATAGGAGGCTTTATAGGGAGCTTTATCGCAGCTATGTTTGCCAGCACTGTGGTAGAAAAACAGATAATAGCGGTTGGCACGGCAGCGACACATTTATCTTCTATCCCAGATATCGGAAACTCGGATATAGGGAAGCTCAGTGCGATACCGGTTATACCTAACTCGGGCGTCTTTAATAACGCTCATTTATGGATGCTAGTATGTGTGTGTGTGTGTGTGTGGGGGGGGGGGGGGGGTGATGTATAAAATTAACATGGTGAATTCGCATAACAGAAATAGGAACATTTTTACTTGTTTTGGTGACCAACTAGACTCGAACTGCAAAAACTTGCATTCAGCAAGAATTTAATATAGCGGCCAGTGCCGAAATCCGAGCACTACTGTCATTAACTGAGACGGTGTCCTTCGCCGATTCATATTGTGTCACCCTTTCCTGAGTT
>NC_139344.1:336735432-337117932 GCF_055883805.1 Amblyomma maculatum
CCACCAAGAGATGAGGTAAATACTGCGCCTTTCCTATAAACCAATTCACAGTTTATAATCCTGGCTACAGCTTGTGTCTGATAGTTTGTCCCCACTGTGCCTTCGGTGGTAATCTGTTCTAAACATTAATTGGCATCTTAACTACAACTGTGCTCTAATGTAATGTTAAAGAGTTTACGTGCACCGGAACCTCAGGTCACCAAACTGTAGACACAGGAAATTATGGAGAATGAGAGAAAAACCACAACTATGCGCACCCGGCAATGGATGCTGAAAGGATAAAAGATGACAGTACTTACAAGCAAGTCACCCCTCATGTCAACGAGGAACTTGACACCCCCTTCAATCCTTCCAAGTATATGAAAAAGTGAGACATATTTTGGCGTGAGCAGGGCCCCCAGGCGCTCTTCATCTCTGAACTTGAACACTGGATCCTTTTATGAAAAATAAATAAAGATGTAAAAATAAAGCAGAGCATTCCAGGTGTCCTATACTAAACTCTGGTGAAAGTCCGAAACTTTACACTCTATGCACTAAGGTTTCAGAGTAAATGTGCAATAAAAGAAAAAAAAAAGAGAAAATTAGTTACCTGACTGTCTTCTAAGTAGCTCCTCACAGAACTTCGAAATAGTTCTCTGTTGATGTACAATTCCTTTGCAAGAAACTGTAAAAATTCTGCCTTTTGTGCTTTGGTGCCTTGTTTGTAGGTGCAGCAAAAGGCCTTTAGCTTGTTCTGTACAGAAAAAAGGAAAAAACAAAGAGAAATGTAAGCCCAGTATCAAAAGTGACCTATTCTTAAACCAAATTTGAAAGCAAATAACAAAAAGTTATTGTTAACCGAAAACAGAACATGGTTGCAAGCTTTTTTAAAACAACAGTGACAGAGGAACACTGAAATTAAACTACAGTTCCTGCATGCATTATTTGCATTTTTATCCAATGAAATATGACCTGTAAAAAAAGAAATTAAATGCTTTTGTTCTGGAATGCTCAGAATTGTTAATTACTAGTTATAATTTCCTTTTCAACAAGTTTTCTTTATCTATCCCCCTCCCTCAAAAAAGCAGAAAAAAAAAACTTTTATGATTATTGTTCTTAAAGACAACATGCAATGCTTCTCTTAAATTCCAATGGCTGAAAATTGAATTGGGAACACTCTTTGCATTAATGTCATAACACTATCAACAAGTTTTTGCTGCTTGCAAGAACAAAAAAGACTAAATACCCTATATCTGAAATCAAAATCAATGTGCTTCTTGTGTGTTGTGTAATGGCAGAAAGCAAGGATAGCTTGTTATAGCAGCTGTTATAGCAGGAGTAGCAGTTCAATCTGTAAGCATTTATTGTTCACTGTCTTTTGTTGTATTGAATACCAAGGACCAAACAGAATATAAATTTCAATCCTAATCACAGTTGCAAAATATGTAATATACCACTCATGTAGCTTTTCTAACAGCCATACTGGGTTCATCAGAATGGTTTGAAGACCAGCTTTGGTAAAAGTTGCAACAAATAATTTAGAGCATGAGCACAATAAGAGCAAAACACCATCATGCTTCACTGCATCACGTGAAGGAGTACCTACAGCTTATTTTTGGGTTCATGGTTTATCCTTTGTAACGATGCGTAAGACATTACTGAGCATAGATACCCATGTGATATGCATCTATGACCGCTGAATAATTTATAATCAAATTTCCTTTCTGATCTGTTTCAGTTTCAACAGCTGAGTGATGGCTGTGACGTCAAAGTCAAGTCTAGGTCAAGTGAACGATGAGAAAAACGTCAATATAATCGTTTCTCTGTCATCTGAATTCACTACAATGCTACCAGTCAGCTTGCCTCAATAATAGCAATTACAAGTGAAGAGTCAGAGATTATATTACTGTTTTTCATGCCTTGCGTAACCTAGACTTGACTGTGATGTCACAGCCATCATTTTGCTGATAAAAAAGAAACTGAAACTGGTGAGAAAAGAAAATTCAATTATAAATTATTTAGCGGTAGTAGGCAAAACCCACGAGGTGAGCCATATACAGGAATAATGTCTTACGCATCAAGAAGAAAAATGCCACCGAAATTTGGTGTCAGCACACAGCTTTAAAAGATGCTAAACTCCCAAAACTACCGTAAAATTCCAAGCAAGCGCCCCCCTCTTACACGACGAAATTAGCTGAAAAAGAGGGGGGCGCTTTCATGTAGCAAGACCGAAATTTAGGATTACAACAAAATTTCCCATCAAAAAATTTAACTCAGACTACATGGGTTTAAACTTTTATTTCTCTCATCAGGGCAATCTGGCTGAGAAGTTTCTTGTGTGTCAAGGCTTTGGCGAGGTGCTGCGCAGTGTGCCCTCGCTGCGCCACCTCCGCCGATGCAAGCTGATTGGCACCCTCCGCCGATGCAAACTGATTGGCACCCTCCGCCGACGTTTTCTTTCGGCGTGCTGTTTAGACATGTTAGCGACTGTCTGTTTTCACGTCGTCTCCAGCTCCCACCTAGACAGTGGCTATCTGTGCTTTGGCAGCGGCCAGCTGCTGCCTGGGTGAGGTGCCTGCCAAAGGTAGGGGGTGGGGAGGTGCGGCGCGCGAGGGGGGGGGGGGGTGCTTTCTCGGAATGGTGCGGAAACGTGAAATTATCAGTGAAGTTATTGGGGGTGCTTGTAAGGGAGGGGGCGTTTGCTCGAAATTTTACGATAAGAGGCTATCAAAAGGCCCAACATTATATTAAGGACAGCACAGCGGGTTATGGAAAGGAAAATGACAAGGGTAACACTGAATTACAGAACACGATGTGCGAAGAAGTTTGCAATCCTCACAAAAATTAAGGCGAGAAAATGGAGCCGCCAGAGCCACGTCATACAGAGGAAAGACAGCTCATCTGTTACCTGTTGGTCTCCAAAGAAGGGAACAGTTAGTGGGCGCAGCCAAAAATAAGGATGATGAAGCAAGGAAATTTAAGGGACGTACGACAAACTGATTGAATACAATGTAGCACAACCACAGTAGAAGTAATCTGACTGGTTACAGAGATGGTAAGCAGGAAGAGGAAAACGATTGTAACAATGCGTTATGCACCTGTTTGTAATAAAAATTTTAGGCATTTGTTGCAGTACAATTAAGCGAAGATTCTTCAGTTTGCTTGTGCATGATTATATGGAATCATTTTGAATTTTATTTCATTGAAAGGCTATCCACAGTCACAAACACTAGTTGTGGCAGCAATTTATTAATCATTTTTTACAAAAGACATGGCCATATATGAGGAAATTGTGTGAAATAGGACAAGAAGGAGATGGAAGGAATTTGGTTCAGATACTGTGGCACTATGGACTGAAATGACTCTTTAACATGCCTACAATGTTAAACACTTAAAAGCCATTCATACATACATGAGGCCAATTATGTGATATAGGACAAGAACAAGATGGAAGAACTTTGGTTCAGATACTGTGGCACTATGGACTGGAATGACTATTTAATATGCCTACGATGTTCAACACTCAAAAGGTATTCATACATTTTTCTTGCTCTGATGAATAATATATAGTACTGCATCATATGGTACCATTGGTAACCCATCCTCCATCCTGCTGCATTATGCAGGAACTTCATGATGTGTTCCAATAGCTAGATCATGTCATACTGCACATAACAAAAAAAAAAAAAAAAGCATTTAAAACTATCATTGCCTTCTGACATTCCACTCTATTGCTACTTATTGCATTCCTCCCTCCTGAACGTAAAGTCCGAGATGGTAAACGCACAAATCAAAGCACACATCACGCGCGCGAGCAGTGTGCTGAGGATAGATAGCAAAGTGCAACGGCAGAAGTGAAAATCTTGCCGAACGCATGAATCACAGCCACGCGCATTAATGAAGGAAGTATGCACAAACGGAAAAAGGTGTTACCTCTCCCTCCGTTGTTTCTTGTTGTTCGATGATATCGCCGGCAAGTGCTTTCAAGTCCGGCAACGGAGCGGTAGCCATCCTCATTCGTGATAAGTAGGTAAATGCGTTTCTCCTTAAAAGCGAGGAAAACTGCAAGACAACCAAACGCGCCGAGTAAACATCTGTAATCAACCATACAGGGCCAAATGCCAAGAAATGGTAAAACAGAGGTTTCGAAGTTCACCGAGCCAAGTTAAACAAATTCCAAAAATCACAGAGGACCCATCGTTCACGGAACACATGTCAAGTCGTCATAGCCCACATACAACTGCGAGATGAGTCCAGACAATTGACGTTCCGTATTCGCGCTTTCGACATACGTCATGGCGATGTAAAAGCCACAGCATCAAAGCATCGATCTATGTACACAAACAGCAAGTAACTTTGCTGTGCACGTGCTCATGCTGACCAGCCAGCAGCTGATATTACACACACATTAACCATAGAGGACAAAACAAGGCCTTCCAAAAGAGCAAGAAAAGTGTCAACCATTATATCACAGCTCGTCGGTCGCAGTAGCCGCAAGTGATCGCTGATTGTAGCATTACGACGGCGGACGACGTCAAGTGTTCATCGCAGAAAGCGAATGTCTGGGTCAACTATGCTGGGCACGCTCTTGCCGTCGTTAGTACACGAGAAGCGACTTTCATTTTAGCCACGAAAGAAGTAAACTGTCCTAAAAGAATAAACAGCTATTTGACGCACGAACAACAGCTCCAAGAACACTCTGAAACGAAAACGAGACGCTCAAATCGTGGAGGATATTTTTGCAGATCCTGGGTGCGCAATCACCTGACAGAAAAGTGACGTAGAGTCTACGTCACTTCTGCGTGTCCTAGCACTTTTTTTTTTTTTTTTTTCAAGCTGCCCTGGAGACAAATGCGCGGAAAGGTTGGAAGGAGGCGCGCGCGGCGCTGGTTCCAGCTAAAGCACGCAACAGCATGCACGCTTTCTTGTTTTTTCTTAGCAGTGAAGGGCGCGGGCAGGCTCAATCTTTCTATTAGCAGCTAGCCAACAGAAAGCGCAGTTTCAAACGAGTGACGGCTTGCAGCTATGCATGCTCGCTAAAGCGCCCCTCCCGCTCGTTCGCTTCCTTCATTTCTCCTTTTTTTTTTTTTTCTTTTCATTTGTTGGTCCTTCTCATTTGTACCTAGTTAAGCCCGTTATGTGAAACAACTATACAGAGACGGAAAATTGTCTGTCCATAAGCTATAAGCAACATCTTGTATAATTTCATAGCTTAGATACGAACGTAAGCGTTTACGCGCCCTTAGAAGGTCTCAGCTCTAGACAGTTAATTGTCTTTTCCACCACTACAAGACTGTACAACGTTCTGCAACTTTATCTGAACCGTCTTGGAAACTTTTTCCCGCCTCGACCAGTGGGAAAATTTTCCAAGACAGTTCCGATAAAGTTGCAGAACACTGTATGTGTGTGGGCGCGCGTTCGTGCAAATAACTCACGCGCAGGTACTCAATATATTTGCGGCCCCGCATACGGTCAGTACTCTTGGACGTTTTCATTACAATGAGGAAAGCAAACACAAACTCCCTGCAGCGCACTGCGAAGCAGCAGACCCGTGTACAACTAAAGCCCCTCAATAAACTTATGTACAACTCCGTGTCCCTGCATCGCTTCGAATACCCAACCACCGAAAAAAAAAAAGAAAAAAAAAAAAACGAAAGCAAAATATTGCGAACGCACAGAATCGGCACGCGCCTCTCTCAAGAAAAAAAAATATATTGACGGAAAACATAAAAAATATATAAAAGAACCACGAGCATCTTGAACGTGACGTATTCAAATCGCATCACTGCTACTGGATTGGAATGGATTCATTTCTTAAAACAACATAATAATAATTATAACGCTGCAATAAAATTTCGACGGTTGTTTTATTAAGGCGTTTTTAAGGTATTCGTATCTATTACAGGCGATGAAAAACCAGAATCAGGACATCCGAAACCGAAACTGTAGGGTGTCTCGATGCGCGCGCCAGAGCCACGATTTGAGGAAACATTCATTCATTCATTCATTTATAAACCTTTATTCATGAGGATCTCATGAGGCCTAGAGGGGAAGAGGGTGGGTTAGGTGAGGTAGAGGACGCCAGACCAAGGCGGATCTTGCCAGACTCCGACATGAAGTCTAGCAGGGCACTAAACTTGCGCTTGGCGTTGGTATTGGGGGCTGTCCAGGCTTCGTAAGTCTGAATGTGGTGAGCAGATGTGTAGCGGGCGCGGAGGCTAGCCATATGGTAGAAAGATTGACTTTGGAGTACACTTTGGAGCCATCGAGCGGCCGTGGCAGAGTACTGCACCTTCGCAGTGGCGAAACGCGCTTAATTGCGGTGAGAAAACAATGACTGCAAATTATCAAAAGATATACAACTAGTCGACAGGAAATCAACGACTGTGCCTTATTTTGGAACCTCCAACCATCCTCTAACGAAGAACAAAAATATATGGACTTCCGTATTTGAGTGGCGGACTTTTTAAACATTTTCTGGTCCGTCACAAGTAAACTATCTTCTTGGTTCGTTGATGGGCAATTTAACGTCGACACCTGTGTAGGCTTTCTGCAATTAACAACAACAACAACAAAGGCACCTCTCGCAAGTACAGTATTCGAGGCATCTCAACAGCCGAAGCACGGTCGCAGATGCAAGCGGCGGCTCTCTCGGTGGATCGGCAAGTTGTGAGGCTCCTTGAAGATGTCGTTTCGCTTCCGTAACTATAAAACTGCTCAAACGTACAACCACGAGCTCGAAAACGGGCAACTCACCCGGAGCAGCCAGTTGGATCATCTACTTGGATCACGTGTATAAAAACTGTACCACCGTATACGCACCTGACAACAGGCAAACACCGGTGTTTAATTATATCTCACTCACTATACGTTATATGCAGAGCCGGATTAAGACAAATGGGGGCCCTGGGCTAATGTGCACATAAGCCCCATTCCCTTCTCTTGGCTGCCCCTCCCTTCTGGGACCCGTACTACACAAATTTCATTTTGAGAGCACTGTTAAAAAAAAAAAAATGCGGTCCATGGGATTCACGCGACAGTAATCATTAGCATTCGTTTTACAGAACACAAAGGCAACCACTAACGCTTAGCAAATGAGATAACAAATAGAGACTTGTCCGGAAAGCACTGTGGCACGTCCTGTTTGGTTCCCCTATGAAAGCTGAATGGGAGCAATAGAACCGTTTGAGAGAAGGAAAGCGACGGTAGCGGCGGCAGGGAAAAAGGAACATTTTAAGACGAAAGCCTTTAATGGCTCATACATGCGTCCGTCCGGTCACTTAGCTGTCAAGCTGTCAATCAAATGACGTCATGATGACTTCATCAGAAAAATCCTGTCTCCAACCGGAAACGAACCTCCACCCCTAGCATATATCATAGTTCTGCTTTTCTGTGCGGATGATAGTATCGATGACAACGATGCTACAATTACTGATTATTCATGACAGTAGCGATGATAATGATGATGAGAACGAACGTGATGAACCCTGTGCAGCAACAACGCTCAGGATTTCGCACTTCTGCAGTGTAGATTCAACAATGCTCTCGAAATGTTTCCTCTCCATTTCACGCGTTGTCCTCATCGCGCTTTCGATAAAGGTCCCGTGCATCCTGCACAACATCCGGCGTTGTCAGCTTTGAGCATGAAAAATTAGGGACACGGCTCTGGAAGATTATAGTTGGTAGGTGACATGGCTGGGTACTGACTGGTAGACAGGTTGTAAGACGTCAATGTACCATATGTGGCAATGCAAGCTGCCAAGCTGAACTGGGTGCGGCGCTGGCAGACTTGAGATGCCTGTCGTCCTTTATTAGAACCCCCCCCCCCGGGGAATCATGTTTTTGAGTTTATTATGTAATGTACCCTATAGTGCTTTGGTCTGGGAGTAATGCGAGTTTTTTTATATATGTATGTACACAAAAAATTGTCTTTATGATATGTAAATCGAACCTTCAGAACCCTAGGTGATAAGACACGCTATGTGGCCTTTTACATAACCGAGTAGAGCTAATAAATGCTAATAAATATGTGCGAGATAATGGACACACAGATAATAGGATCTGAGGTTGAGTGATTATAGCAAAGGGGGATGTTATACACATGAGCGAGAATACGCCATCGTGTCGTACTTTTAAAGGTGGAGCTTAAGTGCCACCTCATTTTGACGCCAGAGTTACAGTGGTGGTGGTGGTTTACCGGAGAGGTGAGGCGCAGTATCTGTCACACTTGTTCCGTGGACACATGAACCGCGCCGTAACGGAAGGGAGGAAGGAAATCGGTAGGCAACGCAAGAGGCAACCATTATCAAACCGTTGGTGTTTACATTCCCGTCGCGTCAACTTGCACTCAAAAAGCGCGCGAAAGCAGAGCGGCCGGCTTAGCTTGACGAGCGCCGCCCTCCACTCCAGCAAGTTTTATATATCCTCCTTGTCCTGGAATTCTCGGCGCGGACAGCGATATCGCGTGACCTGGCTCTTCCCTGCGAAGCACATCTCAGCAGATCTACAATGGTACAAGGAGTGACAAATGGCTCCGCAGGAGCCTCGATTTTTGTTTTTCGTACTTTTTTATTACAGTGCTGCTAGAGCGTGCACAAATGTGTCGTCTTCAAGGTCAGTTCTAGCTTTGCGTCTGACAGATGGCGGGCGCACAACACTCTCGCATACGCAATGCTCCAAGTAGGCGTGCATATCTGCACCTTGTCAGGCATGCACGCTGCGCGTGTACTCAGTTTATCTCATCATTTATTTGCTGTCTGGACAGCCCTGGGACTCGGAAGGGATGCGAGATAGATATGACTTGTACGCAGCGTGGAGCAGTGTTGCTCGTTTTCCGTGCTAGCACATGATAAATGTATTTACATATGCTTGCACGCACGCATACGCGTTTCGTGCGTGCGTGTGTGTGTGAGAGGGGGGGGGGACGTGTGTGAACAATTGCAAACAAATTAAGTCACAACTGCATGTAGGTTCACGGCTACATTCAGGAAGTTATCGTATAGCGCGAAACAGGGTTTATTGCAGGCTGGCAGTTTCTTATGAGTGTAACTACGGCATGTAGGAGCTCTAAAGACCCTGTTAGCTGAGTTGCTGCTGGTTAGCACTGAGATGCATGATGCACTCTGCGCACTTCCCATTTTAGAAGAGGTCAAGACAGCTTTATTAGAGTCTATGAAACGCAGGTCAGCGCCTGGGCCTAATAGGTTCCCTGTGGAAGTTCATTTCAATTCAGACGAACGCCGATAAGAAAACGATCAGAGGCAAATGATAGGAGCGAAAAGGTAGGTAGTAGCCATTCTCCAGTAGGAGACACCAAAGAGACCCTATAATATTTTCCATCATCTACTATCCACTAAAAAA
Organism: Amblyomma maculatum; assembly: GCF_055883805.1. Lineage (NCBI taxonomy): Eukaryota > Metazoa > Arthropoda > Arachnida > Ixodida > Ixodidae > Amblyomma > Amblyomma maculatum. The sequence goes on from NC_139344.1 coordinate 336,744,772, forward strand.
ACAGGATTACAGATTTGTGTGCAATGGCGAATGACATGCAAATACAGGGTTGTTGGTGCTCTATGCTGAATCGATAGGAGGTAAATAATCATGAGTTACAAATGGGGTGAAACTACTCATGCGGGCATTCTGAAATAATATGCGAGTACTGTGCTATTATCGCTCGAATACTGCAGAAGTGCAAGCTGTGTTCTACTCGCCTCCGGGCGCCACGTAAAAAAGTGGGCGGTTTCAGAATTATACGTGCGTGCTTGCGGACCTGGTCGAGGGCGACCGACTTGTAACTCTTGTGAACTGCAAAACCCTTTTCAAAGCTTTTTCCTGGACGTGGCTTCACGTATCAAGGACGAGCAAGCTAGACCGCGTATATTTCAGCAGTGACTTTCTAGATATCTGCGGTCTATGGATGTTGTGGCCTTGCCTCAGACGGGGATTAAATATTATGGGCACCAGCTATGTAGGTAAGCATGGCTCCATTCTTAGCGCTGGCTCATTTTCTCCGTGGCGTTCTGATGTGCGTGTGCTGCACGATTCGCTTTCGAGTCGGAGCTTGTCCCGAGCTTTGAACGATTGAACTCCGACTTTCGTTTTCGACTCCTTGCTCATCTCACAGCATTTTAAAAGGTGATTTCGGCTCAAAATCATCTTGAAAGGAAACATAAAGGTTGATACAAACACCAAAAAGGTCACATCAATTTCTCGGCTTTGATACTTGATGTAAAAGTAACGCAGAAAAATATACTTAGAGCAACGGGGCTTGAACTATTCTGTCTGGCATTCAAAAGCAAGGCTTTAAATCACTGTATACGACATAACTTTTTTTTTTTGTTAACCATGGTATTTATTGCAATGAACTACATGCATAAACAGCTCACAAATTCAGAAGAAATCAGTATCAGAGTTATATGAGAACAAAACATGCTTAAGCAACCAAACTTACACCATCCGACAGGCACTTCGTTGCGAAATCACTATGGTCACACGCCTGCTTACTATGAACAATTAATTGGCGAAATCGGGTTCTATGAGAAGTGCCGCTATGAGAGGCGCCGTAGTGGAGGGCTCGATAAATTTTGACCACTTTTCGAAATTTCGACCACGGGCTTTTCGCCTCCATCGAAAAGCGGCCGCCGAGGTAGGGATTTGAACCCGCATCCTTGGCCACAGCAGTCGTGAGCGCTAACCACTGCGCCGCTGCCAAATGACGAATGTGTCTAGGCGCTCATCAGTCAGTAACGCAGGTCAACGCAGCGTACAATGTGAAAAGTCAAAATAAGTTCGCTTTTTCAATGCCCACTGTATACAAAATTCTAATACAGTACTGCGTCTTTACAACTGATGAAGCGATGCTCGGTTGTTTCGGGTACATCTCGGAAACGGCAATTTACCGACAATTCAAGAACATACTTCATCAAATTCGACCAATACAGCGAGGTCACGTGAGCAGGAGCTGCTCATCGGCGCACTAATTGAAACTACATCGTCAGTGGGAGAACGGGCGATAAAGCATTTCTCTGACTGGCTAGCTACGGCGAGGCGCTAGAATTCACGTCCTTCAGTTGTACTCCATTGGTTGCACGTTCCTGACTGCATGGTCCACCAAAGCCACCGCCGGCTTCAGCTGAAGCATTGAAACAATTAATGCCGACCTTTCAGTCCTCCAGCCGAGTGCCACAAAACGTAAGTATAAAACCCACTTCAGGTAAGGAGGAGGAAGGCAGGCAGGGAGGTTAACCAGAAGAGGAAAATGTTTTACTAACTTGCACTGGGGGAAGGGGGTGACTGGAATTAAAAGTGAAGGGCTAGTTGTTTTTTTTTTTTTTTTTTAGGTAAAATGCCTCCTTTCTGAAGCCATGTCTTCAACGGCAAAGCTTTCTTTAGAAGCTCTAAAAAAAGAGCTATAGAGGTCTTTTAGCCCTGGGGCTATATTGGAGGCTACGGCGGACACCAGATAAGAGGCAGACTGCTTCAGTTGCTGCTGACATCCAAACGCGCACTAGCTGAGCCTGGCACCGGCTACCGGCGGCGCGGGAGGTTAACCCCCCCCCCCCCCCCCCCCCCGACCGCTTTACAAAGGGGGAGAATTGTTGTGATCCGCGGACTTCTCAGACGCGTGATTATCTCAACAAAGATTTAGAGGACGAGCTGCTATTCTGCAAGTACAACAGACCACCTAAATTAATAATAAAGAAAGTTATTAATTTGGTTAATTAAAGAACTAACTGAAATCTTTGTTGAGATAATCACGCGTCTGAGAAGTCCGCGGATCACAACAATTCTCCCCCTTTGTAAAGCGGTCGGGGGGGGGGGGGGTAACCTCCCGCGCCGCCGGTAGCCGGTGCCAGGCTCAGCTAGTGCGCGTTCGGATGTCAGCACCTACTTGACACTAGCTGGCTGCCGTGCTGTTGCGCTTGGGCTGCCTTCAGCCATCGATGCTTCCGCGGGAATCTCGGGTTTAACCTCCTCTCCTTTCATCCTGGTTCTCCTGGTTTTTAGCTGGTCGTGGCGGCGATATTTCTCCTATTAGGTTTGGGTCGCGTGCGCCTGAGTAGCGTGCCCCTGCCAGCAGTTACGTTTGTGGCTCGCGTGCTCAGTCCACCGCTAACGCCAGTTGTTACATGCGGCGCGCGGCCCCGCGGTAGCGTTGGCCTGGCGGCTCCGTGGACGGCGGACGGCATCAACGGTCCCAGCAAAAACGAGGCGTCTTCTAACGAAACAACCTTTACTACAACATCATGAAGTAACGGGTAGAGAAGCTGACCCGGAGAGAATACAGACACGTTCACATAGCTGGTGTCTAGCGCCGTCTCCACGGCGCGTCAAAGTAGTCTCTCTCTCAGCGGAGTCGGCTGCTGCTTTTTATAGGTTTTCCAGTTCACAGGGAAAGGGAAAACCCTCACAGGAAATGGAGAGCCCGACAAGTCTGGGCAAGATGGGATGACTCAATCGCAGGTGGTCCGAACGCATCTCCTCCACCTCCTGCAGACGGGCGAGGGCGGCGCACTCTCCCCCGAGCTCCGGGCTTGGCCGGCGTTTGCACAAACACGCACACACACACATTTGGTGCGTGGCAGGATCACGCCGAGACTTGCCCGCGGGAGGAAGCGTTGCGCGGCCGATGAACGGCGTCGAAATGGCCGATCTGCTCGCGGTTCTGCCTGTTGCTATGCGGTGGCCGCGTCAGCTGTCCCACTTGTCGGTGGAGAAACGTAACACTCCCAATCGGCGGACTTTGAGGTTGTCATGCGTAAGCCCTTGGTGGACTCTACCACGTCTGGCCTCCATTTGCCACCCATTCCGTAGTCCTTTGAACCAGATTTCCTTGTGCAGCGGTTTGCCGCTGTTGCACGCGCTCGCAGAAGGAAAATGCTGTGACACGGCATTGTGCAGTAAAAATCATGGCTGCAGGTAACCTAGAACAACGGCAGCCGCATTTTTCCCATTTGGGAGATGAGTACGCCGATAATGAGAAAGCTTGCGGACCAGGTGAGCTTGCAGACTACTATTCCGCGCGTGTTCTTGTTCAACCCGCATCACAGTCCTTACTGCACATTCCACCATAACGGTTACTCTGTGGCTTGTATATAAAAGGGACTGTCCGCAGATGATCAATGCTAGTCTTCATACCGGTAACCTCAACCCATTTCAGATGAGAATCAACCACAACCATGAACATGTGTCCTCCTAAAGGACCTGCATAACTGACATGGATTCTAGACCACGGCTGTTCCATTTTCGGCTAAGGAGAGGGTTGTTGGGCCGTATGTACGCTGCCCCATGTTTGGCACGCTTAGACAAGTTTCTCAATGTCTCAACCGAGTCCTGGGTACCAGAATACGGAACTAGCCAAGTTCTTCAAAGCAGTTATCCCTTGGTGCGCATCATACAGCACTAGCAGTCACCTTAAAATCGGCAGACAACCGAATGTAACCATTCTTCTTGATAACAGAAACTGGAGGCGCGGCCCACTCTGCACTGTCGATAGGCGAGAGAATGCCATCCTTTACAGGTCCCTCTATTTCATCAGACACTAGCTCCCGCATTTCTTATGGCACAGAACGATCTTTGCAGAATCGCGGCTTCGCATTTTCATGCAACCGCAAATGAACTGCGGGACCATCAATTCACCCTAGACCTGGTGTAAACAGATCGCTGAACTTTTCTAACAGTGCGCTAACTGAAGGTTGGTGTGAGAAATTTTGCACGCCAGAGGCTGCATCCCTGGCAATGCTGAGGACGGAACTTCCGCTCCGTTCGAATGCACTGAAGACTTCAAGTCCGCGCAAGACCGGGCCAGCACATCTACAGCACGGTTAGCGTCCAGAGTTTTTCCCACGTAAGAGACGGGAAGCGTGAGCTGAACCTTTCACGGGGAGCTTGCCCAGAAAGCACAACTGCAAGACGTCTCGCGAAACGCAGGTCAGACATGTCAATGCTTGCAGTATGCTTTCCACGTAAAATAATGGAGACCGGCAAGCCGGTGTCTACTTGCACAAGTTTTGATCAGAATCCCGCTCCAACGGAATGTGCGAGCAATGGGCTTGGTCATGTTAACAAATGCACTGTAGAAACTAAGTAGACAAAGCACGGAGACTCTCGGAGGAATGCATTCCTCATCACAATGTGCTACTCTTTGTTTTCAATACGCACATTTTAGCTATAGCTGCCCCTTACATCGGCAGCGAAAACCTTCCGCCCGGAGAATTAAACTTGCACTTCCTTGTCTTGTGTTCAGTGCTACCGCAACACTCGCAAACGACATCTGCGCTTGGTCTAGTTGAACTCTGCGGACGCGTCTTGTGGTAATAAGGTTGGCCCAGCAGCTTGCTCTCATGCACAATATTAACGTTGTCATGATACTTTGTATTATCCCTGTGATCCACGTTGAGGGCTGTCATCTCTGCCGCAAAAGCTGTATTCTAGGCCTTCAGCGTTAGCGATGATTTTGACAAGAGCTCCCGCTGAACTCCAGTGTCACGCAGACCGCAAACAAGTCTGTCTCGTGCACGCATCCTGTCCCGTGTCTCACCAAAGTTGCACATGCAGGCTCTCTTTCGAGTTTCGGCAATAAAGTCCTTCGTTGTTTCATCAGAAAGTTGATATCTCGTGAACAACTTGTAGGACTCCGCTATGTCATTGTTTTGCGGCGCGAAATGCTCAGTCAGCAGCTGGACCAGCTGCTCGTATAAGTGAGCTTTCGAATCTTGGCCGACGTGCAACGCCCCGTTATATTGCCGACTGTCGCTGTATTTGAAGCTGTTGTTAGAAGAGCCCGTCGTTTCTTTGAGTCGTCGATTCCGTAAGCTTCAAAATAAGACTCCAGACGCACCTGATGGGTTTCCCGACTGTCTTTCGCTTCGTCGAAACCCGGCGGTTCGGCGTAGTCCGCGCCATGGAGCAAACATGCAGTATGACGTCGTGGAGCAGGCAGTGCCCGGTGATGGGCAGCCTCATAGCCACTGAAGTGAATCGGCAAGTGGTTGGCGAACATGAATTCTTCCATGTTGGCGAACGATGAGAAAGGTTTACACAAGGTTTATACAAGGTTTGCACAAGGTTTTTATAGCTGCTTGGCTTGACGTGCCACCACGACCACTGCCGATAACATGCGACTTGGCCGGTATCTCGGGTGATATAAGCACGCGTCTCAGACGCATACGGATTGACAACACGTGTGACATTTGCGGCCCTTGTAATGCGCACTACAATTATTTTAAAGAATTTTTTTTTCTCTCAGCTATACTGTTTGTAGGATGATCCTCATTTCACCAACTACCATACCCACAACTGCGATACCCAGAATACAAAAATTTAAAAAAATTGGCTGTGGTTTAACTTCGGTTAAACCTAACGTGAAGCGACAGCTAAAGCAAGGTTATACATGGTAAAGCTCCTTTTCAACAGGTTTTTCTTTCGTTATAGGTGGCGTTTAGCAAGACGCTTCTGATGTAGTTCCGGCCTTTTCGCCACTCTTTGGGCCTCTTCTATTCTCCTCCGCAAACTTTCAGCTCGCAACGCAGTGTACTCTGGATTATTAGATGCAGCCAACCGACGATTGTAAAATAGCGCGGCTGCCCAGTTGCTCTTCTCCCAGTCCATGGTGCGGCTCCGGCCGAGGCGCGCGGCACGCCTCACTATATAAAGATTGACGTCAAAGATATGTGCAACGCCACGCAGCTGCTCACGCGTTAAGCTACTTCCCACGTCAATTGACCTTTGACCTTGACCTTTGGTGGGAACATAGCTGCCCAAAGTGGTTGTGGCTTAAGTTTCAATTTAACCTGGAAGCTGTATGAAGGTCATCGGAAGCACGCGGTGACCTTGCCTTTACCTGGCGTAGTGAAGCTATCGCTTCAAAAAGTTATTTACCGAATTAGCAGACTAACTGAAGCCTTCTGTCTCTTACCTGGCGTCAGCTGTATACCCCAATACAGCCGTATAGGGCTAAAATAAATCTAAAGCCAGTTACGCGTCTAAAAAATTTGAAACTTCTGAAAAAAGAACACCTGGTATACAGCTTCTTTGTGGGAAGGAGTCTTTGTGAACCTCTTAGGCGGCATTTTGCGTACAATGGGTGCAAGCAAAAGTAAATGGACTATAAGCCGTTCTGTTATAAGCTCAATTAAGCCTCCAATATTGTTAATGAACAAACGCTGTTCATGAGAAAGCACATCAGCTTCCGCGCTACCGATATACATATATTTGTACTTGGTTATTTCGATACCACGACGCGTGAAAGATGTCAGAAGGCAGTAACACGCTTTGTCCACACCTGCCCGCACCTAAGATTGTTCCACCAATGTGACAAATATACTTGAATTTTCCCAGGTAGACCAGAAGTTATATAGAGCAATAAAGTGCTGTTTCACACAGGCTGTATTTTGATCACTCCCCACGTTCTATCATTCATTTGTAAAAAAAAAGGGGGGGCATTTGTTTAAAAGCCAATACAGTGCTGTTTCCAATATGCCACAACTTTTTTCTTTCTATCGCAAGCAGGAACGCCACAGCGATCACTCAAAGGTTGTCATAAACTGCCGCCGCCAGACCGCGACCCCCCGCATCTAAGTACCCGCATACACTAAACGTTTCAGCGGCCACTTTCAAAAATTCCTATAAAATAGACAGTTTGAAAGAAAATAAAAATATTTTTAGGAGAAAAAAAAAAAAGACTCTCAGTCGCAACGAACGTAATTTACTTTACCAACTATTCTAATTTCATAACTACCTAAAACCCACTCGTTATCTTTTTCACTAACCAAAGTCAACTTCTTTGTTAACGAAGGTTGTCAAGAAGAAATGCATTCCCAACTTCAAAATGAGTGAACTCGGGGCTCGCAGTGCGGCCTCATAAAACTGTCTGCGTTTATTGGCAGCGTTCAGTTTACGCGACTGCTTGAGAAAATTGCGAAACTGCGTGAGCCCCTGTGCTTGATCGTGGCCTCGTCAAAAATGAGTTAAAGGACCCGTAATAAGATTTTGCGCATGCGCGGTTGCCTCAAACTCCCAAGGAATGTTATTTATTGGTAAATATTAAAGGGACCCACCTTTTCGTGCAGTTAGGAAAATTTGATTTATCGAGTGGCAGTCTACAAAAGAAAGCTGTTTTGTTACTGCTTGTGCACATGCGTGCCCGCGTGTGTATGTATGTATGTATGTATGTATGTATGTATGTATGTATGTATGTATGTATGTATGTATGTATGTATGTATGTATGTATGTATGTATGTATGTATGTATGTATGTATGTATGTATGTATGTATGTATGTATGTATGTATGCATGCATGCATGTATGTATGTATGTATGTATGTATGTATGTATGTATGTATGTATGTATGTATGTATGTATGTATGTATGTATGTATGTATGTGCGTATGTATGCATGCATGTATGTATGTATGTATGTATGTATGTATGTATGTGCGTATGTATGCATGCATGTATGTATGTATGTATGTATGTATGTATGTATGTATGTATGTATGTATGTATGTATGTATGTATGTATGTATGTATGTATGTATGTATGTATGTATGTATGTATGTATGTATGTATGTATGTATGTATGTATGTATGCATGCATGCATGCATGCATGTATGTATGTATGTATGTATGTATGTATGTATGTATGTATGTATGTATGTATGTATGTATGTATGTATGTATGTATGTATGTATGTATGCAGTAGTAGCTCATGATCATACACTGCTTCGAGGTCTGTCTTCATTTAGGTGAGGAAAGGGAGAGGACTTCGTGTCTAGACCAGTGCTTTAGACAACAGCCGTACCTCTAATAAGAAATGCATGCTCCGAACGGTAATTCAGTTCCTTCCATAGATTTTTTCTCGACTGACTGCACCAGCCTACGACAAATTAATAAAAAGTCCTCTAACCAAGTCCAATTGTATGAGGCCATTCGATATGCCGTATATATCCTTTTTAGTGTTTAAATTCGTCACAAATGGGCTTGAAGTGAATTCATTTCAGTACTCTCAACCAATTAGATGGCCTAGTCTGCATTGAAAACATGAATTTATTTTCCCTCTCAAAGCACGATTTCTTGCTCAGTCAAACGGCGATGCAGAAAAGACGACGCAACAGGCTGATGGGCTTGAAGTGAATTCGTTTCAGTATTTTCATCCAGTTGGACGGCCTATAGCATGCATCGAAAAGATTTCTCCCCCCCTTTAAAGCGTGCTTTCTCGCTTAGTCAAAAGGCAACGCAGGAAAGCCGACGCAACAGGCTGATTTCTTTGCAGTGCATTGTATCTGGCGCTCCGCCTCCGTCCTCGCTTGTCCGCAGCAGTGCAGGCGGCAATCACTCTTCTGCCCGGCTCCACCGCCGATAATGAAGTAGGAACGGGGCGCGTGGGTGCCTGGCGATGTCGACGAAAGGCGAGTATCAGTCGGGCCAATTGCTTTCGCACTCGGCGCGCGCATCTCTCGAAAGCTTTGCTCTTCGAACGCAGTCAGTCGCAAAGCGTCTCTTCGCGTTCGGTCGTATGTTTTTTCTTTTCGCGGAACGGTCGAATGGTTTTTGGTTTCAGATCGCGACGTTCGAAACCGGAAACGTTGAGCGTTTTGCCACCGGCTTAGTGGAATTTGGTCAATTCTCCACGGCTTTGTGGTTGACTTTTTATTCTGGCAGTCTTTTCCTGCAGAGAAGAAGGTTGGCGATGTGCAGTGCCAGTGGCTCTGACTCCACTATGAAGAAATCGAGGGAGTGCTGGAGGAAATACAGTAAGGAGACAGAACAGACTGAAAGTCAAAGCAAACTGTGTCTCGCATTTAAGGTTCATGACCCGGCCAATGCGTTATTTCTTATATTCCGCGTTTATTCTTGCGCTGTATTGCGTTCTTGTATTTAAAGGCTCTGTCGCTCGAGTGTAAAGTCAACGCGTTTCAGAATTCAACTTCGAAGGGTTACACACGTGTCACTGTTTTCTACTGCACTTCCTTGGTCGGCCCTTCTATTGTAGCACGGCTGTCTCTGATCATTTTATTTCTGTAGCATTCAAACATAATATAATAATATAATATGGACCAAAAACAAATTATTAAAATCAAAGTGTAATTGTAGAGCCATCCACTTGTGATTTATCTTTATTTGGTCAAATGTATTCCATCGCTAATAACAGAAACAATTAGAAATTAAATACCGGCTGTTTTCTTGTACTGATAAACTCCCTACTAGCGGTCGCCATGGTGCAGAAGAAAGTACTGAACCTGTTTGATTCACACCGCGTGCGTTCATTATTCATATTAGCCCAAATTTAGATTCTAAAGTCGTGTTATGCCCCATCTGTTGATATTTCTAGAGACAACGCAATTAATGCATTTGTTATTTAGGGAATACTGCCGCGGACTCGAACCATATGGTATATGTCCAGACCTGGGTGTCCGGAAAGCTTCTCATATAATAAAGGCCTCCAAGGAATTTTTCGTGTTTATACACAAGTGATCGATATGACGCTCGTTTCGTGCTAAAATAAGAGCACTACACGGTTTACAGTAATATTAGTTATGTGTTCTCCTAAATAATTTATGCTACTCATTTCTTGCTCGTAGCTTTGTATGGCGCAAAAAATGACGATAGCACCAATAGATCTGCTTGGTGTTGTAACTAGGACTGCGTTTTCGATGTCCTGGTAACGCACACTAGCTACGACTAATTAATATGAAAGGCGCGCTGCCCTTTTCAGGCGCACGCCTGTGTTGCCTCTCTTCGCGTCTCTAACTGGGTCAGCGTGGGCGGCTTAGCGAGAACTGAAAAAGGCGACGCGTTTGCTCCGATGCCCGCCAGTTGGCGACACACAGCGTTATCGATCTGGAGACAGCTGACGTTAGCAGCAGACACAATCCGCCCACAGAAAAGCTTAGTGAGGGGAACAAAGCCGTGTTCCGTGTGCCGAACTTGCTCTCTTCTCTTCGCAAAAATGAACCAACCCGTTTGTCGCGTCACCTGTCGATAAACATCAAAACGACACTTGCGCAACGTTGCAAGTGGCAGGTCGTTTTACATCAAAGTCGCGAGGTGGCGGTAGTGTCAGTTGCTCGCAGCTTGTTCACAAAGTGAACGACGTTATTATTATTTTTTTTTTTAACACGTCGGGAAGCGACGTAGGTTGGAACGCCACAGCTGATGCTCAAGGTCGTATGACGGAAAACTATAGCGCTGACATCCGTTAGCTGCGCCTGCGCAGGCTGCCGGCAGACCGCTTCCGGAGCAAACAGCGTCGTCCGCCGCTGTCGAGCGCTTTTCGCGGCCGCTCCGCTGCGCTTGCGCCGCTGGCCGGTGAAGTCGTCACGCGCGCCGGAGTCAGTCCCGCGGCGGCGCCTGTGGATGGGTTCACGCAGGGTTCAGGGGGCATCTCGATCGCCGTCCGAGCTGCAGGAAGGGGCAGCGCTCCTCACGATGTCTCCATATGGTGCCGGCTGCTCCGGTTAGGTAAGCGCTCTGCGGGCAAGCGAACCCTCCTTGCTATGCGGCGAAGCACGACGCCGTAAGCTCTTTTGTTACATAACGTTCCACATCGCAGACACTCACGGAGACTTGAAGGATATTTTCCCGCTTTTGTTCGCGTCGCTCTTTTGTGCGGCCTGAGCGTTTATTTGGGAGGAGGACTGTCAGTAGCTTTCTGGGAACGTCTGGGTCAATGATCTGCCCTTTTGTGCAAGTCAGGCGCCGGTGGACCGGCTAATACGGCTGGAGTGGCGCGAAAACGACCGCTAATCGCTGAGCAGATGGGACATTAAATTGACAGATGTTAAGCGAATTGTGGAAAACAAGATGCGCAGCTTGAAGGAAGTAAGTCAGATGATTTCGGTGACTATATTACTGCCTGGGCGGCTATACGCATCTTTGTGTATCAGATTTTCCCTAACAATTATACGAATCTTCTCCATGTGAAAGGCGTCGCTTCCGAGTGACGCGCTCGCTGAACCGTCACAAATCTTGCTAGGCAAAAAAAAGCATAAACACCCGTGTAGCTCGAAGACTTAGACAAGTTCCAGAGCGAATACAGCTGTTTGATTACTACACGTGCTGTTAAGTGACGACTGGCGTTTGTTAGCACACGATGTGCGGGATCGCTTTTACGGTGTCGTAAATTTACTTTCCTCGACGAATAGCGAGCGCGTGGGGAGAGTGTGAGGAGGCGGCGCGGGAGTTAGGGGAAAGAGTTAAAAGAGGGAAAGGACTAAATTGGATGGGCATAGAAGCTGTGTCCACGGGGATGGTCGTTGCGTGGAGAGTCTCACTCGAGCGCGCCTAAGAGGTCGTTTGTTCAGCTAAATGCACGCGTCGGAATGGAAGCAATTACTTCCGCACTAAGCAGGAGGGAACAAAAGAAAAAAGAATTACAGGAAAAGCGCACGGTATCTGAACAAGACCGCAGAGTTTGGCCAACGCTTGTTTCAACGCCTCGCGAGGAAAAAGCAGTCGCGGCTGTTCTCCCCCCCCCCCCCCCCCCCCCCTCTTTTCTTTTTTTCCTTTTCATACCCGTGTCACTAGATCAGTGGGTTTATGCGCCATTCCTTTCATGTTGTTTTTGTTATTGTTATCTTCGTAATCGGTTAAAAGAACAGCGACCAAAAGTGAAAACGTATGGTGCAGGCCTGCAAGCCGAAAATATGGAGAATACAAGGAAAGACGTTACGAAAGCAAGGAAAGATAATGCGACAGATCATAAATAGAATGACATACCAGATGTTGATTTTTTTTTTGTGCATTATTTGATTAGCACTGGAACCCGAGGGCTTCTTGCAGTATTTCTAATTAATAAGAATAAACATAAATTTAGAAAGATTTTCCTTTCGGATTGCCGTCAAAATAAACATGTGCTGTTATTGACGTTCAGCTACCTCATTTAATATGCGACGGCAAAGGTCAAGGAACCAAAGCTCGCTTATGTCGCGTCCTCTTGTTCGAGCTGGACAAGAAATAATATATCGCGCGAGCATTACAGAATATGCGAAAGTATAAACACGCCATGTTGCAGTACACAAACGGCCTGTCAATGTTCAGCGGCATTTAAAATTTCATTAAAAAAAAAACGTGTTAAATGACACGAACAAAAGAAGTTCGGCAGCCGTGGCGCATTTGTTGCGGAGCCCAGTTGGTGGCATCGAGTTTTGCAAGCGGCGTTTACACGTGTGTGCAGGGCCATGCTTCTCTCTCTCTCTCTCCTCTCTCTCTCTCTCTCTCTCTCTCTCTCTCTCTCTCTCTCTCTCTCTCTCTTTGCGCACTTCACGTTTCACTCATATAGCTTTTTTCTCTTCCTTTTTTAGAAACCTTAGTTTGGTTCCCAGCGCTTCGTCGGTGCAAAGGTAACATGTATGCGCGTGGGAGGGAAGGGGGGAGGGGATGAGTGTGTGTGTGCTATCTCGACAGACGTTAAAATTAGAAAACAGCGATATTATTCAGCATAATTTTCCTGAATCCGCGTACACGTCCGTTCAGCTTGCTATAATGGCGTGTTGTATTATATCTCGTCTTTTTTATTTGTCCCTCGAGAAAAATAGTTTTTATATAAGTTTGCTGGATGGATGGAATGGATGGAATATAGGAGCGTCCCCTTTGAAACGGGGTGGTAGCAGTAGCTATCATACTCATTTTTCTCCCTATATCTTAATTATTGATTTAGAATGGTTAACTAAACCATCATTCTATTTATTAAATCTTGTTCCTACATTACTAACAGTATGTCACTTCTCTGCTTTTAAGCCACCAATCTTCCAGTCGTTTTTTGCTAGTTTCCAACGCCGGTTTATTCACCCGGCCACTGTTAATTTGCTTTCTGCAAATTACAGCGTCCTATAGCGACAGAAGTAACGGCTTCTACAGGCGAAGCACGATACTCAATACTGGCTTTACGTATCCCTAATTTCCACGCATCACGCCTGCATCCTCTTTAGAAGCTCGCTCTCTCAGCGTTAATAATGATAAAAAAAATGTGTTGAAAGCCTATAGGTAGTCCCACAAATGTACACAAAACGCTTTGCAGCCACAGGTGAAACAGTTCTTTATCTATGATTTTTCCCCATGCTCTGACTCTCAGTTCCTCCGGAGGCGCGCAAAAACATTTTCGACACATACATTGGCCAAATACGTACATGCGAGCAAATATATGTTTAAATCAAATAAAGAGAAGAAATCAGTCAATTTACTGATTAATTACACTTGGAGATAAAAAACAAATACTGAACGCCACGACAAGCATCTCTAAGCAGGCCTCAACTGGTCTCACTGGGCTAGGACATAACGTGGTTACATTTAGCTAGGAAACCTGGTAATATTCTCCTCGTCTGCGGGCAGACACGTTCCATCGCTCGTTCTCACGGTGCTGATGGCGGGGGACGAGCGAATTCATCCTTCTATCCTTTTGTCTTGCGAGAGAGTCCAAGTTGGTACCAAAATTCAAAGTGGAAGCTGAAAGCCCAGGATGCCATTCCCTACAGCCATCGTGAACATTTCCTTGCGCTTTTTTTTAGCTTCTAGTGATACAAACTAAAACACTCAACGCAAGCGGCGCATTCTTCACCCTTCTGTTGTATATATACATTGCTTAGAAATTGTAGCGATGATTGTAACTAGAGATATTTGCAGCCTCCAGTAAGTATTCTGTAGCCGCTAGCTACAAATGTGTTCCTGAAACGATTTAGTGGCTTTGGCGTTCCGCTGGAGATTCCAAGATCATGGGTTCGGCCCCAGCCGTGGAGGCCGTATTTCGATGGAGGCGGAGTACAAAAACGTCTCTGCGATGTCAACGCGGAACCACATGTGGTCTAAATCGACCCGTAGTTCTCCGCTGCGGCGTACCTCATTGCCCATTCAGGGATGTTAAACCATAAACTTTACAATTCACAAGTTTCTAATGTTCTTCTGAAACGTCCATCACGGCCGGCTTTATTACTTCCGGTTCATTCTGAAATGGAACTGATAAGAGTAATAAATGCGAACCACTGCAAGTTTTCAAGGGACAGCCAGTATTCCACACTCATCTGTTGTTCGTCCGATTACCATTCATTAACTGTAGTCGCAATCAACGTGATGACAACAGAGACAGCAACAACGACATAAAAGATGATAAAATAATTAGGAACTTGTAAAATAACTTGTACATCTACTCGCGGTCACTTAAAAGCGACTTTTTTTGGGCTGAGATTGGAATCCCCTACTTTACAAGTCAATGTGATAGGACATGCTGTCGGTCTAGTTGGTTTTTCATAGTTTTTGCAGCGCGTAGCCGGACAAGGACAAAGGCGGAGAAACATGTAATACGCACAGGCGATGAAAAACACAGGCGCTAAAAAAACTAATTAACCATGGGAATTTGGAAAGATAATTTCTATGCCTTTTCTGGTCCGTGGCGCTATAGTCGTAGACACTGTCAGTTGGGCTGGTCTTTATGCAAGTGATAGATCGCACCACTGCCAATTACTTTCAGTATTTTTTTTTTTTTTCACTCTGTTTTATGACCTTTCAATTGCTCAGTAAAACGGGAGAGATGTTCGCCTCCGAATAAAGCGAGGCATTCAAGTCACGTCTCCAACCTCGAGCGGTGGCACAATTATTCCTCGTGCGAGTCCCTGCACGTTCGCATTCAGATGGCTTCCGTGGTACGGCGCGCTACAGCGGTCTACTGTGAGTGAATACATTCAAGGATCCTCGCCGCTTTCAGTGGACTCATTGCGTCCACAGCGCCCACTTCTGCTGGCAAACTTCTCTGGGCATCTTTCTGTGCGTCCGTTCAAAATGGCGACGTGGTTTCGAAATCCTATTCGCCGACAAACCTGATTTATTCTATGCGCGAGCATGCAAAATCTGGTGGCAGCGCGTATATTAGAGTCACCGCTGTCAGAATATATAATATTATCCGGTATATCGTCTGTGGCTCTATTGCCGTGAATGCTCTCTGTTAGATCTGCCAGGATAATGCGTAGCTGCTTTACAGCCCACAATTACAGCCGGGGATGGGTGGTATCCAGTTCCTGGGACGGATGCCGCTGCACCATCTACGCCAAGCCTATCGGAAAAGTGGATTAATTACGACGCACTGAGATATCAGGAGACCACATGTCATGCGCCGAGTATCATGTGGTTTTTTTTTACTGGCTCGTCGCCCTTCCTGTACTCTCGTATTAATCAGGGGAGCACTTGAGCTCTGCCTTTCAGGGTAGGAGGCGACAAAGTTAATGGCCCCATGTTTGCCGGCTCCTCATCACTGATCCTCGTTCACGTAGATGTAATTTGCCGTTCTTTTAGCCAGTAATAGCTTAGTTTGTATCTTTATTATCTCACATATACTCATACTGTGGTAACCTACCCCATTATGTGGAAGATTACCTTACATAAAACCCCGCTGTATACTAAGTAGTATACGAACGTGTATGCCAGCGTGGCCCAGTATAGCGTGCCTGACTATAGTGGTCCAAGTGTCGCGGAGGATTCGATCCCCATCTCACTATATTCACTTCAAAGACGAAGCCTGAGTGGCCACCGCCTGCCCAATCGGCCAAGTCACGTGGTCTTGTGACGTCACACCACCTTCGACCAATCAGTGCTCGGCCACCATGTCGCCTGTGAACTCCTGCCAGACGCATGCTCCTTATTTTTCGCTCACACCGCCAACAGGGCCAAATGTTTTGGAGAATAGTACCTTTAACATTATCGCGCTTAAAAAAAAAAAAGAAAGAAAAACCAGCCTGGAGCTTTCGTGATTTCCCAGATATGTATTTTCTTTACATCTTGACTTACGTATAGCGGCGGAATTATTCTCTGATCGGAGGAGCGAAAGTGCGAGTTTATTGCAAGCCGTTCGGAGCCGTTATGTGGACGCACTCAGGCTCGTCGTTCAGCGGACACAGGAATCGATGGTCCTTTCCTCGAACCGCAAGACGATCGAGGTCACGTCTGCCATGATATGACCTCCGAATCGCGAGATGTCATTTGTAGGGGATCCTCGAGAGTGGTGGCTGTTTGGCCGAATAGGTGCCCTGTCGTAAAGAGGCAATGCAGCTCAGTAAACACAGATAGGGACGGAAGGGACTGGCAAGGAAAAGGAAAGCATCGCGTAACGTGCTGACTCCTCCTGTTGCGTCTCAATGTCGTACGGTACTTTCTCTCTCTCTCTCTCTCTCTCTCTCTCTCTCTCTCTCTCTCTCTCTCTCTCTCTCTCTCTCTCTCTCTCTCTCTTTTTTGCTATACAGAGAAGAAATGAACGTCGTAAGCACATCGGGGCGGAAATCTAACCCGAAAACGATTTAAACACCTTTTTGCCGATGATGAAGATAGCGTTTTCCGAATACAGACCCGCCAGTCATTACTTTTTATGAATTGCGTCGCTTCTGTAGGCCGCGGAAAAGTTGCTGCTCTTGGGTTTGTATTGACAGATTGTGCGTGCTTTATGTGGGCTTACAATATCGAGAACCATAAGACTATAATGTGAACGACTTTTATTAATCACGCCTTATTTTCCCAATGTAACGCGGAGCGAGTGCGATTCGTTGCGAGATCAGTTAACAATGTGAAGTGTACCGCGTGCTATCATGAAAATTGCTGTGATTGCCTGAAGCGAATCCCCGTCACAGCCCAAGTCTCAGGTGATCGACGTGTTGGAACCGCGTACCAGTTTATGTTCGCTGAGCAGGAATAGACATCATGGCCACTTACGTACGCAGCTCTTGACACAATACCTGTCGTTGAGTGCATGTGTAGAAACATTAATTGGAGTTCAAAGGGGAGCTCGGGTAATTTTATATTTATATTTTGCTACTTGCACTATAAAGCAAACGCCCTATAAAATAACTAAGAAACGATTAAGGTTGCCGATTACGTGGGCCCACATTTTTAATGCGGAATAGTTCAGTGACCGACTCGTAGAGTTACAATTCTCTGAGGTGTGCCATTAATCGAACATTTCGGAAAGCGAACCGAATATCTTCCTACTCGATTGTTCGATCGACTCCGCATACAATACTGCCGCAATCAGCATGAGCAGGATGATGGGCTCAATGTCGCGACATTGTCCATTCATGCGGTCGCGTTCATGATGATACTATAGACGACACGAAAGGGCCCAGGCAAGTAGCAAAATGTAGTTTCCTCAACGTACGCCCCACCGTTATAGGCTTATTACAGACTCTAAGTTGCGACCCCTTAGTGGACGTCAGTGAAAAAACTCTGAGTCACAATAACCTCATACAGATTTTCTCATACCAAACTCATACAAATGTCATACCACCTCGTAAATTTTTAATACGTTGAATGATACTTGTATGAGATATGAGATTTGTGCAAGTTTACTATGAGTTCAGTATGAGAAGCCATGTATGAGGTTATCGATGTCTCATAGCTTTTTCGGCGGTGATATAACAGCTGCGGCGCTGTATTTCCATTAATCATAGTACCGCAGAGTTGCCTCTGGCACTCCCCAATTGCCTGTTTTATACGAATATTTGGCACTGGTAACGAGTATTAGTAGAAACATTCAATTCTTATTCGATTCGTTTATTAGTTACGTTATTAACGCGACAACGTCAAAACCCCAATTCTCCAGAAAATCACAAGCATGCTTCTGGCAGGTTATGTTCGGCAGGTGGCATTACCGGCAACTGATTGGTCGTCGGGTTGCATGACGTCACGAGACCGCATAAAAATGGCAGGAGCTGTCAACTTGGTTATCTCCTTTGAGACAGAATTCGAAAGCACCGGGAACATTGAACTCTTCAGTTAGACTCGCTACTCGGCCATCCCATTTGAACGGCTTGGTTAAAGGGGGGCTTTATATCTAAGCCGAATTGCCTTGCACATTGTGTAGTAGCTTATGACTGTATGTTAATGAGTATAAGTGTGATAAAAATGCAGAAATCAATGGATTAGATGTTCAACAAGTAGTAAAGTGCGAACGAGGATCCGTAAGGGGAGCCACAGACGGGGGTGGTTACCGTTAACATCCTTAAAGAAAGAGCTTAAGTGTCCACGATTTTGTTTATCTCATTAAATTCAGTTTAGGTAAAGTGCTACTCGTACATCGCTAATATTAATTCTACGTTATGAGACCTACAGGAAGCTTGAGATCACTGTGTATAGGAAGCGCCGCGTGACAGTTGAATATTTCAGCTTCATAGCGCTACCACATTTGGTCGCTCCTGTATAAATTATTGATCCTATTAAACGTTATCCCCGTCTGGCAGGCATGACGCTAAAACATAAAGGATTCAGCTAAACCATCAGGAGGCATACTTCCTAGACTGCAAGCAGGTTTGCTGTCTAGCCTAGTGCTTAGGCTTTATCACAGATTGACGAGATGAATGTCGAAACTTTGCTGCTCGAGTGGTCATAGCGTGCTTGTCGATAAAGAGAACCTGGTGAAGAGTCCATCGCTTTCGGCTCACAGAGCTAATAAGATGTGCTTGCACGTTAATGGTGTCTTCTGCGATAATTTTTGTACTTTTATATCTGTCGAGCAGGTCTATATTGAAATCACGGTACACTATGGTATTCCGACTCTATTTTATTATAGGGAAATATTTAGAACGCTTTCGTATATTCATTCGGACCTCTTCGTCCAAGCACTTCAATAGCCGTTCGGCGATGAGGAATCCTGACCAAGTGAGCGCGCTTATTATGATCAATGACGCGAAATGAAGAGGTATAGAAAAAAAATGGGGGGGGGGGGGGGGGTAATGTCCTTGTAATAACTTACAGCCTTTATCAAAAGTTTACAGCCCAAGGGGTCTACTTCTGAGCGATACTGTGTGGATCGTAATGCATTCCCAGGTTTCCATACTTGCTGAAGACAAGAAGATTTTTCGTCCTACCCACTCCAATGGCTAGGACTTCCACGATTATTACAGAAGTCATATTATACGGCTTAAAAGCAAACCCTCTGGGCTGTAAATTTTTGATAAAGGCTGTATGTCCAGGGGCAGAGCAACAACACATGCTGAGCAATTCGACCGTAAGGCTATGGAATGCTCTCCGAATTACTTGCCGCTTCGCTGTCATATCCTCTACCGACAGATGTCGCGATGGCAGGTGTACTTTGTGCTGCCTCGGTTCACGAATGGCATTTACTCTACGTACTCATACGCAGCGCGGCTAATCGAGAGGCAGGCAATAATGCGTGCCGCGCAACGAACGACGTCCCCATTCGCCCTGGTTACATGGCTGGCTATAGAAACGGACCGTATCGATCGCATGTAAAGTAGCGAGGTATACCGACGCTGGCTGGTTCGTTACCCGCAGTGAAGGGTCTGGCGATATCGCAAGCAGTCGGTCAGAATGAGCAGAACGACATGCATGGGCCCGTATTCAGAGTTAGCGTCATTCTCAGAAGCGTGGTTTTCGCCGTTTCCGCCCTCACCTGATTGGTGGAAACGCCGGAACCGGAAGGGGTGGCAACCGGACTGATATCCGGTTCCTGCGTTTCCACGAATCAGGTGATCGAAGTGAGGGCGAAAACAGCACTTTTGAAAACGGCGCAAATTCGGAATACGGGCCACGTTACTGCGCGGACGGGCACAGCTTAATTGCGTCGTCAACCAGCTTTGTTCCACTGTTTCCGTATTCATTAGCCGCCTCATGATTTAATGTTTGTCGAGTAGCAAGAGCTGACTACGAGTTGCGCCGAAAGAGGCCGTGCTGTTACGAACTGCGTCACATCTTCTGCAACTGATTGAGGACCTTCTCCTGGTCTCTTTCATAAAAGCGGAAATGCAAAAAAAAAAAAAAAAAGAAAAAAAAAGCTTCAACGGGTCTCCACCCGTGAAAAGCACCTTATGTATGAGTGCAACCTATTTCCCGAGAGGTCAGACGCTTCTGTATACTCCATGAACTTGTTCGTGGCATTCATGTTAAAACGCAATTGTCCAACAACCGCCACATCAACTAATTTTGTTGAATTTAATTAAAAGAGAACTAATATACTGTAAGTGTATGTTGCAGTCAATTTTTCATTACCAGTGTTTAAATACTGCATTAGTGCATTATTACGTTCCTCAGCCATACCGAAGCATGCGAACCGCGAAGACAAATCGAAACACGCATCTAGGTTTCCTCACATAAGCATTTTTCGGGGGCATTTCCTTCCGTCGGAGTGAGATCGCCTATGATGAGGCTGAGCTGGTGAGCTCGAGCTCAGCCTCATCATGAGCTCTTTTTTTTTAGTATGTTTTCCGTATCGTAGTTATCGAATACCAATGCAGAAGTAAACACATTTCTTAGGTTTGGACTATTGCTTTCGTACTGCTTCCGTTTGTATGGGACGTCGTTATTATTTTTATTTTTTTTTTCGAACGCGGGTTTGTTCTCTTGCTTTCAACTTTTGTACCACTGGCTGAGATCCAAACAGTAAATGATTGTCTAATTATGTAGCTCGCGGTGGGAACTACCCAGTGGTTGTGGACAAACTTTTGGTTCCGGCGATGTTTGCTCGATGTGGGTCTGAGCGGCCACAGTCTCAAATAGGCTGATGTTTGCGCTCGAATTTGCAGCGGCGAAACGCTGCGTTCAAATCTTGTACGTAAACCTTTATTAGCTCATCGGCTCGGCAAACCGAGTTCGCCCGCGACAGATGTCGAGCCGTTGTGCCCCGAACGCTGCTCCGGTGACCCCAAAGAGAACATCTGTGCAAACACCGCGACTCGATCGTTTGCGCAAACTGTTCGCTCACTGGGGCGGCGAAGTAAGCAGAACTTTGCGGGCGAAGTCGGAAGAATTCACTGCATAACGGTAGGCCGAAACCTACGCGCACGTTTTGTCTATCCGGTCTCTTAAGCATAACATCAACCTTATCAATAATTTCCTGGCCCGTATGTAATGCAATCGAAATTCATTGAAAGCCAGTTGATCGAGTAAAATCATGTCAAGGGAAGACAAAGAAATATAATGAAATTAAAAAGGCCAAGAATTAGAGAGAATTACTTCCTAGAAGGGTTAGCAGATTAACTCTCTTGACAATTAAACTGTACAACAACTCCTCCAGGAGCGCACGAATACCTCCGAATTACTAATTATAGATTGGGTTATATTATGTTCAGCAGAGAGTATAAAAGAAAGAAATAAAAAAAAGTAGGTGACAACAAATAAGACATGACATAACTCAAGGCTAGAATATGTCACTCTTAATCAGGTTCTGCATACGCTCCAGGAAACAACTAAAGTATGTAGAAATATATTTGAAAAATTAAATATAATAAAATGAAACAGCTAGCGCTGGGAGTAAAAACATCACTAAAATACACGCAACAAATAAGTTCCACTTAAATTTACAAAATTCTGTGCGGAACTCAGTCCTATTTCATGTGCCTGCAACTACGCCCAACCTACTGCGCTCCGAACGATGTTACGGAACCGCGTTGCATAAAATGGTTTGGTATAAAGAGAACAACGCTGCATTTTATGCAACGAATGCTTTCTCAATCCATGTTCGCAGCTTCTAACGAAATTTCGCGCGCATCAAAATTAATTTTGCAACTACAGAGACCTATAGAACGGAAGTAATACCATTCCCTAGCACTCACACGTCGTTGATGGTCTAGCGCACGTGTACACGATTCTCGTAGCAAGGAAGGCTAACGCAGGACTGTCAGGTAACGGCGTATTCCATGTATCCCTTAAAGAAGGTCTCACGCACAGCTCTGTGAAAAATTCTAGAACAGCGTAGAAACTCAGTCTCTTCGTTGACGGTTCGGTGCCCTCAGTATTACTGGATATTTTTCAAGCACCAATTGTTCATTCCATTTCGTGATCGCGACGTTTTATTATTAACACGCGCCATGCAGGGAATTCCTTTTCCTTTCCAAAGCTGCTCCGTCCCATGTTTATATTACTGTAACAGCTTTGACGCGCAGCGTTGCGCTCAAAGCTTACATATTTCAGCGGCAGCCAGCTGTGTGCCCTCAATTGTTAACTCGAAATTTAAATGCGTGCCACAGCTGGCTCATGCGTCGTTGTTAGACGTGCCCATATTGAAAACAGCAAACAATTCGCTCGCGAACCTGGCGCGAGAACATTTCAGTGTGCTCTTATTTGCGTGCGCGCGTATATCACGACCGGCCTGCAGCTCGCATCTTACCTCCTTTTCTAAATATTTCTCTAAATAGCACAGATGCACTCAAAACAGGAGTAGGTGTGTTCCTTTGTTTTATTTTGATTTGTGCAAACTGAAAAAAATGAACGAAAACATTTTTTTCTTTCTTTAATAGCACGCATACGCTTTAATTTTAAAGGTAGGCCCGACTCGTTGGTCGTGTTTCTTTCTTCCACTTTCAGTATGTGCCTCCATTCTCTGCTGAGATGTCGAACAAAACCTGGACTGAATTCAGTCGAATTACGACACAAGAGAGAGACAACCAAGTGTTCGTTTCGCGTGTCACAGTTTGCAACTTTCCGGTATCTATAGTAGCGAATTCACAGCACGAAAGTTGTCTCCCCTGTGAGATGTGCGTTGCGCTACGAGACAGCGCCGCAATCGAGGAGCAAAGTTGGCGCGATATT
The DNA here is from genome assembly GCF_055883805.1 of Amblyomma maculatum. Classification (NCBI taxonomy): domain Eukaryota; kingdom Metazoa; phylum Arthropoda; class Arachnida; order Ixodida; family Ixodidae; genus Amblyomma; species Amblyomma maculatum. The sequence goes on from NC_139344.1 coordinate 336,767,781, forward strand.
CATTCCTCGCATCCGCTTTTTTTCTTTTTTAATTCTCTGCGCCGATCAGACTGTGGTGGATGTAGCAGCGTAAAAAAAAAAAAAAAAAAAAAAAAAAAAAAAGAAATATGAACGTACCGAGGCTGAATTGGAATGAGCTAAATAAAGTATGTAACTCCCCCAGCGTCTTACTAAAATGATTCTGCACCGTTATTTCTAATCATAGGGAGTTAAAACAGTACAGCGTACTTCTTATTCATTACTTCGGCGCGAAGGCGCTTTGTCTTAAGGAGGCTTGTGGGGAAAGCTCTCGTCGCCTGTTAAGCATATCATAAGTGCCAGAATATTCGCAGCGAGGTGATGCAGAGAGGGTGTGCAAAAGTTTTGGCCTGCATGGTGCATTCTTGAAAGCACTCCTCATGAATATCGAAGACATATTCGCACGTTAGACAGCTCCAGAGAATTAACTCAGCAGCTAACACGTTTAAGGCACATATATGAGAAATAAATAATCGCCGCACCCCGACCTCTCGGCGCCATTGCTGGCAGTATATCCTGTTTTCATTATACGCGATTGGCAGCAGCCAACTATACGGACATATGCCAATTGTGTACTGCATATTATAGTGAAAAACTGCATGCGAACAAGGGTATCTTTGCACGCAGAGAAGCACCCAGTAACACGAGCTGAGACGAGAATGCGGCTTAGTTTTCTTTCTTGTAAATGAAATACGCAAAACCCCGCGCCAAGCACACCACCCTGTCTCGAATTCCCAGTCCTTTTTCATTTCTTCTAGCCATACCTCAGGACAAGTCAAATTCAATGGCAAGTACCAGGGCTAACAAATCCCCACCCCCCCCCCCCCTCCCCCCGCCCTATTATATTTCACTTTGAATAAGCCACTAAGAAGCGGCAGAAAAAACATTTGAGCGTAAACTATACTACTCGGAATGCAATTTCGGATTTCGCCTCTGTGGGACCGAACTTTCTCACTTCTTGGTGGACACCTCAACATCAACCACGCAGAGAGAAAGCTGGGTGTAACATGCTGAAGCGACTCAGGCTACTAGAGACAGCGTAGTGGAGGGGTCCGAGTTAATTTAGACCACCTGAGGATCTTCGCTGATGTCATATAGCACACGGGCGCCTTTGTGCGTTTCGCCTCCATCGAAATCTCCACGTTCGGCACTGAGCCAGTCTTCCGGAAGGGGGAGAAAGAAATGACCGAGCGTAAAGGGGAAGGGCTGAATGGGGGAGAGGGGAAGGCAGTTGTAGTGAAGGCCTTCAGATTAATTTAGGCCGCTTGGACACCATTGAAGTGCACTGACATCGCAAAGCACACAGATGCATTTTGCTTTTCGCGGATAGTGCGACCTTACGGTTTTTTCAACATGGCCGCCTTCAGATTGCTTGGCGGTCTGCTGTCTTCACATGCCTCAAGCACGGTGGGAATTTTAGTTCCGCATACACACCCATATTACATACTGTCCCATAAATGCAGAAAAGCTTGATGTCGTGAAGAACTGTTACAGGCAGCACGAAAATCTGTGAGCTCATCCTTTCCTACTTTTTCTATGTTTTGGAATTGCAGGCACCGATGAGACCGACGAATGCGCAGTACCTTGCGACTCAATCCGACGGCACTTCGTACATCGCACGTCCCTATCGATCGCGGCACCGGGCGCAAAAAATGGAACGGATATGCGATATATGCTCCCGCGATCCCTCTGTAAGGCACATGGAGCCCTTATCTATATGCGGTGAGGGCTAGACGATGATTTTTTTCTTTATTATTTGTTAAGCCCCAAAACTAATATATGCTTAGTGAGCCTGGTGGATGCAACGTCTCACCGAGGTCGATTGCAGGAATCGAATTCGACCGCGATGAACCAACCGCCTAGTCAATCTTGCGTTGCGTCCCCACGTTGCATCGGAAGTTTTGCGTAAACAAGAGCACACGCACTCCAGGCGCGATCGCATCATCTCGAATCAATTCCCGAACACTGAGCCCGCGCTAAACTCGTTTGCTGTCTGATGATGACGTGTCGCGAGCAGGCTGCCTACAACAGCGCCGATGGGGTTGCCGACAAAAAGGGAGACAAAAGCCGGTATGCGCGCGCTGTTCATTTATTGCCCAGTCGGGCCACGCCTGCAAAGGCAGCGCAGTATCCAAGGCTGACGTCCTTGCGAGAACTGAATGGCCGTACCAAGGCCGGCAGCGAAAGATCCGCTTCGGGGGTGCAGCTTTCTGGATCAGGTTGCTCGCGCACTTCACTCGTGCGGTTTCTCTTCCTTCCTAGATCGATAGATCGGCTTCGGTCCATCACTCAGACTGGTCAATCGATCTGGATTCTACCGCATATAAAAGCAAACTACCGCGAGCCAGTTATAGTTGGTTTTCTTGCTATACTTGTGTTACTGAGTCAGTGAGATTGAGAGCGCGTTTGTGAGTGAGTGAGTGAGTGAGTGAGTGAGTGAGTGAGTGAGTGAGTGAGTGAGTGAGTGAGTGAGTGAGTGAGTGAGTGAGTGAGTGAGTGAGTGAGTGAGTGAGTGAGTGAGTGAGTGAGTGAGTGAGTGAGTGAGTGAGTGAGTGAGTGAGTGAGTGAGTGAGTCGCAGTAAACTACATTTCGTACGAGTTTTTATCGTGTAATTTGATGCAAGTCGATTTGGGGGATACAACGAGTGCTGTTTTGAGTCATATGAATTTTATGCGATTTAAGCATGCGCGCGTATTACATGATATTGTATAGTTATAGTATGTTTTGTGAGGCTATGAGAAACGCCGCATCTTGAAGGCTTCGAATGAAAGTTTACCACCTCGCGTTCTCTAACGTGCGCTGACCTCTCACAACGCATGGACGTTTTTACATTCCGCTGCCAAATAAATGAGGCCGCCGCGGCAAAGATTCGACTCTGCGACTTCGTACTAAGCCAGAACACGGCAAAGTCCGTTCATGGCCGGAAACGGTTCAAGCCAACAGTCGAAGTAAACTCGACAAAACACATAACTGAAAGAAGGGGAAAAGAACAAGAAAATAATACCTCACGATTAACAACGTGTTCCATATCAGCAATAGGTTGTGCCGCTCTTCTCTTTTATAGACAGAATGCACAAACAATGTAGAAAATTTTGTTTTTTACATGGCTATATTCATGTTTCTAATTTCATGGTATCGTTCTTTGTGCATGATTAACAAACGTTACCAATAAATTTAGCCAACAACAAACGAACGTGTTCTTGTTTACTTCTTGCGTGTTTAAATGACAGATTATTATTATTTTATTTTGTTTGTGGAAATGAGTCAAATTCACCAAAACGCAAACTGAGAAAAACGCGAAAGTTCGTTGTCCACGAAAACAGCGCTTATTTAAGCTATTATCTGATATCATTCGCATATCCGAGCAGCTGAACACCAAGAAAAAAATTAAGCAAATAATTTAGTCAATATCAGCATGCAATCTTTGGATTTGATTATTTTTGATGCGAAACTTTCAATATGACCCAATTTTGTCCAGAAAACTTTATTTATATTCAAAGTTGTCTGGAGCTCACATTATGAAAACAATGCTTAAAATATTTTACTCTGATTACCACAAGAAAGCAATTAAACCATGCATTGAGCGCAGTATATATAACTGATATATTTCAACGCAAGGAAGTAAATGCAGATAATAGGCTCATGTTGCAAACACTGACGTTACAGCCTTATTTTCTATTGTTAACATTTCTCGAGCGGAAGAGTAAACTAGATGGAATGTATGGGATTATAATTACTTTACTTGCAGTGTACCCGTCTAGATTCATGAGTGGTATGGAAATGGCAAACGCGTTCACGATGCAGTACAAAACGGCTTCGCATTGTAGTTTGTTGTCTACCTCTGCTATTTTTCTTGCATTAATGAATTGAGAAAGCCACTATCAGCCTGCTAAACAGTTTAACGGTGAATGTGTCAGAAGCGTATCCTTGCTTCATCAGCGGAGGGGCTAACGATTCCCGCGTTATCATCGCGTATTCTGAGTACAGGTCTTCCACCGACTTCTCCATATCCTTCACAGTAGACATGTTTGGGAAAGATTAACTGGGACGACGTTCGAAACAGTCTATACAATGAGGCTGAGACTTACAAAGAAGGCTCTCAAGCTCATTTTGATCCGTACATCAGCAGAACCTGGCTCATATTTATGACAGAGGATTTGCGCGATGGTTTTATAGTCTTTGCTCTAAACCTTTTTTTTCTTACAGTTTTGTAAAATTAAGATCAGTTTTCCAAAACAGTAAAATCAAGTTCGCCTTAACTTCGATTTATGGATTTTTATTATTTTGAGGAAACATTTAAAAACTACCCAAATATCCACAGCTACACCCATAACTACAGCGCAAACGACAGGACAGAGATGAAGGAGGGACACCACACAGCGCTGTGTGGTGTCTCTCCTTCATCTCTGTCCTGTCGTTTGCGCTGTAGTTATGGGTCATCAAAAACACTAACTCGCCCAACAAATGCTTTTGTCACAGCTACATATTAGCTGAAGCGGCAGACTTGTAATGTATTGGTATATGCAATGGCATGATGAATGTTATTTCTACCAGCGACGGCCGGATGAAGACACGCGAGGTATGTCTGGGGCTTACAAAAGTTCAATTTCCAAAGCAAAGAATTGACAAGCAAAGAGCCCGTGTGCTATGCAATGCTGTGCAGTGCACGTTAAAGAGCCCCAGGTGGTCGAAATTTCCGGACCTCCCCGCCCCAACCCCTATGACTTTCTACCTAGCCCGAGTAGCTTTACGACTACAAAAACCAAACCAATGAGTGAATGAGTGAGTGAAAAACTTTATTAAGTATATTTAAGGGAGGGGGATGGTAGGTGGGGTCCCTAGTCCGGGACTCCAGCGGCTGCCGCTGCTACCCGCGCACGTGTCACGATGGCCCGTTGGGCCTCTAGTCCAGAGCTGGATAGGGCAGCCTCCCACCCCTCAATTGTTGGCACTGCATTCGGATCATCTGGAGGATTGTGTGGGCAGGTCCACACCATGTGGTGCAGGCCTGCCTTTTCCCCGCAATATTTGCATTTGGGGTCGCAGAACCCGGGGCGTATTGTGTTTAAACGGGCTGGTGTGTTATATGTACCTGTCTGTAGGCGTCGCCATCTAACTTCCTCCGCTTTGGAGAGCCCCTTGGCTGGGGGTGGATATTTTCTGCGAGAGAGTCTGCAGTGCTGTAACCTCTCCGCATACGTCGCCAGAGGGCCGGGATAGGGCGGTGTGGAGGATGGAGGTGTCGAGTCCCGGGGGAGGAGAGCTCGGGCAGCGGCATGGGCGCACTCGTTCCCTTCCACGCCTTGATGTCTCGGTGTCCAGACGAGGCATTTGTCTTGTTCGGGGTGTCCATAATTTTTCAATATTCTGGCAGCCTGGGGACATATTCGCCCTTTGATGTAGTTGCGGTAGGCAGCCATAGAGTCTGTTATTATATAGGCGCAGGTGGTATGCGTGGCGGCTAAAGCAATGGCCACCTCCTCCGCCATTTCTATATTGTCATCGCAGATGGTGAGGGCATCAACCAGTTGTTGTTGGTGAATCACAACCGCTACCGTGTACCCCGCTTCTGACTTTGCTGCGTCTACGTAGTAGGATGCAGTGTCCGTCCCGTACTTTTCCTGGATGTATTTGGCCCGCGCCTTGCGGCGCCCTTGGTGGAACAGAGGATGCATATTGCGGGGTAGGGGATTGGCTATGAACGAGTCTGACCACCCGGGCGGTATAGCCTGTTTTTGTACGAGACCTTGCGGGCTAGTCAGGTTAAGGTCCATAAGAACGGTCTGGCCCGTGCGGGTTGCTGCTAGTCGATTTATCTGGGTGGCGCGTTGGGCGACAAGGAGTTCTTCGGCTGTATTGTGCACCCCTAATTGCAAAAGACGTTCTGTGGAAGTGCTTTGGGGCAGGCCCAGCGCCTTTTTAACTGCGTTTCGTATAATGACGTCGATTTGCTTATAGTCTCCCGTTTTGAGGTGCAGATACGGTGTCGAATACACAATTCTATTAATGATGAATGCTTGAACCAGGCGCAGGGTGTCTTGTTCGAGCATACCCCTGTTGTTGGTAGTGACCCTGGCTATCATACGCGCAACCTGCAGACTGGTGTTTTTGAGCCGAGTGAGGGCGCACACATTTTTGCCCTTGTCGTTGATGTAAAGCCCTAGAACCCTGATGGTGTCCTTCTGTGGTATTGGGTTTCCATTGAGGTTGACTTCAACAGTGGGTCTGCGTTGGCGGGAGCTGTGTAGTACCAGCAACTCCGACTTTTCGGGGGAGCAAGTAAGGCCGCAGTTAGCGGCGTAGGCTTGCACGATGGTTACGGCCTCTTGAAGGCGGTCTTAGATTTCCGCGGTAGAATAGGCCGTGGTCCAAATAGTGATGTCATCCGCGTAGAAGGCGTACCGTAGATGCGATACCTGATTTAGCTGTGCTGGGAGTTTGATTAAAGCTATATTGAAAAGTAAGGGTGATAGAACAGCACCCTGTGGCGTGCCACGTGTGCCTAGCTGTATTTGGCTGGGTTCTGCCAGACCGAGGTCGGCGTAGACGGTACGACCGTGAAGGAAATCTTTAACATATGCATAGGTCCTTGCACCACAATTGATGTGGCTCATATTTTCCAAAATAGAGTGATGCTTCACGTTATCAAACGCCCCCTTGAGGTCAAGAGCGAGAATTGTCCTGAAGAAAGGCTTGTTAGGGGGGTTTATGACTTCTTCTTTAAGCTGCAGGAGTATATCTTGGGTGGATAGGCCAGGCCGGAATCCGAACATGGTGTGTGGGTACAAGTCGTTTTCTTCAAGATATCGGGTGAGCCTGACAGCATCGCCGCCCCCGTGGCACGCGGGAACATCTGGTAAGCGTAACGCACGACACAGATCTCGCAACGACATTGGTAACAGCATAACTCAGCGTGCGATATCACTGCTGCTCGAAACGATTACGTAGAACCGAAGTGAAACGATATCTGGCTGTTCGCAAGACTTCGCGTTTGATCTTTTTAAGAGCAGTATTGATCAGTATATATAGCTGGTAAACGAACTGGGGGAAACCTACAAGCACAGATACAAACTGCCTGCCTGTATAGACTGGGTGTGAAACAATAGAAAAAATAAGATAAAGGAAACCACAGCAGAAGAAAACACCAGTGTAGTGGGTCGAATGCCCCAAGAACTAACAAAGATTCAGCATCTGCATGCAATTGCTATCAGGATGCAATATGTCGTGGCCGCAGCTTATTCCCCTCCCTCACTCCGGCAGTGTACACCGTGCAAGTAACGCGGTGGTCTCATACGAACTGTCTCGTTTATGTAGAGGTCTAATTGCATGTAAACCTTATGTCAGTCTTATGCCAGTCTTATGCCAGTCTTATGCCAGTCTTATGCCAGTGTTATGCCAGTATTATGAGCGGTCTTATTGCATGCCAGTCTTATGCCAGTGTTATTATGTTAGCATATTGTATCAAGTCAGAAATATCGAGTTGGTTGCGCTTGACGAAATTGCGTTCATGCCCCTCGTCCCGCGGCTGACTCCGAATATTTTCATCAAAACATCAGGAGCAGGACGCGCGCCACACTATGAATTCACTAGTCGCTTTAAGAGCGCGCCGGCATTTCGCTGTGGCCTTTCGGGATAAAGTCTATACACGACCCCCGCATTTATGCTTTCCTCACCTGCTGCTCTCCACAGCGCTAGAGACCGGCCCGGCGTTCTTTTCTCAGCGTTTTATTTTTCTGGTTCGCGATGAAAAGGGCCGTTGTTCGGCGTCGCTGCGGCTGCGTGCGCGACGCTTCGCGGCGACTGCAGGTTTCAGAATGCGCCGAGCGGAGGCAGCGTGTGCCGTGTCCCTGGTGTACGTCATCAGGCGCAGCACGTGTGTGCGATCTTCCGGCTTTCCCTGCGGGTGTGCAGCCTACGTAGTGCAAAAACAGTTCAAATTATGCCACGCATCAGGGTCGCGCGCGGCCGGTGACGTCACCTAAAAGAAGGCGTGCCTGATCGTACCGATATCGAAGAGATGGAGGCGAGGTGCGGAGGCATGTGCGGAGGCATGTGCGGTGGCTAAATGGGTTTTTCGGCGTCGGTAGACAGTAAAGAACCTCGGTTGATCGAAATTATTCCCGAGCCTTCTACCGCGGTGACGCTTCCTTTCCGTTCCCTCTTTTACTGCCTCCCTCTCTCTCATTCGATCATTTCCTCGGGCGTTATTTTGGTGTATCCATCTAGACTGAAACAGCACTAGTTGCGCTTTTGTTTGCTTTATACCAAAATATTACTATTATTATTGTCAGTGGTTAGGGCGCTGAGTCGTTTCTGGTCGCTAAACCCCATAAACCGCAAACCTGCTGTTATCCCTGTTGCACTCGTCATCTGTACAAAGTTTCGTGGCATCGTCAGATGACTGGTGGCAATTAAATTTGGCGTCACTGTATTGTGCGTCCTGCAGGCCCAGTTTGTTACTTTGATCTCTTGTCTGACAGTTGAAATGGCTGAAACAGGTGGACTCCCACCAAAAAACGTCCAGTTTTTGCGAAGTCAATTTGGCAATACGCAATCAAATCCGTGGAAAATGATCTGGATTTGATGCGCATATCTCATCGTATCAGCCATATCAACTACAAGTTGCCCGTCCACCTTCACTGACCGTTACGTTTTCAAATTCTTTTTTTTTTTTTTTTGCTTGTACAGCTGCATACCTGGAATGGCCTTCCAGACAACATTGCTACCATCATTTGATCACGTCAGTCCATTGAAAATGCAAAAACGTTCCTGTTATTGTGAATATGTACTTTTCAAAATTTTCCACCCCTTATGTACCACCCCTTTTAGGGGCCTTTACGGTAAAAAAATGAAATGAAATGAAAACGTGCTGCTAGGCAACAGTCGCCGTTTTTAGAGTCTTCAAATTATGACGGCCAGTTCGCCTTTGAAAGCGCCACACAAAATGCATCATGTATGACCATAACTGACCTCTGAAGCTGATTCACATATATAGTTTTCAGTGCCTGCTATTGATTATACCTATTTCATGCGCATGGGCTATAGCACATGCCTAGTGCGTCGCATGTCACGCTCTATTGTACAATGCGAACGATTCATTTTCTGTGCCGCTTCGTTATATCGAATTGTTGAGCTGCCGTTACTGCATCAACGACACCGATATCCAAGACAGTGCATATATAAGTCAACAGCTGCCCAACAGCTGCTGAAGGATTTCGCTTGCTTCGAGGGTTTCGCCGGCTTTCTTTCGAGGTCGAGCGACCAACTCTGACTTTTGCGACATACAGCTGCTGGAACCCTCTCCCACACATTTAAAGTATCATATATTGGCGAGACACGTGGAACATGTTCAGCACGGCGGAGCGCAGCTGTTTCAAAGTATCACTTTAGCAAAAAACGCTGCGCAGGTGTGTTGTTATCCATGCACTTGGAGGTAAACGGGCCGTTAACCTCTCGTAGGTTACCCAAAGAGTTACCTGCCTTTTGTGAGCGTTACTATACTCATGTTCGCTTTTGTTGAAAAGCATTCTAAACACAACACGCTGTGTGCAGTTAAGTGGACGATCACAAGCTGAAGACTATAGATTTTTTCGCTTCGTGCCGAGTCAGAATTAATGCAAAAATAGGAGACTGAAATGCAACACATTTTTTGTTTGATTCCCATAACGGATAGTAACAGTGTGCTTGGGTGGATGAAAGCATGAGGTTCACCAGCATATAAGTTAGAAGTATTACTGGTAACAGCGAAACAGTGCCTCAAAATCGCAATCATGCCGGAAAAGAAATTGTAGCGAACCCCACCGCACCTTGAGTGCGCATTCAGCTGACCGTTTATTGGTTTAGTTTGGTTTGGTTTGGTCTATAGGGTTTTTAACGCCCCAAAGCGACTCAGGCTATGAGAGACGCCGAAGTGGAGGGCTCCGGAAATTTTGACCACCTGGGGTTCTTTAACGTGCACTGACATCGCACAGCACACAGACGCCTTGTTTTTCGCCTCCACCGATACCCCGAGGAGTTTATAACGATTCAAAAGATCAGATTTTATTTTTAATATAAAAGAACGTTCTTACTGAGGTAGTTCGGTTAAAAGAAAACCTATTGCCTAAAAGTAGGTAAATTATACACAAAAGGCGAGTATCACTGATACATTAAATCACTTCCTAATTGGATTTGGCGTAAGGGGATGATGAGCTGGTAGACCTTGCTGATGGCCGTACGGTTGATACTGGCGGTAAGCCCTTGGGCTCTGGCCACGACCTCGAGTTGAGTTTCCAGGTCGTAGCTGAGCAGCGGGGTCTGCTATGCGGGTCCGATTGCGCGAGCCTCCGGAGGTGTTCAGGTAGGGGATCTGCCGGCAAGTCCCAGAATGTGTAATCTAAGGTGGCTCTGCCACCGCATTTGCAAACTACACTCCGCGGGATCAATTCACATCACCATTCGGATTCGCATTAACAGTAGGTGCGAAAGCACCTTTAACAATCGCCTTTTTTATTCCAAGGTTTTTCGGCATTGAGAGAGACTGGCACAGAGTTTGGCAAAGTGTTCAACGTCTTTAGTGGTTTAGTTTTGGGGGAAACGAAGGCGCATTATCTCACTGTTCCGTGGACGCCTGCCCTTACAATGAACGACATACAGTTAGAGGAACATATGTTGTCGGCTCGAATCTCTATCGCTCTAGCCTCCAACATGGATGCTAAATGGGAAGTGAAATGGTATCACCGCTCCCTGAAAGCTGCGCCAAGAACTGTTACGTCACGATTTTGATGCGACATCACGGGCATGTTTTGTTTTCTTTATTTTTCTCAATTCTGGATTACGGCGACGCCTTTTAGGCTGAGAGAGCTGCATACGCTATCGTGTTGAAAAAAAAAAAAAAAATAGCAATTCTAACCTAGAGACTTGAAAAAGCTAGTTAAAGGAACGGAAACGCTCATTCTTGACTATGCTGTATGGACTACAGGTTCTGCTACCTACGCGTTAGCGGGGTAATCCTCCCGCCTAGCCTTAACAACGAGAATATGGTCGAATACGTTTGGAGTGTGCAGTGCGCAGTGTGTGATGCACAGGTTGTTCAACCCAGCGCACTTGTCAGCATCGCCAGCAGCGTCGATACTTTAGAAGCGAGTGCAGATTTGGACGAACACATAAATATGGCAACGCCCACCGTAACGTTACGGCATAACTGCGGACCAGCTCTCTGCGCCAGCGTTACAACCTCTGGCCAGAACCGCGCGGCGACGGGGAAATGAAGATTAGATCTCATTACGTTTTGTCTGAGCGCGCCGAGCTCCCTCGAGTCAATCGTACGAACATTTGTCAATTTGCTTCCGAGTTCCGACCTCCCACTGAATCTCCTTGCGAAATATCCAATCAGAGAGCGCGTCTACACTTCACCCCGAGACAAAGGCGCTTCACGAGGCTAGATTAACTGCGGTGGGTTGCCAGGGGCGGTCGCTACGGCTCCGACTTTCATTTCACTCGGTCTATCGCGCGCCGACATGCGCACGAGAGACTGCTCATTCGCTTCAATTTGGAACGCATCCCCAGAAATCCCGTGGTTAAATAATGCTCGCTCGTCGGGCTCTTCAACCATTCGCCGTGGAAAAAATCTCCTTTGACGTGCCGACAGGTGAACGGCGAGCGAGCAAGCGCTGCCTGTCGCGTCGAGTGCACCAGCGTCAGTGCTGAAGAGGGCACTTAGCGTGACGCTTTAATTACGTCGAACAAAGCCGACCGTCCAAAACTGCCGCGCTGCGGTCGCGGTGCAATAATAATACGGCGGCAGTTTGCCCCGCTAATTTAAAGCCATGCAAGGTGACTGGGGACTGAATAAGCGTCAGCTTATCCAGGATGCGAACTAAGGGAGCTGTTAGCGTGCGACAAGTTTAGCGAGTATGTGCTGTTCTGGGTTTGGCTTTTTTACTTGGGGCAGACATGGCAGCCGACTGCGCTGACTGCACAAGATGCGCTCTGGCCTTTGGGGAAGAGGGGGCACTTTGATGACGGTTTGGTTTAGTTTATGAGGTTTAACGTCCCAAAGCGGCTCAGGCTATGAGAGACACCGTGGCTCTTTCAATTTATACCAAATGAGGTTTTTTAACGTGCATTAGCATCGCACAGCATGCAGGCGTCTTACTTTTCGTCTCCATGGAAAAGTGGCCGCCGCGGCCGGGCTTCTATCCCGCATCACAGTGCCTATCCCTGTTGACAATAGAGCACCCTAATCACTTAACCACTGCTGCGGGGCCCACCTTGATGTATATGCTGGAGAGATTAGCTTGAAGGTATACCAAGAAGGTGACAGAGGCACGTACACAATAGGTGAGGGACCCCTTAAAACCAAGGTGCACCGTTCTGCGTTCTCACGTGTGCTTCCAACAAACTATGCAGCAAGCAGCGAATGATGCACTGTTCTTCTGAACGCAAGCGACGTATGGCTGTTTTGAGTACCGTGTTCTGACATTGTAATCCGCTACAATAGAAGCTCCGAAAAAAAAAAATTAGAAAGAATAGAACACTGATGTAAAAAAAAAAATTATTTATAGCATTCGGGAATATATCCTCTCCGAACGGTGTTGCCGTTCCTAAGACCTTGTACGCCCACGGCGCTGTTGTCGGGCCAATACAGAAATAACTTTTACATTGCCGTCTGCTAGATATTGCATCGATTTTATGGTACCATTGTCATTGTCGTTGGCATCCACGCCACAAGCACTTAACCCTCACGATCATCCATCACTGGTCAGCACGTAGTGGCGTCAGGCGCATGACGCCATAACGCACCATGACAATTCTGAGAACTTCAACTCCCTCTCTTCTCTGGAGGTAACTCCGTTTTTAAGTAAAAAGTGCTTTTAATTAGCGCCTATTGTGCGTACGTCGAGGGGAGAACACGGTACTGAAGCGGAAGTCACGAAGGCTAGCCTAGACTAGGTTTCATGCTTTCTGGTGGCTACATGCTCCACAGCCGCTTTAGCAGCGCATGCATCAACAAGTGTCTTCTAGTCCCGTAGTGAGCGAATTCAGCATGCGGCGCGGATTAATCTATACTCTGTCCAGCAGCTCGAACGGCGTATGCGCATTCCTAGCAGATTTTGACGAGTAGGGCGATAAGCCTCGTGAGTTACCGTCCTAGCGGAATATTCGCACCGGCCGAAGCTATTACTATACAGGTCTCGCCATCTATTAGCACGGCTAATGATGAACTCTAATCCGGTCATCCTGCCACTGCTCGAAGGTTCGAGATATGCTGACCGTATTGTTCAATATGACACGCCAGCAGTAAACCGATGTCATACTTATATCTACTATCGATTATAAGAGCTAGAGGCAATGGATATTTTTTTTTTTCGTAAATTCTCAGCAAAAGTTGGGCATGCAGCGGATGAGAAAGGAGAGAAAAGGAAGAGGAGAGAAAGTACCGTCCCTCAAGAACACCTTTTCACACATGCATACACAAGCCTTTTTATCTCTTTCCGTTATTTCTTTTTCTTTTTTTTAGAGAGTACGTACAGAAACGAAAAGCATTGGGAGAGAAACAGAGAAAGAAATATGGTAGGTGCGGATATAAAAAAGAAGGGGGGTGTGGGTGGGTGAGGGGGATTTTATATATATATATATATATTTTTTTTTTAAGTTGCTTCTTGGGGAAAGAAAAACGTAGTATCTGTCTCACTTCTCGGTGGATACCTGCACTTAAAATTATCGGCATAAAATTGGAGGTACATATGTCGCTGGTTCGAATCCCTGGTTCAAACTATCCCCCGGCTTTCAGATGGATGCCATTGGAAGTGAAATTGTACACTACCTTGAACGCTGCAAATAAGACGGCTGCGCCACAATTTGTTTCAAATGATGTGCGTGTAACCAAGTTCGATTCCGTGGGTCTGAAAGGCTTATTTTTTTATTTCTTTGTTTCCTGCTGATAAGCTTCGCGTTACAACCACATCTAAAACGTCCGCGCCGGCTTTCCTGCGACACGGAACCCTTATCCTATCGCGTAATACACAGCTTAACTACAAGCAAAATATTTCAGCTCTGTGTTCCTGTTGCGCTCAATTTCGTTAGTACAGGTCAGAACTGCAACAGCGCGCGGACCGGCGCTTTAATTGCAGGTATAGAGATATAAGAAGGCTGTTTTGAATCATGAATTGGTTGGTCTTGCAATGTCTACTGTGTTTGAATTTCTAAGCAATGTCACATGCACTTTTGGGCTTTTTGAAATCCCCCCCCCCCTCCCCCCCCCCCCCCTTTTCGTGTTTGTTCTCATGTTCTCAGCCGATGAATTCAGGTCGCGGTAATGAAGGCTACACCATTATAAACTGAAGAAATTACGCCATTATGTTCCCATCTTGCTATTTTTACGTGTTACCATCGGTAGGTTTCATAGCTGCTGTCTTGGGAGACAGTCAATGGTGATATAGTCGATGGTTTGAAAGAAAGTGCACCTCAATTATCGCTCTTCACCTCAATGAAATGCCGTCTGGCACGTGTTGCAGGCGCTGACTACTACTGTTCGTCGTTTTAAAAATAAAAATTAGCTTTCAGTCTTAATTTAATGCAGCGATACGTTTGTATGAGAGCGCAGAAACCCTGTTACATAAAAGTATAATTTCTATTGCTACGCGAACTGATTTTGATCCTAATGAGACACGTCATCATTAACCCTTCAGACAAGTCAAGTCGGAAGAAGGGAAATATGAGCGTTGTATCATTGTCTAACCTTTTCTAATCCAGACAAAAAAAAAAAAAAAAGAAAAACCTAGCAAACCGTTACGTGGACTTTTAGTTCAGCGAGAAACCGTTAAGCCGCAAATAAAACCAAATGACAACGTATTTGCCCCGATGTGTCAGAAATGCATTTCGCACACAACACAACGTTTCCCACTAGGCGCTGCATACAGCGATGTTGGCAAAAGCTGTTATGTGAATTCTTCGCGGTTGCTCCTTTCGTTTTTTTTTTTTTTTTTTTTAATTTTTCAGCTCGTTTCTGCCGCTACGAACTGTTACGTAATCCTAAGAAGCAACTCGGTTGTGAGCTTGTACTTAAAATGTGCAGTAATTTCTGCAGCATTACAGAAAACAAGAAACTCTCATTTGGCAACCCTTTTGTTTTTCTTTCATTCCCCTAAACTGAACCGAAATAGCTTGCTTATTTCTATTTTCCTCCTTTCTTTCATCCTTACTCTCACGATGAGTTCACTTTAACTGTGTTTTTCTTGTTAGATTATTCCTCATTTCTTTCGGTATCATATATGCCGCCATGCAGTCTCCTGCATAAAAATCAAGGTGCTCGACTACTGACCGAGGCGAGCAAACCGGGTTCGGTCCCGGTAGCGGCGGCCGTATTTCGACGGAGGCGAAACGCATGCAAGGTACTCGTGTATATTGTGCGGTGTCGGTGCACATTTAAGTGTCCCATGTGGTCGAAATTTTTCGAACAATTTCACTATATGGCGTTCCTCACAGCCTGAGTCACTTTGGAATGTTAAAACACATTGAACCACAAAACCATCAAATGTTGTGCACTGCCTGTACTGCTGCAGTACGTAGGTTGCGAACTCTCGCCAAAGGTGTTCATTCGTGACTCAGCGTCAATTGTTTATTTCAACTCCAGCGGCATCGACCGACTTTCGAATCGAGGATTCCTCGGCAGCAGCGTCGGCAGCTTGCGTGTTTAGTTCGTTTTTTTTTTTTTTTTTTTTTTTTCTCGCGTGCGTCAAACGTTCAGTTCATACGATTGATGTTTCCTTAAAACGTTCTACGTGAGCGCCGTCAGCTTGCCAATCACAGTCCATTGTTGTGTTTGAGGCATTTAGAGAAGGTCGCTCGGTTGTATCGATTCAGCATCACATTCGCTTGTGCGATAGCTCCATCAACCTCTCTGGCATGCATCTCGGGAGGTAGTTCACCAGTGAACTTGACTCCACTAACCTTCATACAGAACTGGCGAAGGACAATTTGACGAAATAAAATGGCCGGTTTCTCGGTAAGTAAGCTGACGTAAAACATCAAAACCTCAGCGGCACCAGAAAACGACAGTCATCCCTTTATGGCATGCCCTCATCAGACCAAGAGGTGCAGGGAATACGTTTACGCTTTTAAAAACATAGTTAATATTCACTGTTATTCAAGGGTGCTATGCGGGGCGTACGAAAAACTCTTTCGGGAGAAGGAAGAAGAGGATAAACATTATTTTCGTTGACCATTTAATAATTAGCTCATTCTTCATCTCATACCTTACTGATGCCCTGAGGCAATAAATATCGTTAAAAAAAAAAAAGAAAGTAGCAGACTAGCGTGATGAGCTCGTGGCGCTTGGCGACATCTATAGCTTATGTCACTACCCGGATCCTGTCTGTCCGAGTCGGAGCTGGGCTACGCGGCCTCCCACTGGTCAAGATTCGAGAGCTGCAGACCTGCAAGGTGTGGTCTCGAGGGCAAGCTTAGAGTATGTGTGAGAGAGTAACGTGTTGGCTACATACTTTGCAGAAATGGACATCGCAATATATATGCGGGCATTTATCGCGGGGTTGGAGAAAGTGTTTTGAGCTGCCTCCCCGCATCCTTTTAGGGATTGGTGAGGGCAATATGTCCGGGGGGGGGGGGGGGGGGGGGGGGGCGGTAGAAAAGCCTACTTAAGTGGTAGTGCATGGTGATATGAATCGTAATCATACTATCTCTCGGCGTCCGCAGAACTGGCGACGACACAGCCCAGTCTCCCTGAATGGGCGAGTGTGCAGGGACCCAGATCATTGAATCGTGTGGAGTTTTTGGTGGAATGGAGGAGGGAATGGACGGCAGGGGAGACTCGTCTTTGGCGAAATTACGAGCTGCATATTTAGTGTCGCAAAATATGGTTTCTTCAGAGGTGGAGGCTATCGCCAGACCATCTCTTCAGACCATCTGACGGGGATGGAGCATGCAACCAACCATGCACGAGCGAAGAAGCATCGCGATCGGCGTGTTCGGCTTCGTCGACGTAGACGGCTGTCCGATCTGTCAAATCCTTTTTGACCTGTCCTTGCGGCGAGCGGCAGGTACTCTGTGTGCATGTTTTTAGGAAGAGAGGTAACGATGAGGTTACCGCGGATATGAGGCGGAAGCTGAGCCTTGTCGGCTACAGTCGCTTCGAAGCTTATTCCTACCCTGATGATGATGATGATGATGATGATAACAACTTTATTTTCCATCAGATTAGGAGGCCCCCAATTCCCGCCCCCGGCACGCAGGCCTAAGGGACGGGAGCAGAGACCTCCGCGATCAGAAGCAGGCAAAGAGGTCTTGGCTCTTCGCGGCTTCTTCCTACCCTATTGATTATGTGACGTACCATGTAGGCGCGATTGAGGCGCTCGCTCTGAAAGGTGAGATGAGCTTCCACGAGCTCTTTCCAGTGTTCTAGACCCATAATGTCAGGATTTTGTAGGCGGGGGTCCAGCGAGGAAGGTGAAGAAGGCCACCTTATATGTCTGTCTAATAAGACAGTCAACACGGTCCAGGGAAATTATAGGTGAGGTGACTGATAGCAAACGCGTGAACCAGGTGTCGTAAGTCGCCCTCCGCATGCTTGTATGTTTGTTATCAATGCGCCAAGTGAGAAGAATGGTCTACGAGACAGAGCTGTAAGCTTAGCCAGAGTGCCGGTGTTTTTCCGATTGTTCTGGATGAAAAGCCACAATACCCTAATAGTGGATACTTCGAGTATAGGCTGGCCACTAGTAGTGATGCACATGAGAGCATGATCGCGGAAGGCAGGTTGACCTCGGATGGCAGCTCCATGGAGCTGTAGCAGATCCTGCAGGACGTTCAGTGACATCCACCGCTTACTGAAGCGCGGATTTTACTTCGGCATCGTTGCCCAGATGGTGATATAGTCCGCGTATAAAATGCGGGATAGCCGGGGGATATAGCATCTAATTTAGGTGGTAGCGTGACCAAGGTGAGAGAGAAAAGGAAGGGGAGAGAACATTGCTACCGAGGGCAATACGGCTAAGAATAGAGAGCCAAATCTAATTTCATCTGTACAGCCCTAGAGGAAATTTGTGCTTATATAATAGTAGGTACGGGACAATACTGGCTTGCAGCCCGAAGAATATATTTATTCTTTTATAACAGCATAGCGATAGCCACTTTAAATCATCACCGTGAGTTGGCTGAATGATGATATAAGCTGCAGTAGCCACGTTGGAAGCTCAATGCCGCTCAATCATATCCAACATTACTGCCGACGCCAATGCACTAAACGCTGTAAGCGATGTAACCTTCTTGTAGGCCTTGCGCTCTTCGTATGTTCTGAATACAATACGAGTGTTAATTATTTGGCGCCTTAATTTACGTACAAGAGGCGTTTTGAAAATCTTGAAAAGACTGCGTTAGAATGTTTTTCTTATTTACAAATTTCCATCGGTATTAGCTGGCCATTTTTTCAGTTCTGTTCAGTCGTTCAGTCGTGTCCGACTCTTCGTGACCCTATCGACCATGTCACGCCACGCTTTCCGGTCTCTCGCCATCTTCCTAACATCACATAACTTCATCTGCAGTGTCTCGAGGATGCCATCTAACCATCGCGTTCGCTGCCTACCCCTTCTCCGGCGACCCTCAACCTTTCCCCAGCATAAAATCTTTCTCCACCGACCCCTCTCCTCATTTTTTAGGCACGCATTTATAGGCCGTTTTATTCTCTCTCTGACAGCGGTGCAGTATTAAAACCCTATAGCTGGCGCTAAAGGAAATATTCGTATAAGGATTATTTGTCTGTTCGTCTGAAGACCAAATAACGAGATATCAACGACACAGCAAGACGCCGTTCGCTGTCTACATGTATAGACTGCAGACAGTACACTTGCCATATAACGTCCACCTTCGGCTGGATAGTTTGGTTTGGTTTGCGGTGACATTCATATATACGAATTGGTTCACATGCGCGGTTTCCACAAGAGTTGTGCGCCAATCGTGGATTAATGATGGCTTGGCGCTGAGAGACATGGAGGCGTCGGAGGAGGCATACGCTGCCAATTAGAACGTTCTAAATGAGTGTCACGCGTAGTAATGCGGAAAGCAGAAGCAATGAGGGTTAAGCGTCTGTGCATCACGCTTAAAACAAAGAAATCGGCATTAGCGACGAGGGTCAAGTCAAGCGTCTCGCTTAATAGCACATGCGCAGTACAAGTTGCATTCTGCTCGCTTTTGCTTTTGTTTTAATTCTGCCGCGGGCTAAACTCGTCTTTTATCGACCTCGCTAAAACGAGCCTCAAGAAATTTCCCCTGGCGCCGTACTGCTGTCAGTGTTGTAAAGCTACTTAACGAGGGGCTCGGAGCCGGTGCGCTGCTCGTTAGGTTTCATTCAAAGAGTAATTTTAAACATGTTTTAGCTGCTGGCTTCGCGTCACGTTTTTAGCGCTCAAGACACCGTACCGCATGTGAAATTGCACGGAAATACAACTCAATCGGGCTACCGCACATACGACTTCCACTGCGTCATCGAAACAGCTGTTCATACGACAGGGGAGAAATGAATTCCATTCCAATACTGCATACGAAGCCCTCCGCCAGCTTCAAAATTCATCTGTGGCGTCTTAGCGTCGTTTCCCAACGCCACGCGCGCGACAGGCGACGTTTAGAACGACAGCTGAATACGTGACCTGCAGAAGCCGTTTGATAAGAATATACTGTCGATGGCGAAAACGGCCGGTGACGAATTATTGAAGCGAAATAATTTTCAACCGCTGCCACAGCTGCATATAGGCTCCTCATAGACCTTGCCAGCACAGGGAGCTAGAAAAAATATATATCGCGAAGGTCGGAGAGGCTCTGTCTATAACGCAGTGTAAAGAATAGGCTATACAGACATTCGTACACGGTTCCCTGCATTGCAGCTTTAACCTGAAAATTGGTGAGAAAAAAAAAAAAAAAAAAAAAAACTACCTGAGCCAGCAACAAAATAAACGTTCCGTTTCAACTTTGAGCCTGCTCACACCTCGCAGTAATCATCGCGTACACGGAACACGAAGCTGACAAACTGAAAACGGGATACTCTCAGTAAGCATATATCAAAGGGCGGGTTTGCCAGAGTCCGTTTTTCTACTGAAGAAACAAATTACTAAATATATACAGACCAGTAAGCTTATGTTGGCAATTTTCGTAGACTTTAGTAGAACATTTTATTTTACTTGACCTGTAACTTTTCTTAATAAATTAGATGGTGTTCGTACATTAACACATACGCTTTTGAGGTTGTACAACTGACAGTACTCAGTTCACTGATATTTATTGCTGCCGGTCCGCTTTCCAACATATTCGATGGTGTGACCCCCAAGGCAGGGGCCGGTTTTATTAAGTGGCTACGTAAAATACATGCTGTTTGTCGACGATACTGACTGTATGCGGACGATCCTGGTTCGTTCTTTAGTTTGGATAATGAAGCCGATTTGTTTAGGATGACTAATAGCATGCTGAACTGCTGAAAAATTTAGTTTCACGCAACCGATACGATTACCTTTTGCCGCCTTTGACCTATAACGTAGCAGTTCTATTAAATAAGCTTCATCTGTCCAGTCTTACCAGTACTAAGATAACAAGTAAAATTTAGAGCTCTGTTTTTCTAGACTGACCAGCGTTGTACAGCAGTTTCCATCTTACAGTTGTAACACTTGTAAGACTAAAAAGGAGATTTTTTTTGTCGTGTATCCATTGATGGCATGCTGTACTGCTGCTTGTGTTAGAACAGTAGATTTATTTTTATAATGCATCATATAATGGGGTTGTTATTAATTCGATTTCTATTCTTCAACCTGTGCTAAAAGCTTCAATATAGGTTATTAGCAACATATTATTTTATAAAATTATCGCACTTTTGTCACTGTTGGCTGCCCTCTGCTCAGTTGCCTCGTTGATTAATATTTCCTAAGAGCCTTTCGTTACGGAGCCCGCGTACATGTGGACGTTGAAAATAGAGAATTGAAACCGAAGCTAATGAGCGATCGAGTTTAGCCAGCAAGGACAAACACAAGGCTGATCGACGAGACTACATGAAGACCTGCAAGTGAGAAGTGCAAATGAGGCAGTGCTAAGCTCTGAGAGAGCAGACGAAAACACTTGATGAGAAAAGCCCAGAAGTAATCCGCTCTCCTTCCCAGTAAAGTTTGGCCGCTTTCAGAGCAGACTTACTGTAAAGAGTATGTAGAGCAAATCAGACGCTTCAGCTTCGTCTTTGAATGTGTGTTACTCACGCATCGTCAAACTTTGGGACATAAAAAGAACCACATAACCACTCGCTCACGCGAACTGTTTATTATTTCATTTTTTAACGAGCCTAATGCGTAGTTAGCGAAAAAATTCAAGCATACGAAGAGCCGTTCTGCCGGACGTGATAACTGCGCTTTTCTTTGCTGGGCAGGAAACTTGAATCGCTTTTAGGTTTGGACAGCAAGCACTCTGAAATCGTAGACAGACACGCTGTGTGTAAGAGGGCCCCGGGGAAGTACTCAAGGCAGCATTCCAGAGGTGCTGACTTTCAGAATTTCATTCTGTGCGAGTGGCACGCAATGCTTTTATGTTCAAAGGACTGTGTGCGCGGATTTCTGCGGCGTTGTCTAACGGGGCAGCCCTTGGCGCACCGAACGTTTAGGGAGCCCCGCACGATGCCCCTACTGTAGCTAAGGCCTGACAGACCATTGGTCGGTCTGGAATATCGCAGAAACCTCTCAGCACGAGGACACGCGTCCTAATACGTGTCCGGAGGATGGATGAATCGCCGCCTCTGGCACAACGGGGCGCACGAAGCTTTACCTCTCACTCGAAACCAGGCAATTAAATTTCGCATTGTGCCTCGCGATATTCGCCTCCCAAAGTGTTATGCAAATGCAGTCCTGAGAGACACAATGGCCGGCTTGTGGTTTATATGTCTGTGGAGTTTACAGGGTTCCTCCCCGCACACTTCTAGCATATCCAGAAATGTTAGACACTTTCTGGAAAAGTGTTTTTTGACCTATTTTTTGACACCTTGTTTAACATCGCAGTAACAATCGTTAGACTTCTGGTTTTGCTGTTATTTTCTAAAAGGCACTCCATTGTTTTCTAGGACAGACTGGCTTATTTTAACCAGCGTTAGCGTTACAATACTCACTTCACTCAAGGTCGCGTTATTGAAGTCAGCGGCACTTGGGTATACAGCCATACAACTTTGCACTTTCGTTCCGCTAAATATACTCAGATTTGTGAGCCATCAAGGTTGGACCACTTAGTACCACCATTCATATAAAAATTAATGGACCACATATTTGACGCAGAAGGTTCGGATGATAGCAAACGATTTTGCGTGCCACGAAGTACAAAATTACTAGTTACCGCCGCTTCGCCTTACACGTTCCACAGCTGCCTTACAATTAATTTCTAAAACTCATTCCATTGGATTTCTAAGGCAGTTTTAACTATACTCGCTGCGAGCGCAGTGAAAACTTTAAAATTATATTTTAGCCGAGCATCGGAAGCTCAGACCATTCATATGAACGTATGCATGTATCTTATGATATCTCACAGTTGTCTCAAACTTAAAAGGTGAATCTTTGACCTGATATCGAAAAAAAGAGTTGCGAAAACAGATTTCTTTTGCAAATAATCACGGTTCAAACTTCTGTGGAGAAGTTCGGCTCAAATTTTCTCCGTCTACCGCTCAAACAGTGTAGCTTCACCCTTCCCGATAACTAAGGAGTTTTTCCTAAGCGGGCAACAGGACCTGATAAAAAGTTTGTATCGAATAATTAGCTTTTGCCATTTCCTTAAATAAACGGCGAAAGCTCAGATTTATTCCTCAGTTTGCCATCGATTTCCGACTGCGAGAACATCACCGTGTTTGCATACCAAAGCCACATAAATTAGAATGAAATTATAATGCAAATACAAAACAATAAGCGTCCCCTAGCCTGGGTCGCTTATAGGGACATTAATCCCCATAAACCTAAACCTGAATAAAATGATAAAACGACAGGAGTTTACAAATGACATAATAAAGCAATCATGCCAGCGTTTTTTTGCTTTCTTTTATTTAGACGTCCGTTTGCGAACTGCAGGCGTACTTTTTCCCAACGTGGCAACGCTCAGTACAAGAAAAATGTGATAACTCCGTTTTGTATCTACACAAAATTTCCATGCACAACATACTGCCCCACAGAAGCCATGAATATATATGCATTCATTACACTGCGTACAATTATGTAGCAGAAATGTTATGGTGATATAATAGACGGCGAGAGCAACAGTTCACGGTGTGTTCCGGAAAAAAGTGCTCAGTGCGATCTTTTAGAGTGATCTTCAAGATATTTCTGAAAGCGCTCGCTGAAACACATATAATTTGTTTCAGAAAGCACATTACAAAAAATTGTAAGCAGCAGAAAGGACGTACGGAACAATTATTTTCAGGAACACACTGTAAAGTGCAGCACCTGCCGTCTATTATAAATCTCAATATAAGTTTGCAAATAATTAAAATTCGGCAACTAACTTTTAGTCATCAAAGTCTGGGGGATGGTGCTATAGTGATGAGTTCGATGTATAAGATGATACTTTGTGAATTTTTTGAAGAAAATAAATGTCCTCGTATAAAGCTATGTAGCGCGAGGAGAGCCGTGAAATATCACCTGAACAAACTTTTAATTGAAAGTTCGTTTAATTGAAAAGAGCCTGCAGCATTTCACTTTGGTCGACCGAAGTAAATTTCAAGCGTTAAAATGCTTCCTTCAGTAAAGATATTCCGAGATCACCGCAGTATCTGCACTGGAGAAATGTGCAAGCTTAAGAGTTGCTGTGTTGTCCGCGAGATGTGTCAGAGGGCCTTTCCATTCCTGTAAACCAGTTAATTGGATCTAATGAATAACTATAATTACCCATATCAACCATTCTTTCACTTGCACACCTTTTCTTGACGCTTTATCCGATGGTACCATTATTTTCCTATTTTACAGCTCTGACAAGGTCATGCCTATGCGAAATCCACCTGCATAGCCCTACCATGTTTACGCGTTAATAATTTCACGTGCTGATAAGCCTCCATGCATGTGTTACTCGGCACTTTCAGAGGGACTGATTGACACTAAGAAAAACATTAGGGAACTTTGTTTTATTGGTGAATGTGAAATAATAATGCCAGTTAGAAACTGGGAGAAAGAAACAAGCACGTGCCGTTGGTGGGATACAGTAGATCCGGCAGGAATGCAGGAATAAACAGCCGCCGCTGCTGCTAAGTCGTTTGAGCAGCGGAAGCAAAATTCAGAGGTCGTTGATTCAGATCCACCCGCATGTGGTTTTTTATTCTACTTTCTAACCGTTCATTTCCATGACAGGTGTCTACAGAAAACGCGTGACAGATACAGCGCTTTTCCTTTCCTGTAAACCATTTTTTTTTTTTATTTATAGGAAAGGAAAGACATGGTATCTGCCGCATTTCTCGCCGGGCGCCTGAAACGAGCCGTAAATGCAGAGAGGAAAGTGGGAGTGAAAAAAAGAAATAGGTGCCATAGTGGAGGGCTGCAGAGTAATTTCGACCACCTGGGGATCTTTAAGGTGCACTGACAACGCACAGCACACGAACGAATTTGCGTTTCGCCTTATCGTGAACGTGACCGCAGTGGTTGGATTCGAACATGGGCATTACGGTTCAGTAGCCGAGCATCTTAACCACTGAGCCATCGCGGCAGGACTTTGCGCTTTTCCGCAAACACATTTCTCTGATCCTGGCGGGCCTCGTTGGCGTGACTAAATGCGGCTACGCCAGTTTTCAACCACTCGAACTGCGCCTTATTTTCCTCCTGTACTTTTCTTTGCTCTGTTCGGCAGGTGATAGAAGATAACAGCGGCGAAAGAAGCACCATGACCGTGAAGCGAGGCCGTGACATCGACTGGGCCCGCTTCGGGCTCCGTGGCGATGTTGCCGAGAGCGGAGGCTCCGACGATGTGCCCGGCCACAGCGCCCGGCCCACCGGCGGAGAGGAGCTATTCCATCAAGACCTCGTGAGTGCATGGCAGCGATCAGCTTCTTGCCGCGCTCAGAAGTGTCATGGCGCTCACATGGTCAAAGCTGCCAAGCAATGATAAAACGTGGCCGATTTTTTTTTTTTTTTTCTACCTTTGAATGGCTGAAAGTGTTGCAGGCATCAAGAAGAGTCAGGACGCTTTTTTCTTCGAAATGTTGTTGCTCCGGCAACCAATGTCTTTCCCTTCACTAAAGCGCGCTAGGAACAGCGTGCTGGAAACTGCGTGAATTTGCACGGACAAACACCACCCTTACACTTCATCATCATCATCATCCTGACTACACCAACTGCAGCATAAAGCGTCTCTAATGTCAATCCAATTAACTCTGTCATACGCTAGCTGCGTCCGCCTAATCTTCGCAGACTTCCTAATCTTATCCGCCCACCTGACTTTCAGCCGCCTCAGCTAAGCTTCCCTTCCTTGCAGTCAGTCCATTACTTTTAACGGCCATTGGTTATCTTCCGTTCGCATTAAATGCAGCATCTGCCCACGTCCATATCTTTTTCCTGACGAACTAGGATATCACTAGGTTCCAGCTTGGCTCACACAGAGCCAGCAGCACTGCTCAGTGCATGACACTATCCCAGCAACGCATTTGTTCATTAATAATTTCATTCCGATGCGATTCAAAAAGGCAGCGGAAAATGCTCCTCAATGGAGGCTCTTCAGCCTGTGGCATCCACCGATTATCATAATGTCGTGATTAATGCGGTAATTCATGGCTAATACTTCTGCACCAGGCAGACCCCTAATATGTCTCAATAGCAGGTGCAAGACGAATAACCGTGACACCATAACAATCGGATAGCACAAAGGTCCCGCAGCGCAGAAAACCTAGCGTTGGGGTTGCCATTGTAGTTGCTACGTCACGAATCCTGACTGGACGGTAGGGCCCCGACGTCAGCGTCACATGACCGCGGACGGAAATTCAAACCTGCCGTAATGTCCACGTGAAAAGCGACGTCACGCGTGGAATGAAATTGGAGTCGCCGCTTCCCCGTTTGTCGCAAATGGTGTAACATTATAAAGTAATTGCTTTCGCTGAAAGAAAGGTCTTACGATTTTTATTACATTTTAGGTGGTATTCGAACTACTCTTGCTCTGGGAGTCAAACACGCTCTATAGGCCACGGCCTGGGACCAAGTAGCAGTTTATATAAGTGTGTAACTAGAGAGGACCACTACGTCATAGTCTCTGAGGCGGAGTTTGTCTCCTCATGATTTTTCTGAGGTACATTTGTCGCTGCGTTGAGTTACATACGACAATGTAGCGAAACTTCAAGGCTTATTTTCTATGCCCTACACATATACTCACCAACGCGCATATATTTTAACAATAACAAGCTACTCTCCGTTTGTCCTGCACACAGAGCCTAAGATTTCTGCGATGAATGTGCACTGCAGTGCCGTCTCTCATAAGGTTTACTATATGTACAAGATATGCCAGTGTAAGGGGAGCTATGACTGTTTAAACTATCCGGGAGTTGTTTTTCATGCTCGGTTTCCTAGCGCCGACACCTCATCGACGAACCAAACTCGGAACAGCTGTCATAAACGCTATCGGACGGTACTCCCTACCTGCGCGCAAATGGAGCTCCGTTGCAGTGTTCCGCCCAGCAGAGGTTTAGACCATGGTAACTGCGCCGCCCAAACTACTATATAAAACTCATAAAACTTGCCATAAAGTTAGCCAGAACCAGGACCTAGCGGCATTAAAGCGGGAAAGGGCGGAGGAGTTGCCTAGAGGCAGAGGGAAAGGAGGAATAAGGATTTCTTGCCGCAGTACCGGAGCCGCAGGCCCGCTCCATCAACTGGGCGCGCAAATCCGCGACAAGTTTACGACGAAAGCTCGGAGTTAATCCTTTCAGAGCGAAAAAACGCGCCAACTACGCTGGCGGTCGGTGACGAAGTAAATTGGAAGGCTTGACGATGAGGGACCATTTTTATAAGCACAGCTGCTCTAAAGGAATGTTGACTTGACGAGCTGAACGTGTCTTTCACTCGCTCAAGGCCGTCGGCACGCACGAAAAGCAGTCAATGAGGGCCTGAATGCATTTGTAGCACCAATGTTCGGTACTATAAATTTTCTTTAGCTCTAGCCTCCGTTACAATAAGCCTTACTCACTTTAAAATGGGCACTCTTACTGGTGGGCGCAGTTCAAAATGTGTATTCATGTTGGATCGTCTTTGAAGTGCGAATATGCTGTGGGGAATACACATTTCGTTAAAAAAAAAAAAATCATTTGTATGCGCAGTTGGCCTACTGCTACGGCAGTTGGCGCCAGAAGCCGCGTGTCGTATACGCATTTAAGCCCGAAAGACGTGTTTTCCAGGTAATTTACCAACGACGTCGTGAGACAGTCACGGTTCAGTGCGCACTGCATGCGCCCCATAGATAGCCCATCGCATGGCGACATCACGTTCGTTCCGGGTTGCTAAGCACTGCCCTCTACTGGCCATTATTATACAACCATAAAACATGCAAGAACTGATCACCACGGCGCAGCTGTAGGCTAGCGACAGCCGACGTGTTGGCAGATATGAAACAATCCGTTTGAAGAGCCGTGACAGCCCATTTTAAGTAGGACCCACTACTGTACGACCAAAGCTGCAAAAACCGAGTTGTGGAGTTGTGTGTGACGCCTGACCTTGAAGTGACTTTGTCAGCCTAGTACAGCCACAGTAAAAAAAAGAAAAAGAAAAAAAAAAAAAACAACGGAGCGGATTAGAATCTATGTATGTCTCGTGGGAACATGAGGATGGACTCTCGTAGCTATCGCCGTTTTTCAGCATGGTATCTGTTACAATGAAACAATGTTTCATATGCATTAACTTTGTACAAGCTATTGTCACACTAGTTTCAAATGAACACTGAGTACAATACTGCACAACTAAGCAGAACCTACTAGAAAATAGGCAGTGCAGAACACATCGCTAAGGGGGAGTGCCACTGCCGTTCGAACTTGGGGCATGCGCTTCTTCTAGATGAACCGTCATCCTTTTTAGGCGGTCTTTTGTCGAAACAACAGATTCGCAAGGGTATATCTCACGCCGTAGCCGACCACACTGCGTGTTTTGTTGCCACTCTCTCGCGCTGTGCTTGCATGTCGTCCAAATATGATTTCACGCATATGTAAAATTGAAATTCGAAAACTGACTTTACCTACGTTAAAAAGTTACAAGGTTTCAACGCTGCTGAAACCAAATATTGAGCGAAAGCATTAGCTGCGGGTGACCGAGCGTTCTTCTTCTTCTCTTTTTCTTCTTCTTCAGCCCACATATAAAGCCCCGCTTTAATCAAACGATATGAACGTGCCTTAGTGGCCTATAGGGGTAACGTGAATGTTAGGGCCCTAGCAGGCTGATTCTGACATAACCGTCCCATGTGAAACGAGAGACCCAAGTTGGCAGCTCTTGCCAGCCCGTGTGCCACGGGGGTGTGACGTCACAGCGTCACGTGGGTAAGACGGACTGCGGCCGGGTCACGCGAAGGCTTGAAAGTGCGAGTAGTATTGCTTTCGCAATAAAACCGACTTGGCCCACCCCCTTGGAATTAGGATGGACCACCAAGAAAATTAGATCGGAAAGGAGATTTGGATGCTTCCGCACGATACTACTTTGACTGGCGGAGTCAAACGGTCGTTTTTGTTGTTGTTTCAGAGTGCCAAGGCGAAGCCATGGTGGTCGGCCAACTTCTTCGTGTCGGAGCCGGTGCTGTTCGGCACATGGGACGGCGTCTTCACCACGTGCATGATCCACCTGTTCGGCGTCATCGTATTCCTGCGCTCCGGTTGGATTGTGGTGCGTAGACCCCAGCATGTACAAGGCGGATGAAAGAAATGAGGAGCCTCACAACCACATTCCTCCGTGAGAATTAGACATCGCTATAAGCTAGG
Source organism: Amblyomma maculatum (assembly GCF_055883805.1). Taxonomy (NCBI): domain Eukaryota; kingdom Metazoa; phylum Arthropoda; class Arachnida; order Ixodida; family Ixodidae; genus Amblyomma; species Amblyomma maculatum. Next base: position 336,796,721 of record NC_139344.1, read on the forward strand.
GTAGGGAATTAGGAACTCGCTATTACATGAGCATACATAATGAACATATCAGAAAAATTTAAAAAATCACAGTAGAATTTCTATTTTGGTAAGCTGAGGTGTTGAGTAGTCGGAAATTAATTGTGCAATCATTTTGTGGTCGCAAGGTTGTTAGAAAATCGAGAAAAAGCCCATGGCGCCGAGGTGATCCGGACCCACGACCTCTGAATTTCAAGTGTTGTGACGGACTGAAATATACGGTGGTGGCCGCTTAGTCTTCTACATTTGGGGCTATTAATGTTGCATGTGTATTAACATTGAGAGTGTCAGCTTCGCACTCTTCCGTAGCGGGGAACATACTACGTCCTGTCTCACTTGGAACACGACAGAACGGTGAGGGCGGGAACTATGCGAGGACCATATCATGCTACCATGTGGCGTAAAGACTCGAGACCGGGTGTGTCCAGATGCAACTACCACTATTTCTTCACCGCGTACGTGATTAATTCCTAAATTTTTTTTATCATACCCAGTCCAAAAAGTGTAAAAAATGCTACAAAATATTCTGTAGTTCTGTCGTAAACGTCAAAATTTTCTGTAGATCTTTCTGTCGTACCTTTCTGTAGTCTGTAGTACCTTTCTGTCGTAACTGCAAAAATTTCTGACGTTACTACAGAAATATCTGTTGTCACAGCAGGTTTACTGTCAAAAAACACACAGAAATTCTGTTGTGACAACAGCTAAACCTTGTGTAGTTTTTTCGACTGGGTAGATTTTCTTTGCAACCATTTATGTCCACGTTCGCTTCAATACACTGCAAAGTTTCCTTTTCTGAATTCGCCTCCTTCATGCAACGCAGGGCAACGCGGGCGTAGAACACGCCCTACTCATGGTGCTGGCCACGGTGGCAGTGTGCAGTTTGGCCGTGCTGGCCGGCATCGGCGTCTGCGAGCGCTGCCATCTCGAGTCCGGTGGCCTGCACGTTCTCCTCTCGCACATACTCGGCGTGCGGGTGGGCGGCGCCGCGGCACTCATCTACTGTTTCGGACAGGTACGCCGACAACTAACGTGTTATCTAGGAACCTCTCATCTGTGCCTCAGTTGGTTCCCTAAGAGAAGTCTTGGTCAAACGATTGAAATCTAGACCACGAAATGGAGCCGTAACGCCATCATTAAAGTTCAAAGGGCCTTTCAAATGCTACGAAATGATTTCTTTATCACAACAAGAAGCTGTCTCAAAGCATTTCACGGCCATTTTGTTCTATAATGGCGCCGTGAAAGCTTCATTTTGCTGCCGAGACGAAAATCATTCGGCTTCAGGACTTTTGACCAAGGCTCTACCTTAATGAGAAAGAATGTGTAGCCAGCGTGCAAGAATTTAGTGACAGACATTTCTGTTAACTGAATGCAACAGACAGCGAGCTTGAGTATTGAAGTACGCTAAGTTCTTAGAATAGCCCCCATATAGTCGATCCCGGATACATTGATCTCCACGGGGATCAAAAATAGTTCGATATATCGATAATTCTATATGTAGAATACGAAAACATATGAGCTTCTCTGCAATCCAGAAACGTGCATACGGTGTACCCACGCTATAGCGGTGCATTTCCTGCTGCGATACCTCGCCGCGGGTGCAGTATCTCGCGAGGTGCACGCGCGTCGAGCGTCACTTCGCGATAGGCGTCGGAAGGAGGTACATATCTACGTGCCGCTCGGAGAGACAGATCTAGGTGTCAGGGCTCGCCTCTTGCGTCGCTTGGTATACGTAACAGCCTTTGGGGCAATGCTCGACATTAAAGCCGCTGAAAACGGCGCTTCGAGAAAAACCACTGCTGATCATATGAGGTCTAAATTTTTTAATGGTACATTATATATATATATATATATATATATATATATATATATATATATATATAACTAAGTTAAAATAGGATACAGTTGACAACTACTTCAGCAGCGATGAAGGCCACGCGAGAGCCGCCGGAAGCTTTCGGCCAGCAAAGGTGGCTTCGCGGCACGACAGCCAGTGCATCGAACTTTGGCTTCTTCACATGGCTGCAGGGTGCGCTAAGAACATGCATGCCAATCCGAAGACCATTTTCAATCGGACTCGCAATTTTACAGCTTTAACGCTGCCAGGGGAAGGTCAAGGCTGCGTAGCTAGCACCACTCCGCGCCCGAAAAATGATCGTGGACACTATTAGGAGAAGCGCCCCTTGCAGAGACGTTTCCCTGAACGGGAGTTCGATAAAGACGAACACTGTTCCTGTACTTTTGCATGGGCTTTTGAAAGGTATATTCTGAGAGTTCGATAAAACCAATAATTCGATATATCCGGGATCGACTGCATCAGTTTTACTTACTGGTGTGTAGCAGCTGACACGAGTGCCGCAGCTTATATGTTCTCTGTGGTAACTGCTGACAGCTGTTGAAGCGGACAAGCAGAGAAGTTGTGAGTCCTCACCCAGGTTCGCAGACTGCGTCCTATAGTATGGTGCGCAGCCGCTCCATTTACACCCTTGTCTGGACGCAGGCGGTGAGCAGCGCGCTGCACGTGATGGGTTTCGCCGAGTCCATGGGCCAGCTACTCAAGATGGAGGAAGATCCGTGGTTGCAGCGGGGAATCGCCTCGGCGCTTGTCCTCCTGCTGCTTGGTATGATGCTTTACGTGCTGTTCGTAGCGCCCAGAAGTCGGAAACGTCGTAGAGTGACGGAGAAGATAAGCTACTTGCCACGTAAAGCAACAAATATATGATAGGTGTTCATTTACTAAGGCAGATAAGTTGCCCCTGGGTTCGGGTTTATGTTTTCTGGCCTCCAGCACTTAACTTCATTGTGGAGGGGAGGGGGATGCACGATGATTGACGATGAGCGCAGAAGACATGTGCGAATATGTAAAAGCCCACCACTATAATAGCCCGTATCACAGCTGCGAATCAAGGCTAACGCAATACGAAGAAGGCCCAGACCTTCTGGGGAGACTTCACAGCCAAGTACTGTGTCCCTGGATAGCGGTCTGCTGTAAAAACACGCCAAGGAAACACCAGTTTTTCAATAAGATTTTGTATGAAAAGGTCATTTAGAAGAGTTAATGGAACGCTCCGCATGCTGCAGGTTGGACTACCTCAAATTAATAATGAGACAAAAGAAATGCAGACCACAGATATACCTTTGAGATTGCCATCTCAGAGAACATTGTGCTTTTTCCCTTGTGTGTATTCATTTGCGTGAATATGACGTTTTTTTTTTTTTTGTTCCCAGCAATCAATGTTGCCGGCGTCAAGTGGGTTGTTCGGCTCCAGTTCGCCCTCCTCATTATATTACTTATGGCCGCACTGGACTTCGCCGTGGGAACATTCGTCCGCTACGACACAGGTGCGCCGACTGCTGAGCCCTTGCAAGTAGAATCATCTTCAGCGCCCCATACACGATTGGTTCCCACGACCAAAAGGTCATATTATTAACCTATAAGGCGACAAAACGCTCGGCATATCCATTTGTCGAAACTATATTGATTCCCATTTGTGCATCTTTATTTGCCGCATTGCAGAGCATGGCGTGACGGGATACGACCTGGCGACGCTGAAGAACAACAGTTACCCGCGTTACGGCGAGGGCCAGAACTGGTTCACCGTGTTCGGCGTCTTTTTCCCGGCCATGACGGGCGTCTTTGCCGGCATCAACATGAGCGACGACCTGAGGAACCCCGTGCAGGACGTGCCTGTCGGAACGATGGCCGCCGTCGGTACCTGGTACGCACCACTATACTCGGGGACACTTTCTTGGCAATGGAGCCAAAGCTACGGAGCCGAAACGCATCATCTTCCTGCGCACCTGAATATAATCCCTAGTTACATGAGCAATTTCTGCAAAAACAAATTGAAATGGTAGTGCTAGTTATTTACTGTATATTTTTTATCACGGAACCAATTTTCCGAAATGAAGCTGTTATGCCTAAAACACTTTTCTTGGTCCCGCCGAGTTTTCTCGTCTGATGTCTGTGGCGGTTTTTCGAGGCTCCCCGACTTTACAAACAAGATGGCGGCAGCCGCCTGTTCGGGTCGTTCCGTTTGTTCTGGTCGTCTACTCCGCAATGGTTGGAAGCGTTTTCACCAGACAAGGTTCGAGTTAAGTTCAAGAGACGTTGGCTATCGAAGCAAACGAATAAAATGATCTGCAACGTCTATGCAGACCAAAAGCTGCGTGGTCGAATTACATGGCGGAGTGACACGTTTAAAGACGCCCCGCCTCCCTACCTTTGCGCACATTTCCAAGTGTCCCCGAGTATAGGGCGACGAACTGATCGAGTCGTTCGTCACACATCTTAGTAATGCGTACGCACCAAGGCAGAATAGAGCAGGAAGAGCACAAGAGGAAGTGCGCACTAGTGCTTGTCCTTTCTTGCCTTTGGTGCGCCTTGGCTCGAGTGGCACTGCTGAACATAGAGCGGTAGAATGCATGCAGTCTAGATGATGGTTACAACATTCTGAGTGAATATGCATCGTTTCTTCCCTAGAACCCTACAGAAACTTGTGCCATCTCATTTTCGATTAGGAGTGATCCTCTTCTATGAGACACTGCAGAACCCGGAGAAGAGACTATTGACAGGTCGAGGGAAACAGCTTATATAGTGACGGTTGCTCACCGTCTTGGTACAATAGAGAGATTTAGCTTACCGTGTTCCGCGATCCGCCACCGTGACTCTCTACCGCGCGTGGGCGGGATGCTCAATCTGATTGGTCCCGACGCGGCAGGTCTGTGTGCTGACATCCAGTATGTGGCGCCATCTATCGGCGTCAAGGGGGTTCTGGGCATGCGCAGTGGAACGCGCGGTGGCGGATCACGGTAAGCTAAAACTCTCTAATGAGGCCTCCATAGGCGTCTGGAGGGAGGGCGCCCCCCACCCTCCAATTTCGGAGATATTTTTACCTTGAGAAATTTCGACTACCCCCTCCACCAAGCCTCAAAACCTGATCCACGAATTCGTTCCTCAAATATTTTGAAAGTTTGTATTACTTTAGAAATCAGAAAAGGCCAGTGTTATTATTACACGAGCCATTTCAGCGGGACTAAGTTAGCACCCCATAGTTATTTTAGCCCCAGTAAATCGAGCTAAAACAGAGTTTTTGCTTGATGTGTATAGTGTAGACCACAAACAGTGCCGTTTTGGTAGTTGTATATCATCTTAGTAGGGTCACGAAGAGTCGGACACGACTTAACTGAATATCATCTTAGCCTCCCCCCCCCCCCCCCCCTCCTCACGCCGCATCAATGAAAGGCACTGTCCAGGTGCAGTGACATGGTCTGGAACTAAAGCCGATCATGAATGTTGCACTTTACTGCCGCGTACTTATCGTGTCGTATCGCACACATATGTTCCGCAGTCTCTTCCTGTACCTGGTGTTTGTCCTTGGCCTAGGCAGCACGTGCCAGCGCTGGGCGCTCACGTCCGACTACCTCATCGCCGAAAAGGTAATCATGCTGTAACCAGAAATATTGGGAGGGATACATGAGGGCGGTTTTTCGCAGGCCTCTGCCATTGGAGTTATGGTGCTGTCCGGCCTGTACATCTCCTCCATGTCTGCCTGCTTGGGAGCTCTGTATCTGACCCCTCGCATTCTGCAGAACATGGCGAACGATGGAATTCTGCCCTTCAGCAAACAGCTGAGCATCGGAGTAAGAACCTCTCCATAAATATTTCGAAAACAGCCGCTGCACCGTCAGAAAACTCTGGCATGCAGTTCTGTTAGTTCACGTAATCTCTATTCGCTCAAAGCAGCGCGAAATGGTGAATTAGCCTTTTGTGTTTTAAAGCAACACGCGGTTCTGCACATCATATATGTGTAGTCATGAACAAAACTTTGTTGGGACACGCATTTGCAGATAAAAATAAATCCCGAGTTCCCTCAGAGAGTCATCCGGTACCTGCTCTAGCTGATGGAGCATGCATCCTTCCTGATACTGCTATACATTTGATCTGCCTAGTCATGCATAATTTCTTTTTTCCTAGTCTGCGTTCAGCAAGCCTACACACTGTTGTACTATCGGCAGCAAAAATTTTCAGAACCCGAGTGGGTGGAAAATTTTTCATTCGATGAAGTCACATAACCCGCTGTTTCAAAGAACGCACGTGTGTGGTCTATCCGTGGCAACATGGAGCGCTATGCAGACCTTTCGTTTTGCGAAGGCGCATTCCGCAAACTTTTGTTTTTTTGCTGATAGTACATACATTTTACTTTGTTATATCAAGGTGTAAAAGGATTTCTATAAGCGCTTTTGACATGCACTGTTGCTTTCTTTATATCCGTTACATCGTCATAAGCCTTTCCGTTATAACGAGGCCAGTTCACGCATACCGTTCTAATCTTCGCAGCTGTTACACGTCAGATTCGTCTGTCAGATACCTCATATAAGACTAGAAGTTCAAGCATCAGTGAACTTATCAACAGACATCCTGCACATTTCTGCACTAGAATACAGTAAAGTATTCTGGCACGCTATAACCGAGCCCTTCGCCCGCAATGGCGCCATCCGCAGAAGGGTCCCAACAAGGTTCCTGTGGTAGCTCTGGTGCTCTTCGCGCTCGTCACCTTCCTGTTCATCCTGGCGGGCCAGGTGAACACACTGGCGCCGCTAGTCACCATTCCGTTCCTGCTGACGTACGCGTGCGTCGAGTACGCCTACTTCTCCATGGCCATGACGTACGACATCCAGCGCAGGCGCAACGAACGCTTCCGCCAGCAGGCGGCCATCATCCGGGCGCAGTCGGCGGACAAGGCCAGCTACGGTGCGCTCGGCGACGCCAAGGTGCGGCTTCTTACCAGCCTTTTTCGTTCACGCTGAGAACCCCAATTCAAATATTTGTCGGTCTAATATGCAGTTTTGTGTAGTCTTGATAGCAATAGTCGTTTACTATCCTGGTCGTCTTTCTCAGGAAAGACATGCGTCTCTCATGGCTTTAAGCCGACCAGTATAAGTTGTGGCCAAATTGGCTGCGTGTCGGGACACTGATATCAAACTGTGCATCGGCGTCACGGAAAAGTATCATGCTGGGCTACCGCGACCATTGAATGGTGCAGTAGATCCCGGAAATATCAAACTTGAAGATCGCGAAATTGTTCGATACAGAGACAATTCGATATATAGCATATGCCCGACAGATTACCTTCTCTGTAATCTAGACTCATGCATACGGTGTATCCAGGCTAGCGTCGCGCTCGAGGTGCACGCGCGCGCACCCATTCGTCGAGCGTAACTTAGAGCCTGGCGTTGAAAAGAGGGGCGCACCTGTACGTGCCGTTCCATGGGCGCGAGCACGAGCTCTCAGTATTTCATAGGAATAGATCAGGGTGATAGAGCTCGCGTCTTGCGCTGCGTCACAAGTGTCTCGTTGGGGTTGACATCAAAGCAATTGCAGACGATGCTTCGGGAAAAGCTACTGCTGGTCATAAGAAGTGTATAACTCTATTACTGGTACAATATAAACGTAACAAAACTCGGCTCAAATCTACGCGAGAGCCGCCGCAAGCCTTCGGTCAGCAAGACTGGCTTCACCGCACAAAAAATGCACCGAACCTTGGCTCCCCCGCATGGCAGCAGCGTTGCGTTGAAAACAATCATGCCATACCGGAAGCCACCTTCAATCGGATTTAATGTTCACTTTGCCCAGCGGTTTTACAGCGTTAACGCTGCAACAGGCGGCCAAGGTTGCGCAGCCGACTAGGTTCACTCCCGAAAAGTAAGCATCTGGCACCATCAGGAAAGCTCCACTTTGCATGAGCCCGGCGTAGAGTTCGATAAAAGCGAACATCACTCGTATACTTTTACATGGGATTCTCAAAGGAGTAGTCTGAGAATTCGATATAAGCAATAATTCGATATATACAGGATCGACTTCTTTCCATCGCTGCCATCACCGCGCAGACCACGTGATCCCCCCCCCCCCCCCCCCCGCTGCAATACAGTCGCAATATAACTGCAATGTAATCGCTGGTATACAGTTTTAACTCACTACAGCACTTCAGCCAGCATATCCGTCAAGAGCAACTGTGAGGAGGACATATCAGCAGTATAATACTGCATTTTTCATGTCTCACGTGACCTCAATACCAACTACACACCAAGCCATCATTCGAACCGATACATGATCCGTCAGTTGTGTTATGTCCCGTATCTTCAAACATAACTCACAATGTAGACATCACAGGTGCAAATGGATTTATTCCCCAACTGATACAGGATAGGCGCAGCCTATTTGCCGGCCTGGAGTTCTGAACCGGGCGGCGTTTTCGGCCATTCGGATTAAATTAGCCTTATTTGAATCACGGGGTTCGAGCTTAGCAGTAGAGGCTCCCGAATGTCCTCTGTTCTAGCCTTCTGAGCAAGACCATACCATATGAATAAGGTCAGCTTTATCCCGACATAGTTTGTATCTGAGAAAGGGGTACCACTGGCTAAGCTTATTCGGACTCTGAAACGTCCGTTTGTAAGTGCCTCCAGACGATTTCTTGGCTCTTAGTGTCCTATCTGTAGCTAGAATTCTTCCCTGTTCAGCCGACTGCGCTGAGAATTTATTTGCAACTTTACAGCCTGTTCCTGCTCAGACTGTTTTGAGGTCTCATGGGCTCCTTTATTAATGCGAAAACATTAATAGGTTATGTTTTGTAGCCAAAATCCGGATGTGTCCGCAAAAACTGAAGCCAGAACTGTGTGCGCGAAAAAAGAAGTCAGATGCTGCGCCTTTCCTTCCCTGTAAACCATTTTACAGATAAAGTGTAAGCCTATGCAAACCATACCCCAGTTTCAGCCTATAGCTCCTTTCACTTATGGCACGGCGCGGTTCAGGTGTCCACCGTGAGACAGATACTGCGCCTGTTTTCCTGTAAACCAATTACTATTGCTAAAGCATTAGTAGGCTATGTTGTGTCCGCAAAATATATCAAAATGTGTCGCTGACCGGGAGTGAAGGTTTGAAGAAGTCCGAATATCGAGTCATTATAATGACTCATTAATTAATGAATATAGTGTTTAATAATCACTATAGTGATTAACAACAATGATAACAAATTAAAAAAATAAAATAAAAAAACAAATAAAAGTTTTAACACGGAACCAGAAATATAAAATAAGAACATTAAAAAGCTAAAACAAAAACTACAAAAAGTCACGGCAGCGATAATGCTTTCGCATTCTACCAATGCAGTTTCTGCAGTGACCTCTAAGCTCTTGCCTGGAACTGGGCGGAAGTGAACTGGTGCCCAAATATGGATTATTCTGTCATCCTGAGCTATTTCCAGCATTATCTTTGTTTGCGGAGAGACCCTTCCTTCTCTTCAGAGTTATCTACAGTCATTTTTTTAATCGTTTATGAACGTAGCCAGTCCCTACTATCGCACCTGTAATGGCCACCGGCCCCGCCGGGGTGGCGCAGTGGTTACGGCCCTCGACTGCTGTTCCCGAGGGTGCGGAATCGAATTTCAGCCTCAGCGGCCGCTTTTCGATGGAGGCGAAAAGGCGCCCGCATGCTGTGCGATGCCAGTGCACTTTAAAGAACCCCACGTGGTCGAAATTTCCGGAGTCCTCCATTACGGCGTCTCTCATAGCCCGTCGATTTGGGGCACCCTATAAACCAAACCAAACCAGCAATGGATGCCTCTTCAGCCGTGGCAGCTACGCTCGGCCTGATCAAGCCGCTTACTCTTATTGCTGACTTATTAACATATGCTTGTCCTCGGCGGCGGTGCAATAGATCAAGTCCTGTCTTCCTTGAAATTTCTTTTGGAGCATTTTCGCTTTTTTTTTATTCTTTCGTGATATTCCGGATGCATGTTCCGTGATGGCGGGGGGATTTTGTCGCTCGACTTCCATTGGGACATCGGTCTTGCGATCCCCTTTACTTTCATATGGGTTGCCCAGTCTTAGAAGCCCCGTCGGAGACTTTGTCTTTGGTATTGGGCGATATTGTTGAACACTACATCTTCCATCGTATTGGGCACCCCCAGTCTGAGTGCCGTCTTTATGCTCTGCCTGATATTCCTACAATTTTAGCCTTCTTGCAGTTATTACGCTTGGGGCTCGCCTGGGTATCGCAACACTGCACCAGTTATTACATGCGGGGCTCGCATGCTAATCCAACCGCTGACGCCCGTTGTTACATGCGGGTCGCGGCCCCATCGGTAGCGTTGGCCTGGCAGCTCCGTGGCTCGGCGAACGGCATTAACGGTCCCAACAAAGACGAGGCGTCTTCTAACAAAACAACCTTTACTACAACATCATGAAGGAACGGGCAGAGAAGCTGACCCGGAGAGAATACAGACACTCTCACACAGCTGGTGTCTAGCGTCGTCTCTATGGCGCCTCCAAAGTAGTCTCTCCCGCAGCGGAGTCTGCTGCCAGTTCAGACAAGACGAGACGACTCAATCGCAGGTGGCGCGACCGCATCTCCTTTACCTCCTGCAGACGGGCGAGGGCGACGCACTCTCCCTCGAGCGCCGGGCTTGGCCAGCGTTTGCACACACACGCACACACATTTGGCGCGTGGCATGGACATGCTGAGACGCGCCCGCGGGAGGAAGCGTTGGGCAGAGCACTGTAGTTGGGCGGCCGACCGGACGGCGCCGAAATGGCCGAAACGCTCGCTGCCTTGCCCGTTGCAACGCGGTGGCCGCGTCAGCTGTCACACTTGTCGGTGGTGAAATGTAACACAGTTCACTAAGTGTAGGTATACGAGACAGCGCAAGCGGTCCTCTGATCACGAAGGCTTGTTCGAGTCGAGATTAGTTTCCTCATACCAAACTTACGGTTAGCGGTACATCTAAACCATCTTTTGTTGAGCACAGCCTTGTTTCCGTGATACTGCTTCTCCGTGACGACTAATTTCCCGTAGCAATATACCCAAAATCCTAATCTTGATCACTCCGAGGATGGATATTTTTAGTTCGATTCTTGATTGCCCTTTGTCCAATCTGTGTGGCGGCTATGGCTGGCACATGAGCATCCGACTTTCGGGAAATTTAACATCACAGCGGTCTCAAACTGGGCTCCGTAAGCTCACTGACAGCCCCTCTTCACACACACACACACACACACACACACACACACACACACACACACACACACACACACACACACACACACACACACACACACACACACACACACACACACACACACATTTCCGTCTGTCCCACATCTTGCTAGGCTTGCGGACCAGGCAGCTTATCCTAGGCGGTTCCCATTTCCGCGCCGTCGGCGTAGGTGTCGTCAGCTGCAGACCGCCTTGGCATCGTGCCAAAACTTCACGATGCTAAGACACGCCAGAAACATGGTACACGGCAGGAACCTGGTCTGTCCCACAGCTTGCGGACCAGGCAGCTTATCCTAGGTGGCTCCCATTTTCGCGCCGTCAGCCTAGGTGTCGTCCGCTGAAGACCTTGTCTTGGCACTGTGCCAAAACTGCACGATGTTAAGACGCCAGAAACCTGATACACAGCAGGAGCCTGGTGCACGGCAGAGTACCAGGTTGCTCCGTCATTACTGAGACCATGGCTAGGACGCCGACGAAAAGGTGTCATGGAGCACAAGGTGACTCGAGTTGAGGTTCGTGCATGCGGCGAACGAGTGAAGGTATGGATCGCACAGCCGAACCAGAAACAAAAACGTGCGGGTTACACCGGGCGCTTCGATGGCGTTGCCAGCGCCAGGACAAACTTCTGCCGCCCACGGGCCAATTTACGCCAAACATCAGTGTCTGCCGAAACAGAACAACAGGCCAATCACCCCCGCCGCCACAGCAGAGTGCGGAAGATAAGCAACGAAAGCCAGGCGAGCAGTCAAGCGATTCTGGGCGCAGCCCTGCCAGTCAAGCCATGTTAGTCTTGAGACCCTTTCGACTAGTTTTATGCATTCTTGTTTGGATTTAGAGGTATGAGAATGAGTCAGAAGTGGGCATTTAATAAAAAGCTAATTGCCAAAAACAAGTCTACAAAATTCGCCTCTGGTTTTTAGGCTCTGAAAATGGGCAGTGCACGGACGTAACAAGGTCATAGAAATATACACAAGATTTGTCGCTTGATGCAGGTTCCAACCAGCGACCTCGACCAGCTGTTTCCAGAACGTGTCCATGACAAGACAGCCATGCCGCGTGACCACAGCAGTGTAACTACTACAGAATCACCGGTAACTTCGCCAGACGAGCACAGCTCCATACGAAGTGCGGAGAGCAGAGATTCAAACGTTGACCAACCTAGGGACCAGCAATCCATGACTGACAAGACTCACCTACTGTCCAAAGGTCAGGGATTGACACAAACTATGCACATTGTCAGTGCTGGTGCAACTGTGCTCTCGATGTGTGCAAATTTTCCTTGTTCTTGAAATGGTAATATAAATGCCATCAGCGCCAGAAAAAGTTCCACCATGTTGGGGGTTTAAGAGTTAGAAAATGCACATACATCCAGCATTTGCCAGTGAGGGAATTTTTGTGTCCAAAACAATTACCTACTATAATCAGTGTAAGGCATTTACAGCAAAAGTACCTTGAAGGCAGTGCAAGTACCTTCAATAATTAGGTATTAGAGATAAAAATAATGCTCAAAGTACAGGCACCATCTTTGCCAAAAATAGCCATTACCCTTCCAGCTCCAAGTTTCCGTAGGGTACTGTAGGGTAAGGTGCAGCAGCTATGGCAATCGCAGCCGATCACACAGCAACATCTTATGTGTGGACTTGGTGCGTAGTGAAATCACTCCAGAACACAATTGGAGGATGTAGCTAGAAAGAAAAGGACTCAGCAGAGCTTTCTGCTGTTCACAGTAACTTATGCTCATTTCTTTTTTTATGTCTATGAGAAACATAGTTTTTTAAAGTGATGATAATATTACAAGCCATTGAAAAAATCTGCACTTTTGAAAACCTTAACTGCTGGCTCTACTATGCTTATTTCAGGCCGAGGCCCTTGGCCCGAAATATCCAAGAAATCGAACACCTGGTACGCAAAGCTCTGCAATCGCTGGGTTGCAGTGCTTGGGGTAAGTCACCACACAGCTAGGAGTGAGAGCATGTGTCCCAACCTGACACTTTACCTCCTCCTTGCTGTCCACAGATATTCATAAAACTGGCAATTATGTTCCTGGTGCAATGGGGATATGCATTGGCATCCATCTTTCTGCTAGCGTTTCTTTGGTTCTGCATCGGAAGGACCAAGCCAGGTGCCTTCCCAGGTATATATGCTTGACTACCTCATGTTCACACGCTGTTGCCTAGCAGCACAAGCTTTGCAAGAAGCACTGCTTCTAACAGTGCAGAATTTTTTTAACTTTCAACACCAGGAAAACAAACACTACGAGGCATTTAATTCATAAACTCTGTATTTGGCTTTTCAACCTTGTAACACTGTCTTTTGGACAAGTACACACATTTCAGCCAATCATAGTGCAAAATCAAGGAGAAAAAAAATTAGAAAAAAAGATGAACTCAATCACCACTGTGCAACTCGCAAGTGCCTGTCATAAAAATAAAATAAAGTGCGAGACCCGAGACATATTTGCAGACCAACTTCTACTAGAATCAAGCTGCACAGCGCACTGCACACCATGACAAGTCTTTAAATTGTTTTTCTGCGCTATTTTTACAGGAGTCACAGAGTTCAAGCTGTTCCCATGGCTGCGGAATTTATTCTTACGGTGCATAGGGTGAGTGTCCTCTTCAACAGGTTACAACAAGAAATGACAGCAATGATAAGCCCTATAATACCATGTCTAAATTTACAAAACGATTTGTGAAGCGTTTTGTTAAGTTTTTCCATGCCTCCAATCAGTTAACCTTTACGTCTGTTATCGCACATATTTGGCATGCTTTCTGTACTCACAACAGCTTGACATATGGCATCGTCACAAAAGAAGCGACAACACAGGCAAAAATGAAGCTGCATAATGACGGTGCTTTATGTCACTATACACAGCTTGGTTATGTGTTACCCCAGTCACGAGATAATACACACGCGCCTAAGCATTTTCACTGCAAACAATGATGTAGCGAACATGTTCTATTGTGCTTGCCACCCAAAAGAGCGCCTCAAAGATGTGTGATAATGTCTGTACCTTGGCCTTTCTGTTCTTCCATGTAGGAAAAAGCCAGCAGACTATGAGCAGATAGTGGTAGCTCCCGCATGTCCCGGTGTCTCAACAATGGAGTCCCAGCTGAATGACGAGAACGCAGATTACGCATCACGCCACCGTTACCATCACTCTACCACCCTGCAAGCATCATCCCCCTTCCAGCAACACTGCGACGACAGTGAGTGAAACGTGAAGGTCTCAGGCGCAGTGGAAGCCCAAAGAAGCTGCCAAAGGTCACGTTCGTGCCAGCAAACCTTACTACCATCAGTTCCCAAGGGCAAGATCTCAAGGTGACAAGAACTGACTGAAGTTTGACCTTTGATCGTCATTCCTGGTTACAAATGAATGTTTAGCTCAATACTGAAGGCATTTCACACATTAACCGCACTGGAACTGTCGTGGATGGTCATCAGTCCGCTGACCTGCTTGTGGTAAACCTGTGCCCACGGGATGCTGATGGGTGCTTCTTCAATTACCACATAAGAAGCGAAGTGCGCAAATGAGCCTGCAAACCCTTATGTATGTTAACATATTTCGACCACTATAATCGAATGAAGTAAATGGAGCCAGGCAAACTTCATTGCGAGATGTCCTTTATGGTCCGTTTAATGTGTGCAAGCTCTTCAAGAATTACTGTAATGCTGCAATGCATGAACAGTCTGTTGTCCTCTCTGAAACTTTAGACCAATGTAGGCCATATTTTCCTAATGCTTTTAAAAGTGGAATAAGAAAGGCAGAAATCCACCAAAGCATCTGTGGCATGGTAGCCATTCATTTTATGGTGCACATCAGTGGGACAATCGAGAGTAGCTAAACTTGCTGCTTATCCTGTTGCCTAGGGAGATTGCTATTTTTGCTCCCTCTACTTTGTAGGGTACCAGGATAGCCGATGCAATCCAGCAAGAAACAAGAATCAGGACACCGATTTGTGAATTAAAACTATCAAATGTGTCATTTACGACAGATTCCTGTACTAAAGACAAGAGTAACGTTTCTACTCATGTATAATGCACCTCAGCGCCCACAAAGTGTCAAAGTTTCCGTGTGTATGTGAGTGTAATGTGTGTCTCCAAAATGGAAGGGTCCTTTCCTGGTGTGAAAACTGCAACAGCTTCATGTGAAGAAAAAGTGAGATGTACAATAAATTATGGTTATGTTGACAATTGTTTTTGAAAATATATTCTTTGGCGTTCAGAAACACTTTATGGTAACACAACAATACAACCCAACCAAACCTGTCAGCCAACTGCGAGCAGCTTCAAGCTGAAGAGATTACCCACTCCAACGCTGGTGGCTATAGACACAGCCTTCGTAACACTATCAACACTGATTACATTTAGATAGGCCATTTAACTAACATTCTGTCTTGTGCCAGAGCAATTACACGAACAATCAGCGACAATAACAATAGCGATATCAGGGTACATATCAATTAATAATGCTCACTTAGCTTTTTACGGGTCATTGGTGGACTTAATGCCCTGAAACAATGTCAACAATAAATGTGATGAACAGAGCATAAGTAGGTCAACTTCTCGATCGACTAAACATAACATAACTACACTTTGGCTGCTTGCCAATTCGTCGAAACGTAAAGTCAATGAATGAAAGAGTGCTATCATTTACAGACACTCCATGTCAGTGGGAGCGTCAAGGTCTCTGTAGGTGATGAGGTTTCTCGGTTCTCCACGCAGACTTCTGAAACAAAAACATGTGGGTGTCAAATATTCCTCCGCGGCAGCCATCTTCAGACAGTGAAGCCAGGGAGTTGAGAAGGGTGGCAGGAAAGTTGCAGCCACAGCCAAGTAGAAGAGCATTTTTTTTTTTCTCCAGACAGTAAAGAGGCAGTGGCCAATTTTGCACTGCTAAAGATTTACAATTCCAGTACAAGGCACATGCATGCACAACCTAACCCCCTTGGTATAACCATGGGCTACACACTTTGCTAGCACATCCAGTTACATTGTTTAAACCTCGAACTATCTTGGCACTTCCTTAGTAGTGGCTGCGGTGATGTATGTAAGCGCAAGCCTCCCATTATTCAAGCCAAGCACATTCAAAAGAAGACTGGACAATGAACCCAAAACACATGAAACACAAGCAATGCTTCAAGCCGGGAAAGCATGCATGGTGTTCAAATGGATGCTGTAATGCTATGTAGTCGGTGCCTATGGAAGTGTGATGCTGCCAGGTGCAAGTTTGAGGAAAGAAAGGTATGTTTACAAAAGGTATTTGCTTTCTCTTTTATTGACAGTGAAGACATTTGATAATGGTTGACACACGGATGACAACACACACACCTAGCGATGGGGTTAAGAAGTGAACAGTGTTGCAACACACTGAACTTGAAGTACCGATGAAAAAAAAAAAAAAGGGACTAAAACAAATCGCATTCTCACGCAAAGCACCAGTCACCAAATGAGATGAAGTTATTACACTGAGTTAATAAAAAATGGCTAAGAACAGGTGAGGTGAAATGGGTCAAGAGAGTGCTGCCGCTAAAGGCAGCTTCTCTCCCCATCTTTTTCTCCTCCCTCTAAAAGAGTTCCAAGTCCTGTGGCTCATCAAGATCATGATATCCAATCACTTCCCGGGGGTCTGAGCGGAAGCTGAAAAAAAGAAACCGAGAACTTGTCCGTTTTCTCTCGCTTTGCATTCTCTCTCCTGGCTCTTCACCGGGCTGCGGTGCACTCTTCACAAAGCACAACTAGCACAGCGAAAAATGGCGGGCTCCAAGAGTTAGGCAAGCCTTGCTTGTAGAAACAAGAGCCTAAGTGCTACAAGCCAAGCCAAAATTGAGAACAATGCCATCCAGATGTACTCTTTGTTACATACAGTCCCGATGCTCTGTCGTGTTGGACAGTAAAGCCTCGTTGATGTGTTTTTAAAGAATGCGGGAAAAAACTAATTATCCAGGAAAACATATGATCTTAACTGTCTGACGCTATAAAATTTAACAGTGGAATGAGGCACTGAGACTTTCATTGCATAAAGTGTTGATTAGCACATAGACAAAATATGAACAGGCCTTTTTTACCTCTTGCAGAATTCAGTCCGTATTTGCATTGCCCTAAGCGCGGAAGAGATTTAGTAACAAATCCGGCTTGTAGAAGGAAACGACGAGCCAAGATCGCTTCTCTGGTTGCTTCCAGATGCTTCGCCCCACCACCTTAACACCGATGATATGTGGAGAAGCCATCGCGATGGCGTACAGTCGCAGTGCTTTCTTTTATGCTGCGTCCCTCAGACCCGTACCGCTCATACGAGAGCGAATAGTAGTTATCAAATGCTTCACCCTATGCCCCTAAGACCCCGCAAAGAAGCCACCTTGTTTCTCCTCATGGTCATGTTTAAGCGGTATCAGGCACCTAGTATGTTGGCTCGTAAGCTTTCTCTGATGCTTCTCCCCTTTGCATCTCGGCACTGCAGGAAAGCAACTGCAGTGGGTAAGCGCCACTGATCAGTTTTTCATGCCGCAAGCACTTGTTAGCATGTGTCCGGTTGATCGCAAAACATACTACACGATCACAATTTGTCAAACTTTCGAATGTAGTAACCAGGAAAGTGTATTATCCGGGAACATATTACCCGGGAGAAAAATAGCTAACTTTATGGGAGATTTTGAGCGTACGAAACGGGAAATCGCATGAACCAGGAACATATCAACGAGGTTTTACTGTATGTGACTCAGTGTCAATTAAATGTAAAAACTACACCGCCTCGCATTCATCTAAGCTAAAGCAACTTTTTTTTTACGGTCTCGACACTTCATTACACATCTCAGTAACTGTGCATGTCAAGAAAGGTGAGCCGTACTGTTGCCTCTTACACTGATTTATCTACCATATCAAATATAACAATCTCAAACTTTAGCTCAGTGTTTCCTACTAGAGCATGGCTAGAATTGTGCCTGCTTATATCAAACCTGACCAGTATGAATAAAGGAGCAAATGACCATTACTACCT
This sequence comes from Amblyomma maculatum, assembly GCF_055883805.1. Lineage (NCBI taxonomy): Eukaryota > Metazoa > Arthropoda > Arachnida > Ixodida > Ixodidae > Amblyomma > Amblyomma maculatum. The sequence goes on from NC_139344.1 coordinate 336,814,786, forward strand.
ATCCAAGCAGGAAAGCTACAAAGCTTTCTCAGAACCTGTAGTAGGAGAAATTTTGAAAAATAAAGAACCAGTGAAGTTGTGGCATTTGTGCACGCTGATGATTATGCAAAATAAGCTGAGGAGCTTTTACTCTGATAATCACTTAACTTTATGCCTGCATTTATACTAAGCAAGTGCTATAAGTGTGTGACTGTATTTTTCCATGCACACAAAAAAAATTATTTCTGCAAGGAGTATCAAACAGTTAAATCCTCAAAGCAAAGGGAACAATATTTTTGATCATGTTCCAGTATCTCCTTAATGTTGACATTTTTTTTCAAGCATTACTTTCGAAATGTATGAGCAGTTAAAGTACCACAAAGACAACTTCTCTTCACAATGCAGCTGAAACACAAAGCCCATTGGGTAACAAAGGTGAATCTCTGAATGATAACACCAGACCACAGCCACAGTCTCCCCAAGAAAAAACAAACAAAGTGCTAAAAACTGACCTTCCGAAGCCAGCTAGGGCAACAAAAGAGAAATGTCGGCAACTCACCGCCCATAATTGTTTCTTTTGAATCCAGCCCGGTACACGTCTGGGAAGTTGCGGCCACCAAATCCTGCAGCAACAAACCAACCTTGTTCAGGCATTTGATTGCGACAGAGGCACTGACCTTCATAAAATTCCCCTTCCTTGCTACAGTTTTCCATCCAATTTTTCACTGCAACTCTTTCACCCAATATAGCAGAAGCCCTTTTTACTAAAACCAGTCGAAACTCACCATCTAAATTTAAAATCTCAATATTATGCAGGCACAAAGGTGCACACACGTGCTTGCTCACATACTGGTTGATGCAGAGCAAGGTTCAGGCTAAACCTTTGTGACACTAAAAACAGGACAAAAAATTTGGTACAGCCATACTCAGTGGTTTAGCACATCAATCAGCATTAGGTGACAGACAGCCTCGCATGCAGCTCTGCTGCAACAGCAATAGCGAAGCGATTACTCGATGCCAACACTTGCTGGATGTACACACCGAGCACTGGTGCGATTTTGTCAAAGGCTTTTGGCAACACTGTGAGGTACTGCCATCAATGGAGGGATGGCGCTGCCTGTCTTTCTTCGTGTTGCAGCAGTGCTGCTGTAGCTGCAACTTGGCTGTCCTGCGTGCATCACATGGCGAACCTCCGAGTAAGCGCCATAAATTAACAGTGTAGAGGTAGCCTCGACAAAGCCGAGCTTTTGTGTGACTGTTTAAAAAGAACCCCCCTTATGACTAGGGGTTTGGAAGAAGAGGCACACTTATGGAGTGGGTGAGGGCCCCTCACTTAGTTCTACTGCCTTTCCGGGCCATGTTAGACAAGCAACCTACATGGAGGTAGTGTGGCGCCACAAAAGTTTAGCGCCAAGCACCAGAAATATTTTAACAGCCTTAGAGTTTTGCCGTATAGCAGCAGCACAACTCCTCAGAGTTCAATCGTGATTGAAAATCTCGAAGGCTATCGACTCAATCGTCTTTGAAAATGACCGTGTGACAGGGGTATAAGACTAGAGCGAAAGCGACGGCGGCACTCCCATGTAAACCCTCTCCACTCCTTTGCCAATCGTGTTCGCAGCCATAACGGTACTTCTCAAATACTACATGAATGGATGGATGGATGGAATATAGGAGTATCCCATTTGAAACGGGTGGTAGCAGTTGCTATCATGTTTTTTTTCCTTATATCTTAATTATTGTTTTAGATCGGTTAACTATTTAAACTATTTCATTATATTTATTGAATTTTTTTTTCTACATTACTAACATTATGTTACTTTTCTGCTGCCACCAATCTTCCAATCATTTTTGCTAGCTTCCACCGCAGGTTCATTCACCCAGCCACTGGTATCTCTAAACCCTATGACCTCAGGAAGTCACTGCGCCTGCATCGATACCATCACATTCGAGTATAAGATGGTTAATTGTTTGTGGATTTACCACATACTGCACATGCGTCATTTTCATGGTTAAATTTCTTTTTCTAGCGGTATGTTCTAAGACACCCTGATCTAGCTTCAAAAAGTACAGCACTGCCTCTTGAGTTATCAAAGAAAGCTTCTTTCCTGATCTGCCTTTTCCATGTTCGATATAGTTCCACACTCTGTTTCTTTTCCATCGAATTTATCCAATTTTTACCTTCTGTGTTTTTCACCTGTTGCTTAACGCTCTTTATTTCTTCGTCCTTGTGACCAGCACACTTACTGGTTAGTTTCCTAGTTCTTTTCCTCCATTGTGAGTCAACGCTTTTTAGGTATAGGTATTTAAATACTTTAGCTGCCCACCTGTTACTGTCTAATTTCCTCAGGCGTTCCTCATATGATATTTTACTCTGAGCTTCCCATACTTCGAAAGATGCCCAGCCCATATCTCCCTGTACCGCCTAATTTGTGGTTCTGCCGTGGGCACTCAGTGCTAATCGTCCGATGGCTCTCCCGATTTATTTCTAATGTCGATTGTACTTCTGCTTTTAGGCACAAAACCGCATTTCCTAAAGTAAGACCGGGCACCATAATTCCTTTCCAAATACCACTCAACACCCGATACCTGTTGTATCCCCACAATGCCCTATGCTTCATTATCCTGGCATTTCTTCGCCCTTTTGCCCTAAGTGATTGCTCATGCTTTTCAATGTATGCCACTCCTTCTTTTACCCATACCCCGAAATATTTATATTCTGCCACTCTGAGTATTTCATGGCCTTGTATTTTAAGACCCTGATCAGTTGAGCCGTTTGCCCTCTAGTTCTAGGTACAGCAGACGAAACGATACGAAACTATCGTAGGTATGCTTTCATTAGCCTTTAATCACTTAAATTTTACAACTGTAAGAACATTTTTTTATGAACTTTAATGCGTTACAAATCTACTTTTTAGTTGTTTTTTTTTGTGCGAGTAAAATAAAGCAAAAATAATTAATAGGAGTACTATCATGGCGCTTGCTTTACCCCCCCCCCCGGTCAACACCTTCGAGGGCAGATCTCTGGTGGAGCAAGACGCTTCCGCCCGCATCGCTGTTTCGATCTTCAAGAGCCTTTCTATTTTTTTTTCGCTCCAGGCATCGAAAAAGACGCAGTTGCTAATACCTTATGTGACGGAGTGCTCCCACCTTCCCCCAAGAATGGCTCCATGTATCCATCGCTTCTATACTCATTTTCTCTTGCCTCACTGGCTGTCCCAGGAGACCACACTTTAAACCTTAGGAGAAGCAGCTCATGCTGCAAAGTTTGAGTGTTGTATGGGTCGGCCAACAAATGTTGAACTAGCCCATACGCTTGCGCAACCAGCACAAGGAGGACACTTTGTTCCAAAAGAAACATGACAGAACTTGCAAAATGCAAAGGTCTGACTCTATTAAGGTTTAACAGACGTCCTCAATGCTCGTAGCATTGCTGACATCATATACCAACGGCAGTAATCCTCTTCAGGTCCATGGAAAGCCTGCTGTCGACATCACATGCAGAAAGGCACCCTCAGTACTTTCCCTGGTATCAATATCTGATGCGCTTTCTCATGATCTTAAACTCACGTGCTGCTCTGTGCACTCTTTTAAAAGCTTGCTTAAATGCTGCTAAGAGCGGTCATCAACGTTTGCGTGTGCTGTAGCAAGAGTTTTACGATGAAAGTTCACTCTGCTGAAAACCTTTTGAAAACAGGCACTCAGGTTACTGGTGCAGTAAAGCTGCTCTTGCCCCAAAGCAAGAGCCGACAAATGGCCCATACGAGTCGCAGCGGGCGTGAACAGACATGCAGCCCTCTGGTGTGGTCCTGCAACACCTTGGGGTCAGCCTCCCAGGCAGCCCTCTGCTAAAGCACCTGAGCAGGCTGATGCAATCCAGCAACATCATTGAGTCAGCAACCCTAGATAGGGCATGCTGGAATACTTCCCGCAGGTATAAAAGCAAGCGCGGACATCAATGCAGCCAGTAGGTCTTGGCCAATCATCAGCGAGAAAATGCAATGTCACCCCCATGCTAAACACCTGAGCTATGGTACTGCGTGGTACAAGCAGGACAACCTGACAGGTTAGGTCGTGGGGAACAAGTGAGAAAGGGGCATGTAATTGAATGTTCGTGGAACGCTGATCCAAAAGCCCCAACCTTGAGGCACTTCACGCCGCAAGGAGCCAAAGCATCCATACCAGGGAATCCTCCAGGGTGACCTCTGCCAAAGCCAAATGGAGGTGGTGGTGGGAACCCGCCATGGAAAGGGCCCATCATTCCATGCCCTTCAGGACCACCCCCCATTCCGCCACGGCCTACAACAGGGCCGCCCCTGTTGGCAGGATGTTCAGGCAGTTGTGGCCGCTTGGGGTCCAGGAGGTAGTTGTTGAAGTACTCCACCTGCGCGTGTAGAAGCGCCCTCCATTCCATGAAAACAGTCGCTGAGTCAAGCAGTGGGGCCCTAGTGTGCCCAGGCCTTCCGGTTTCTTAGAAGTATGATGGCCATGTGACAGCCCACGTTTCTCAAGGCTTTAGTCCGGGGCATCAGCAGCAGCTTCACTGCATGGCTCAGAAACTGTTCTAGCCACACGAGAAAAGGACTTGTGATCAAACGGAAAATATCTTTGTCAAGAAGTAGGCGCAGAAAAAAAGCACATTCATAATGTCCCCATGCTGGCTTGTGCCCCAAAGAACTACACTGCCCTGGTAAGTAGAGAGAACCCTTTCTTCAGCTTGCTCAGTTAGACAAGTCAGCTCTTGGGCTTTCACTGCCAAACGCACAGAGCACGGCTAGAGCCTATTACTGCACAAATAACACCAGATCTGAAGTAGCAAAAGCTTGTGAGTGCTTGCCATCATAATAGCTCATCATTGCATTACTGTTGTCACTGGTGGTGGCCCATGAGAGCAATGCCGAGTCGATGCATTCGCTGTGACATGCTTGAAGATTCCCCTGCCCCGGCTTTCTCCTCGCACGACAACCTCATTCCAATAACCGACTTCAGAGCTAATTCACATGGTTATATATAAGGTGCTGACATACAGTCAAACCTTCTTACTAAGAACACCACATTCAGGAATTTTTCAAATTAACAAATCTGTTGAAAACCCCCAACAGATTTATATTTTCAACTGGAAGTTATTTCAGAACTACGAATTTCCGTATAGTGCATATTTCAGAACAACATACCTAATTAATTTTTTTTCTTCTATAATCAAGGAGCATCGGTATTACGAATTCGGCTAAAATTACAGTGCAGCAACCCTCATGTGAGACGGAAACTGCCGTTTCTGTGTGTATGCCCCGTGGGCAGTAGCTATAATAATCACCATATCTATTGCCAACTCCTGCCGCCACCAAAAAGCTGTAGTTTGAGATACAGTAGCCAGCAGGCCTTTATTTTTCTCTCTGTGTTGAGCTTTGTTCGCTAGTTCGTCCATCGTGCCATTCGCGCGTGCGGTCAGGTATTTTTTTGTTGCAAATATTTTTACAAGTTCATCCAAGGTCCAACAGTGAGTGCTACCAGCAATGGTGCCAAGACAAAGCAAAAGCAGTTTTCTGCTGAAGGCAAAAATGGCCATTTTGCAAGAAACTGATGCAAGGAAACAGCAAATTGGCCTCTGCAGGCAGCTTGGCATTGCCCCATCAACCGTCGTGATCATTTTGAAAAACCGAAGTAAGATCAAACTTCACTGAACACTGAAGATGAGGTCATATCAAAATCTGATGTCTACTGCGCATGAACAAAGTCCGCACTTTCATCACTCAGTGCAATGACATGTTGCGCAAAGTAAAAGGTGTAGTGTGCAGTAGTACGTGTAGCGTGTGGCAGAATAAAATAACAGAGTTCTTCAAATAGAGCGGTTTGAAGTTCGTGCAACATTTTTATATGAGATTTTGCTTGCGTACAGACCTGTTTACAGGAAAAATAAGTTATTATCACACCTAGTTTAGGCCACTCGCTTATAACTGCATTTTTTTTATTACAACGATAATTCAAAATAATGAACGGTTTTTAATACTCCTGTGTGATTCGTTATACTGAGCTTTGACTGTAGTCTAGAGCCAACGAAACTCAAAATCTGAGGTGCACTGGAGTTTGGACAAGCAAAAGGCATGAAAAGCAATTATGAACATAAAGATAACGGCTTTACACAGCACAGGATCCATGGGCAATGCAAGAAAGAACTCCAACAAAGAAAAAAGAATAGAAATCAAAAACACCTCGAATTAAAAGCAGATTTACGAAATGAGGAAATGCCATGTAACCAGACAGCCAAGACCCAAAAATCAACAAGAACAGGTATAACAAACACGTGAAAAGCCAAGCTCCTGACCTCTTTGCGCACTTCGTCCACCTTCTCGGCGTGCTTGTTGAAAATGTGCTTGCGGACAAACTCGGGGCCCTTGAACTTCTTGCCCGAGAGCGGGCAAAGCCACTTGTCCTTGGAAAGCTCCTGTGTGTTGGCTGCCACAAATTTTTCAACCTCCCTGAAGTATGCATTTTAGTCAAGGAAACAGACTGAGACATATGTTCCACATGAAGCGATAAATAACATTGTGCCTTGTTTCATAGAGGCAAGGAATCAATGTGCAAAGTGTGTATCTTACAGTGAAAAGAAGTGGCCAAGCTCTGCATCTAAGGTGGCAATAGTCATCAAACACCATTCTTGTGCTCTGTACAGTAAAAACTGAAGCGCAGTATGAGGTTTGTTTATTTCAGAATGCCAAGATTCAAAATGTCAAAGCAAGTGCAGCCCAAATGCGCAGTTCCAATTTCGCTACTACAGTAAAACCTCTTCACAAGAGACACTCAAGGAACCCAAAAAAAGATGTCTCTTGTAACCAAAAATTCTTACCAACTCCTATGGGTGGCAGTTTAGATTTCCTTATCTAAATTATGTTCCATATCAGTGTCCTGTTTTGTTGCCATATGTCAGGAACCAAGAAGAAGTGCCTCCTCTTGACTGGGAAATCAAAATGTCCCCTATGTTCCAGCCACTGTCATCACATTCCTGTGTGACTGAAACAACAGGGACATTTTGATTTCCCAGTCCCGAGGAGGCCCTCCTTCTTGGTTCCAGACATATTGCAAAAAAAAAAAACACAGATATGAAACAGAATTTAGATAAGGAAATCTAAACTGCCACACATGCAAGTTCGTACGAGTCAGTTGCATTGCATGAGCACCCCTGGTTTATTTGAGTCTCTTCTAAATAGTGGAGAATTTACTCCACGGACCTGCAAAAGTTGTCCTTGGTAACAGAGTGTCTCTTGTAACCATGTCTTTTGTATGCAATTGTTAGCATGGCAAGAATAGGAAAACCAACCAAACCATCTTCATGTGTCTTATAACCGAGTGTCTCTTGTATCAGGCTTCAAGCAAGATGTGGTGCCATCTAGCAAAGGTGTCAGTTGGCTGCTTCAGTCTCAACGCTGACCTCATTATAGCCTCACTATCGAAAGCAAGATTTTTGTACCCCTCACAGTGTTGTGAATGCGAAAATCAGTGCTCATATGGTTTTAAAAGGAAAGCAATTGCAGCTGCTGGAAGCATTGTAACACCATCAATACCCCTATATGGACTGGATTAGGCTGGGAGAGCCTGCAGTTGCATGCGGTGGACAGCTTACCATATTTACTTGAATGTGATATTTTTATTTTACCAAAGGTAGAAAGGAAATGTTACCTCGTATTTACTTGTTCATTTTACTACTTATTTTGCCGGACGTATGCGATCGACTTGCTCTTTCGAAATTGCTCACTCCAACTTGGCGGTGAACCAGTACACGAACCATGGGCCGCAACTACGAGGACGAAGTGATAACCGAATTACAAACAGGGGGAAAAAAAAAAGGAAGTGCAGACAAGCCAGCAAAGGTCAGCACCAGCCAATGTTGGTCCCAGCGATGAGAGGTCAGAATCGATCAATAGGAGTGCAGCTAGCCAATCGGTCTATGACAGATTTGTGATTGTTTTTGAGATGTGATTGGAGAGTCATTCGGCCCCTGTAGCCTTGCTGAGGTCACTTGCCATCCAGCGTGAAACAAAAGCTACAGTGTGACCAAACGCATCTATCTAGCTGTAATACTGGGTGGCATGACATCCATTTTTCAGCGCCTGGATGTTTGCTCGAACAAACCTTTCAAGGATCACATGCGACAGTTACACTGGGAATGAATTGGATGCGGATCAAACCCACCTGCAGGCAGGCTGAAATGCCCAAGTGCATCTACTGTTGCCCAGTGTGTTTCGGCAACCTGGCATGTATGGGATGTCTCATGTTTAAGTCTACTGCGCATTTAAGAAATTCTTTATTTCAAATGCTCTCGATAGAAGCGAGGACAACCTGCTGTTGAAGGCAGCCAGTAACAAAGAACAGTGTAGCTGTGATGATGACAGTGACTATGACAACAATGGCAGTGAGAATGAAAATGCTTAGGAATGCCTGTTTTGCCAGTACTATTTCCAGTAAAATTCTATTCCAGAGTAGTGCAGTGTCAGCTGCTCGCGTCACATTCCAGTTCTTTGAGTTTGTCACGTGCCCAGTCTACCTTTGTGTCACAACTTTTTTTTAATTTTTCTCGTTTCATACCCAAAAAGCCGACCCTCAGGTTACAATCGCAGTCATGTTACATTCGAGTAATATGACAAATACAGTAAATTGACATATACAGCCACACTCTATACTTAGATCGCAAATGCTTGGGCCAGCCTTCCAGAGGACCTTGTCTGCCATACTTTCAAGAAATGCGAAATATTGAATTAAAAAATATCGAAAGAGACTCTAGAGGGCAGCGCACCTCCCTAAAGCGCGAAATGAAGTGTGAAAATGTTTATGATGAGCTTTGCTCACTCACTTATTACCCTTTTCCAGTTTTTGCTATCCCCCTATTCGCCTCACATTAGTCTATCCCCGATATATTGAACTCTGAAGGGGACTGCAAAATAACTCGACTCTCCAGCGTTTAAAACAGGGCGGAAGATCAGTTTATCTGTTACACAAAAGCCTGAATATGGTGCACCCACACTAAGCAGCATGCTTCCTGTATATGACGACTGCCTACCGCCATACTCGCTAGAGCTCACTGGGCGTCGCTAGGCCTAACTCACTTCTCTTTCAAAGCTGTAACGAATCTTTCAGAGCAGCAACCATCAATCATAAGAGATCTAACCCCGTTACCGGCACATTATAAATGCAATTAACATTAAGGGGGGACATGGGTCTTGAGCAAAATTTTCTTAATATTTGTCCTGTCAGTATGAAATTTGCAGGGTTTATGTAAATTCTTGTGCTGGTTTCAAATATGTTGTTAGTTTTCTTCTACATAAATTTGCTGAGTAGTTACAGCAACTTTGCTGTTCCAGACTTGCGGGAAGCTTGTAAAAATATCTACAGAAGGGAAATTGCTAAAATGCACATGGATCTGTTCCTGAATGTCTAAGGAACACAATAAAGCAAGTTTTGCGCTCCTGCCTTACTACAAGCCAAAGTTATGGAAGTTTTAAGTTTCAGCTTCACAAGTGCAACCACCCCCTTTCTACATCTTCTTATGTTTAAAAATTTTTCATGCAGTTGAGACCTTGTATAATAGCTTTATTGTGTTCCTTTAACACTCACGAGCCAGTAAAAAAAAAATCATTACAATCTAACGAGTAGGAGAGTCACAATGCCACCCGCAAAATAGAAGGGTAGGCAAAATTTTCATTTTGAGAAAAATGGAAAAAACGAATTGCAATGTCAAACACTAATTTAATCAAACAAAAACTGTAGAAATGCAGGCCACTGTGGCCTAGAAGGCTCCTGGACAGTAATCTGCATTGGGTTTGCCCTTCTGCTTTCGTTTTGCTGCAGTCTGAAAAGCTGCAGAGGAAGCACGCTTCCTCTCTGTTCTCAGACATTCACTGGTGCAATGCACACGTTTACAATTTAAAATGGCTATAAACCTCCAGGAATGTAGTCTCTTTGCTTTCCAACGTCCAAGTGTCGCCTCTTTCATTTTGATTTGCAGTTGCAGCACATTCAGTTGTCACTCTTTCGTTTTTTTTTTTTTTTTACGTACGTCGTTTTGCTACGTCCTCGCATCAAGACCGCGGTGAGGAACGTTTATTGCGGAAAAGAAATGTAATCTGGAGCTGTTTGCTGCTTCCCAGTGCTCTGCATTGCACTGGAAGCAAGTGAATTCCCTAAGGACTATGAACGAGGTCCGATCGGCGCAAACGCGCGGCGAGCTCTACGAAGACGACGTGTCCCGCAGTTTACGCATTGGAGAATAAGTTTGACGGCGATTCCTTATCCCCGTTCACTTTTTTAAATGCCAATATCGCCGCCGTATGTTTTACGCTTCGCCAATCTCGGCAAACTGTTTTGACGATCGTGAACTCCGCATCGCCAAGCGGACTGTCCGCCGCGCTGCCGTCATCGTTACGAACACAATCCGTCTACCGCTTCGTTGCTGGAGTTGGCGCGAGTTCAAGCTTTTCCTGTTTTGAGCTTGTCTTTCTGCTCATCTGCGGCCTGCGTTATCACTGTCGCGGCGGGTGCGACCGCTGGCAGTAGCAGTCCCCCGTGCTGGGGAACACACTAGGCCTACTTCAGGCTCGTACACACGATCGTTCGGCGCACGATTTCCGTCGGCCTGAGCGCGCACAGCCGGGGCAGGGCATCACTTGAGATGATTATTCAACTATTTTTTTCACTTTTTTCACAAATTCTTGCCATGAACGCACCTCGCGGTTCGGAACCAAGCGCGGCCGGCGTCACGTCTCCGCCGTCTCCCCGCGGCTCGGGCGCGCCGAGCAGACGCCGTCAGCCAGCTCCACCAATGCGGGGACGCCTTATCGTCACGTGCACCCCGAAAGCCAATGGGATTGCAAATGCCACGTTTTCTTTTTTGCTATTTTTTATGCGACCAATGGGCGAATGTAAACAGCAGAGGCGGCAATTTGAAGACGAAAGGCGGCTCTTTCGAATGAGACCAAGATGGCTACGGTGCCACGCACAAAATGGGAGCTACGCCTCGCGGAAAATGGTTGTTTCGGGGGTCGTTTTCGGCCCAAATTTGGGCGACATCGATTATATAAATTGGCATTCTGGCTAAAATACCGACCCTAGAGATGAAAAACTTAGCTGATAGGTAGATAAAGAGCTACTGATTTCGCAAATCACATTTTCTAAAAAGTGATTTTTTCGCGATTTTTTGGTCCGCAAGACCCGTGTCCCCCCTTAATACCACCGAAGCAGGCCATCTGAGATCTGCTGCAAGCCTTCAGTCAACTGGGGCTTCACTGCATTACTGCTCCTGAACTGCACATACGTGACTATACGTGACTATAGATAGACGTGACTATATATAGCTGGCAGGTAACAAAAATCAATAGCTAAACTGGGCTACGTGAAATATTCACAGAAGCATTCAGTTTTTGTTTTTTTCACTTGTTTCCATTTCTCTCGCCAAACTGATCCCTCTGTCTCTTCTATCTAACTTGGCTAAGTGTTCATACACTGGACATTAGACCAAAGCAAGCCAAGCTAAGGAAGATCTGCTACTATTACTGTTACTACTAAAACAATATGTTTCAGAAGAAAGGAAGGTTAAATGTCCCACCATTCAATTTTCAAGCAAAGGGCAGTCAGAATAAGAATGCCAGTTTAAAGGATACGCCTCAGCATCTTTCTTGCCCAGTCTGTTTGCCTCGTCGTCACTGAGCTTGGTTGACGGCTGAAGGAAAGGTGCAATCTTGCTTTCAAAGTGGCTGATGTAGTCGGCCACTGCAATGAAAAGAAAAACAGAGAACTGTAAGAACATGGATAGCACTGAAGTAAGGAAAGCGGTCACTTCTGTTCCAAATCCTTACTTCAGTGACTGCAAGCAGAATTCTGGTAGCTCCCAAAAACTAGCAAACAACATAGCATAACATAACATGACATAACATAACAGCAAATGCGCACTTTGGTCATGTGCTAATAATAAATGGCTGTGACCAGCAGCAACACCAGCCTATCTGTGTCATTAAGATGCCGCATCGTTGCAGTGAAGTAACACAGGTGGGCAGCAGAAGGAGAAAATGCCACCAAGAGGAAGAAAACGCGCAATAGAAGAAGCGGGTACGACAGTACTTCCACGGTACACACAGTGATAAAGAAGCGAAAACTAACCCCTCGGCATCAAATTTCAATGCAAGGTCAAAATGATTCAAGGACCTTTGTTAAGGAAAAATGACTTAAAGCACAGCCTTGCACTTCCTGAATCCTTGACCTCGTTACTTCCAGGGAAAAAAATGACAAAATTATCAGAAGACCAAATAACCGAACAGCTGCCATCAAATTGCCGAAAACCAACCACCACATAATGGTAAATTTATTTAGCTGAAAGACTGGGCAACATTGTCTGCTTTTGGGACTAAAAAAACTATGGAACTATAGAAGAATCACATGTACAGAAGCGGAGGAAATGCAAATTAATGCCACAGCAGTACACACTCTGCAAAAAGGAAAAGAACAGCGACAAGTTAATCAGCGTGTTCTGAACGGCAGATATGTAGCTGACAGCTGCCACTGTAGTGGGCACAACAGTGAAAATATGAAAACAAAACTACCTATGAAGTCCGGCTGAGGTGACTGGGGGCGTCAGCCTTCAGTTCGGTGTAGCCTGGATGTCGGAGCTTTATGGGAAACAGTGCACTATGTAAGTCAGGCCTAAAAACAAATATTTAAACGATCGCTCGCCAAGCATGTCATACTTTGACATGGCGCCACTTCAGAGACCATGTGTGCGAATTAGCAGCCCCATTGGTTTTGGTCACTGGGTGGGAACCCTACCACTAACGAGTGGCCAGCCATGTCAGCTTCCACCTCCTAGAAGCCATGCCGTGACTTTTTGCTCGCAACGCCAATGCCACCGACAATGCCAACACCCGAACTTTCTAGCGAACAGAGCCTTTGATGGTATCGCATTAAAAATCAAAAGCTGGAGGCAGCAAAAAACGAGAAAAAGTTAAATGTCTGCATGTGCAAACCTTCTTACCTTCCTGCTGTGTGACTTTGCTGGAGGGCGGTGACCCCCGAGCATGCATGATACCACAGCGGTTGGGCATTTCGTCTTCACTGGCATACTCGCTGTGATTGTAGTAGTCCACTGAGTGAACCACCCGCAGGTACACCAGCAGGCGATCGAGAACCTGGGGGCATGATGATAACGCCGCATGTACTTGCACTGCAATACCTGCCAGCCTGATGATATTAAAAATCAGGAGGCTTTATTATTTCCAACAAAGGAGGCGAGGTGTCATGCAGTCCAAATAGTGCCTTCACTGAAGGGAATGTGAAGTGGCTACAGATTCCGTAGTGAGTTTTATGCCAAAAGCTATTTTCGTGCATACAGAGGCAATTCTTTGGGAGATACAGTAGAACCCAGATATACTGAACTCGAAGGAGATCGCGAAATAGTTCGATATATCGATAATTCGATATGCAGAAATCGGCCTGAGACGCCACTTGCGATAGAGAAAAATGATGCCATATTTGTCGTGTAATCAACCCATTCGAATAATGAACCCCCCCTTCACTTTTGCCACCAGGAATTAGAAAAAAAAAAAAAAAAAAGGGTTTGGCGATGATGCCACGTGGCTGCTGCATCCAGAGCTCATTTACTGGCAGTGTGCCAAGATGCCGTGCAGCAAGAACGTCACTGCATTTATCTTTTGATTATAGTACTTTTTATGTTAGCTCCTGCGGTGGCGGGGAGTGAACTTGGCAGAGTGCCCGTGATGGCTTGTGCACAAGCTTGGTTCGATTTATCACGCAGTCCACTCCCACAAAATTATTGGAAAGCGTGATAGCTGCAAATGCCATTTGAAGCGAACAATACTAGAAGCCGGTGTCATGGTCGCAGCTGACCGCATGCTTTTGTCGATTCATATATGCAAGGATGAACGACTCCTGCAAAAAAAGTATCTACCACTTCATAACGCCTGCAGCCGCCATAGCTTACGCTACGCCGCATGTTCAGCCCGATGACAAGAATAAATTACTCCCGCAAAAAACACTGCCGCTTCTTAAGGTGACCCCCCCTCCCCCTCTCCATTCATACTTTCAAAACTAAACACGTAGGCTTACAGATGTGTAAACAGGGTACCTCAAAAGCCTTAAAGCGAGCAAATGAAAGAAGAAATTTTCAAGCAAAATGTCATTTCTGATTAAAAGTCAGAGAAAAGTAATGAGATATAAGAAGAAAATCACACAAAGATCAAACTGAAGTATACCCCTGAAACTAAAGAAAAGTACTCTGTCAAAAATAACTGCAAAGGCGAAACTGGATCTTGTAGCATGAAGTAGGAGCATACATCTAGCTCAGGCATGCTGCTACGCACTAATTGCCACACGAGTTCATAGTACATGAACAGTAGGAGAGAGAGACAGATTGCAAGGACGTGACAAAGGCTGATGCCAAATGCATGTAGGCCTCATTGGCTTGCAAAAGACACCATTTCTACCTTTATGAGCGTCTCATCCTTCTCCTGATTGGCACTGCCTGCCGCAGACGGGTCTTCGGAGTCCGCATTCTCCTCTCGCTCAGCGGCTGACCCTCCCAGAAGTTCCTCCTCTTCTGCCGAGGCTTCTTCGATTAGGTAGTCTGTGATGTTCTTCAGCAGGGGGTTTTTGGAAGGCACACCAAAGCCCTACAAGTACCATGAACAAATGTAGGTACAGTAATAGATCATTCATGTTCTAATTATCGAACATTCCTAAAAAACTGCCGAAACCCGCTTGCATCACAGTAATATTATCAAACAAAGACCTGAAATATGTTTTGAGATTAAACTTAAGTAACAGCTACAATTTTCTGCGCTTCTGCCTGGGCGCCTAGATGACAAGCCCCCTTGGCGAAACGTTGACTTGGCTTGCGAACTGGGGCACCCCCTCAACCCTTGCTCAGTTCCCTTTCATACTATGTGGTCACCTTTTTCCTCTCGTTCTACCCTCTATCCAGCTACCCGTCATAAGCTACCACCCAACACAGATATAGAGCCAGCTTTAATCAAGCCACAACAAAAGCCTCTTCATGGATAGGGGTAGCGTGCTTGTCTTGGCATCCGAGCATCCTGGGAGGTTGGTTCCTATCACATCCCCACCACCACTAATGAGCAACCAGAGTTAGCTTCTTATACTTTGCGACTGCACGTGATCTCGTTACATGACATAACCCACTGATGAATCTGTGCTCGGCCATTGACCTGCCAACACCTGCCAGACCTATGCCTGTCAAATTTTCTGCAGAACCTTCCTATTGACACTGCCTCTCAGACTGTTAAAGGACTACAGACATCAAATTCTGGTGGCATTTTTCCTCTTGATAATGACGTGTAAACCATTCCTGTACATCGATTCGAACGCAGTTTTCGCCTACGACCACTAATAATTTATACTTGAATTCTTTTCTCATCAGTTACGGTTTCAGCAGCCAAGAGATGGCAGTGACATCACAATCAAGTCTTGACGCGCGGCATGAAAAACCGATATAATCGCTCATTCTTCACTTGTAGTGATTCATGTTCTTGAGGTAGGCTGGCTTTATTATTGTAGTGAATTCAAATGACACAGGAATGATTATATCGCGATATTTTCACCCCTCACGTAACCTAGACTTGACTGCGACGTCACAGCCATCGCTCGGCTGTTGAAACCGAAACAGGCGAGAAAAGAAATTCGATTGAAAATTATTCAGCAGTCGTAGAAGAATATGACGTGGCGATACATGCACAGCAATGCCTTAGGCATCATTACAAAGGATAAAACACAAACCCAAAAATTAGGTGTCTATACTCCTTTAAAGCTCTACTTTGTGGCGAGAACTTAAATCCATTCCTGTCAGCCAAAATAGCTACTCCGTTTGAAATGTTGGTTGCATCTGTCTCTCACGTGCTGAAATGCTGGATGATGTGCATGCAATTTGAAAGTCGTCAATGCAGACCGAGTACATAATGGACTTTAGAATTATCTTAGCCACGGAATTCATTCCTACCATCACGAGTACAGTACTTAAAATACACCCCTGTGGTACACTGGGCTCCTGAATGAACTTACTCAAGAGGGAGGAATGCAGGCGAACATGAAACGAATAGTCGGTCAAGAAATCGCTTGTGCCATGGACACTTAGCTCTGCTATGTTGTGGAGAATCTCAAGCATCCAGATGGTGTCATTAAGCTTTCTCCATATAAAAAAAAAAAGTAGGTCAGACAACGTTGCTTATGCATGAAAACATCACGTACCGTGTTTTCTAGCCGGGCGAGATGGTCGAGTGCAGAGCATGCTTTTTTAAAACCGTACTGGTGGATGTCGAGAATAAACATTAATAGAATATTCAGGACACTTTCAAAGGAAAGCTGCTGCGAGTAATAAAGCCAAAGGCCAATGCGCGCAAAAGATGTAATAAGCAAAGAGAACTCCCAACCTCAGGAGCAGGGGGCTGGCCACTCGCTGCACTGTTGGCTGCATCTGTGCCAGCTTCGGGCGGCCGGCTCCAGAGGCCCCGTTGGTTGTCGAGATTGTGCACAATGCGAGCGGCGAGCTTGATGTCTGAGCGAATCACCTGCTTGTGCGAAGCGATGCCGTTCACTGACCTGATTCGCCGGCTCAGGTCCCGGTTCACAATGGCACCTAATTCACAGTCACGCAGCTGAAACAACAAGAAAACCTTTTTACTTTTCCCTTTCTTTCATTAAAGTGACATGCACCATGAATACTCCACAGTTCGAGACCCAAGATTAAGTAAACTGTACAGTAAAATCTCGATAATTCAACAGCACATTCTTGGGCAATGGTCATGTAAGTCTAGGGCATCAGGAACTTGGTTAATTCAGAGGGGGATGTCACGTCAAGGTACGACCTATATAAAGCTAGCAGTTGTCCAATTAGACCTCCCCCGAACCTGAATGCACGGAACAGTGGTAACCCCGCAGCTAAGGCTCTTAAATTCTCTTAATTAACTAATCTCTTAAATTCTTGCCATCCTACCGCTGCTATTGGTTAAGTGCATCAGCCAGTTGAGACGTTTCAGACACCAATTTGTGCGTAATAGGCCTTCTAGATTTAGTATTCTGGGATGGCGTCAGGCCATTCCAACGCCTAGAGGCAATTACTATTTTAGAGCAATTCTTTGACATTCACAACAGTGTGCGCAAAGTAAAGTGGTTGATAAAACCGCAAAATACCATCGCCGCAGATTAATTTTCCCTGTATAAAAAATACATTCTAGGCATTTATTAGATACAATTACTGTAATGCAAATGCTTTTCGCTGGCTTTTAGGGACATTCAATGGTTTGACCTTTTGAATAATTAGGCCATTTTTCCTGTCCCTTGAAGACTGAACTAATGAGATTTTACTGTACACTGAATGCCTTGTGACAGGTTTTTCAGAACAAGCCTTACCAGTAGAACCTCACTACAGTAAACTTGGATAGAGTAAAAGCGCGGATATAATAAAGAGAAACAGTGGTCCCGTTTTGCCTTTTACAAATGACAACTTTTTGTTTATAGTAAAGAAAGCTTCAATATAAAAGTCATAGTAAACAACCATATTTCCTGCGGAATATTGACATCACGAATCGTACACAGTCTACAATTACGAAGTGAACGTTCGGAAGCAGAGAGACCAAAAAATGATAAAACGGCGCCGAGTTGGCCTAAACACCAGGCTTTCGAGCTGTGAGGCGAAGCCAGCTTTCTAAAGACCTTTTAACCGTGAGGCAAAGCGCGCGACCCGAATGGATAAAAATATTAATAAAAAAGAGTCACATGCCTATGAATGTAATAATGATGGTGGCGTGGGCCACCAAGACGGGCGGTGAGATAAAAGGGAAGGAAAAAAAATGCTTAGCTACAAGCTGCTCTGCAGCAATACCAATGGCAAAGCAATGACTTGCTCGGCACTCACTGGCCGTATGCACCGAACACTGAAATGTAGTGCCCTTTCACAAAAGACAATGCTGCTTTCTTTATGCAATGCCTCCATCCTGCGTACCAGGAAAAACTTTCCACAAACATACTGTTTCCCTCTACAGCAAGTGAAAACTGAGGTAGTACAAGATCCAATAAGCCCTTTGCGTACATGCAACAAGATGTCAACCACCAACACACACTGCAGAGGCTTACGAGCACATGGGAATGGTCCAAACAGGGACAGATCAGAGCTCACCCGAATGTTGTTCAGGTTCCAGCAGATTTCCTTGATGTTGACGGTGCGCTCAAACGTCACCCAACCCCGGCGGAAAAATCGACGCTCAGGCTGGGGGTCAGCAATGGCCACCCGCAGGAAGCCGGGATAACGCTTGCACATCTGCATCCCCATTGCATACAATGCGCGTTTAAAAATGTAGAAGAAAAAGTGCAGATTACATAACTAAATGTTTGATGACTGAAGCAAGTTTAACCAATGACGAATTGATGAAATGTGGACAGCTAGCAGACAGTAAGTCCAGAATAAGCAGCAGACACTCCCTGCTCCAATATTTAAAGAACCCTGTCAAAAATCTATCGAGTATTCAAAAAGCAGTTGATAAACTGCAGCAGATTAAGCTCTTACGTACTAATCACTCTAGGCTTTGTTTTCATTACTCAGCACATGGCTCAGTATATAAACATCCACACGTAACTGACACAACTGAAGCAGGGAAATGAGCAGGTGCTTACTTCGCACACAAACAAAAAAAGATCTACAGCTAAAGAGTAACTTCCTAACCTGTGCCAACATTAATGCCCAGAACCTGAGAGTTCTCTAGTAACAAATCTTTTAAAGTTGTAAGAAAGCTGCATGCAAAAAATATGCAAAAAGTGAGGAAAAGCGAACGATAAGGCTGCAAGAGACCGAGAACTGAACTAGTCATCGTCGCCACCAGCCAAAGCTATGTCCACTGCAAGAATAAGGCTTCACTGACCGATCTCAAACTGTTCCCTGTGCCAGCTGTCATCACTGCTAGCCCTTCAACCATTTCTATTCACGTACAGTTGACGATTGATTTTTTGAACTCCCTAAACACCGTGAAAACGTCCGAAAAAAACTGGGCAGCCTAAAAATCTAATTTTAAGAAAACAGATCACCTTACATAAACTCCCGATTGCCACCACGGTGGAGAAAGGTTTTATCAGCTTTCTGCCCATTCTGATGCTTGACTGTCTCATTACACAGTGCTTACACAGACAATGGCTTGGCAAGCGCGCAGGCTTAGACGAAGTCTAGATGTGAAAAAGAACCTGCCACTGCAAGTTCGCTGAACTGCTGCTTTTTGAGGATGCCTCACCACATAGTCCTCATAGTCAGTGCTGTGAAGCATTCTCAAAGCATTCCTTAGAACACAGGGCAGTCTGTGAAGACTGCCACTGCATTGCACTGCGTAAGGACCTCGCTTCTAATATGCTTCTTTCTTGCTTGAATTTCGCTTTGTTCGATCACATTTTTTACCTCTTTGAAGCTTGAATTAATGACGTTCCACTATACATACATATTAAACGGAGGCTTGGGCACTGGCAGCGATGCCACAGCGGATGCGCACGATGCATTCGCAATTTCGGGTGCTCATACGCATTTGTCCAATGCTCTGCACAAAATCACTCCCTTTGTGTGTTTATGGCTCACACCCTCCAGAAAGGGTGCAATAAGGTATTGATGTCCTCTTCTAAGGGGGGAGGTCACCCTTGAACACCAACTTTTCATTTCTTGAGATATTTGAATAAAATTTTCAGGGTAAGCTCATAGTACAAACATTTCAAGAACTACCAAGTTTCATGGAGCTGGACTTATTGGTTCTCAAGTTAGAGGAGTATATCAAGATGGTTTACATAGGCCCCTTGGGGCACGCCTGGAGAATTTGCAAAACGTGCTGGCACTATGGAATTCATTACGGTCATTTCTGGATAGTTAACCCAGGGCAAAACAATTCCCTTTTTCCAAATTTCCTCACTGAAAAATTTTACCGCAGTCCCAAAATCAGTGTTATTAATCAGACCTGCATTAACCAAATTTTAATTGCTTGTCATTAATTACAGACACAATATCTTGCAAAAAGGAAATTGTCTTGCCCTCAGAAATTTATCGAGGTATGGAAAAGAAACCTCACGAAACTCTGAAAAGCGGTGAAAAGCAGACGACGCGGGGAGATAGCCACGCATCAGCGGGCACAGCAGCCAATAGCAGCCACCTGATCCCCCGCGTTCTCACGGAGCGAGCGCGCGCTTTGCGGAATCGCAGCCTTGAATTCGAGCGCGGGAAACTCGAAAGCCGCAGTGAGGCTCCCAATCGGAAACAAGCCACGCCTCGACCGCGCCGAGGGTGTCAGAAGAAAACTCAAGAATTCACAAACAAAACAAGACCAAGATGGTGGCGCTCAGTTCGGCGGGAGAGGAATAGCGCGTGCGCGAAGTTTGGGAATTTTCGGTGCTTGCTCGCTGCTCCGCGGCTGCCACCACTTGTTATATAAGTATTTCCGAGTACTTTCAACGCAAAGTTGGGCATTGATAATTGCAGACAGGGTAGTTTATAAGACATACTACCGGAACATATAACCTTCCAAAAATCTACTGCTTTGCGATTTTTTGGTTTTCAAAGGTCGCGTCTACAGCAAGCAGCACTGCACTCATTAAAGGGTGCATCAGTAGTTTGATACACCCTTTGTGAAGCTTTCTGGAGGGGTGCGAGTTTAGACGGAAAGGCACAGTGTATGGAGAACGTTGCGGTGTCGTGAAGAAGTCAAAATAACGGAGAAAGTCCGAAAAATCACTGGCCCTAATTTTCGGTCTGCGACTACCCCTCATGTAAAACCCCGCACTGGAAATAAATAAATAAAAGAAGTCTTTGCTGCTCCCTACTATGCTTACCTTTCCTCTTGAAAAACTTTTTATCAGTGAAGTCACTGCTATGATGTCAAGGCTGCATGTATTTTCATATGCTCACTCTAAATTCTTGCTTATTTTGATGCAAAGCAATTTCGATGCAAAGCTTTCAAGAAAATTTGTTGCGAATATATTATAGGATAATGAAGCTGCCACTTCAGACACAATACAAACTTTACTTCCCGTTTCTGAAGTGGCGACTTGGAAATCCTACAAGTCTGATAGTTAGGAAAATAATTTTACCCTTGTTGTATTCGTCGACATCAAGAAAAATAAATTGCTAAATTGCACGCAAAGCAGCAGAATCCTAAAAGCTTTTCACAAATCTTATATAATATATGGCGTAAATGCCCACCCCAACATCACAATAATACTGCAAACACTGACCGCCTCCACTTCCATCTTGGTGATGGTGGGAGCCAGGTTGCGCAAGAAGATGGAGCAGGTCCGGTGGAGCGGCCGTGGTCGATTCTTCTCTTCACCCTCGGCCCCCTTGACTCCCGGCCCGTCACCTTGACCACTCTCGGCCTCCCCCTTCGGGCTTCCTGGCCGAGGCTTTGACTCCTCCTCGTCCTCATCTCCCTTTCCTTTGCTGTCAGCGGCCGAGTCACATCGTCCTGAGAGGATGTAATGGAACAAATGTTTCAAGTACTTCAAACCTGACTCCTGCGAGGAAATGACTCACTGGCACTATCCAATCAATCGTGTGGAAAACTAATTTGCAATTTCCTCCATGTCTGAAAAATAAAGATTCAACTATATTAATTTATTAATAAAAATGTCAGAAAGCAAAATCTGGCCGAATTTAGAAACATGGGTACATGAATGCAATGCAGCACGTAAGAGTGAGAAGTCAGGTCTCACATTATACTCGAATCTAACAGAGGCAGAGTTGACTGCATGATATTTACTCGTCTTATGCATCCTCAGTTGTAAAGAGCACCAGACTGTGACGTTGCCACACAGAAATAAATCTTCTCACCTGGAACAACCAGCGTTTATTGAAACTACTCTAGCAAGTGAACAATGGTACCACCTTTTTTTTTTTTTGGTGTTGTCGAAAAAAACTTAGCCAAGCTGCTCACTTAGAGAATTAAGCAACTGCGACCAATGACAACCCTTGCCAAATGTTTATCTGAGCCATAGCTAGCTCAGTCAGTTTTCCTTTTTCCCTTTTTGCAATCTAAAGTGACTCTCACATCACAGTCATGGTGAAGCTACATTTCAGTAAATCCAGCAGGTTAGTAGAAACTCCTTTATGTAGTTTCACATCGACAAAGAAAACACCTCAAAATAAAAGTGCACCAGCAGGAATGCTCGAGCGTATGGTTTGGACTGACGCCAGTAGAAAAATGCATTGGTTGCTGGGTACCAGATGCTGTTTCAATATTGTTTTAACACTCACGACCACAATGAGTTCTTCCCGAAACTGGTGAACATTGGTGCCCACATCACCCATAAAAAACAAAAAATCGAGAACACGCTGCTTTTCGGCTCATTTGCAGCGCTCAACAATACCAGGCACCTCGCTCCTTTTCCCTGTGCTTCCATCAGCGGACGCTCCATGTGAGGCGTGTGCACCTAGTGAGGCCACTTTGCCAAAACCTAAATCTGTGTAGGCTATAAAACTCTTGGCCGTAATAGGCCAAGAACTCCATTGCGATCGCATGTTACCCACGATGAATGGCAGGAGACGTAGCGGTAAAAACGAACATGGCACCCGCTATCACCAGTCGCAACAATCGCAAGGACGCCATGTACTGAAAACAGCGGCCAACGCACCGTGGCATTGCCATTAGTCTAAGCAGTCCGAGCCATGCGCACCAGCATTCATGTTAAGTTTTGAGGTTGGAAGTGCATGCACCGATTCATATCATCCCAGTCCCAGTTCTGACCATAAGCCATATGTAAGAAGCAGCTGCACCCTCACATGTGCCTAGCTGACTGTGCAGCATATGCAATGGGCCACCACAAGAGGGAAACAAAAGTGCGCTTGCAAGTTTCTGAACAGGAGAACAGCATTACCCTCCTCTTCCTCATCGTCTGGCTCCCCCTTGGTACTGCTGCCATCCTCATTGCCGTCCTCAGACCTGTCTTCCTTGGGCTTGGCTTGCTTCTTAGCCACTGGGGAACGACTGAGCCTCTTGGACTTCTTTTTGCTCTTTCTCGAGGCCTTCTTGTTCTCTCCGCCACTGTCTTCACCCGGGACACCAGAGTCCTGATCATCGGAGGCATCTTCTGCAAGCACATGTCAAGGTCAGAGCTTAAATGTCTAGGTCAGAGATTAAACTGCACAAACTGAAAACAATGAAATGTTTGCAACACCTCGCCATGCACTTCTGACAAAAATCAGAAAACAAACGAGCCACAGCAGATTTACTGCATAATTTTATATACAATAAAAGGTCGTTAATTTGACCTTCACTAACAAAATCCTAATGATTCGACCGGCCAGCTCAGTCCACGTCAATGACCATATGTTCTATGGCACCTGGCTAACTTATCGTTAATCTCGCAAAGCGGGACCAAGGGACTTTTTATTTTTCAAAATATCTTGTTGAAACTTAGCATGTAGGTGTAACACAGAATGCCGATTTGAAATATGCACTTAGGTTTCAATATCTCTCCTGGAAGAAAAGGTTTGATAAAATTCTATTATGGCAATTTCTTATTAAAAAAATAATAAAGGCTGTTTTTAACCCTTTCACTGTCACGAACGTACCGGTACGCATTCGCGTTTCCTCCCCGCAGTGTCAATAACGTACCCGTACGTATTCTATCTTGCGTTCAAATCTTCGCGCCTCACCGTAAAGCTACCGCGCTTGGACTTGCTCCGCCATCTGTTGAATCTTTCTAGAAGCTGATATGCTCGCTCCGCGCCGATATGACACATATATAGAAGAGTATGGTGCGACCGCGCCCACCCATTCTTTGCTCGTGGGAGGGGGCGTGGTTGCTCCGTGACACTACTTTCTCGAGCGAGCGATCCTTCGGCGCGCGCGTGCGGTTATGGGTTCAAAGTTTGTTCTGCCATTTGCGGCAGGTTTGGAGGTTTTTATTTTTATTCTTTGTCGCGCTTCCGCTACGGCGTGGCAAGTTCAGGGCCGCACGCGGTTGCCTCTCTCCGACTGACATATGACTCGATTGCTGCATTCGCTCTCTCCACGCGCCCTCGCTTGAGGACAGCTTGCCGTTAGCAGCAGCAGCACACGAGTGTTCTAGCCTCTTTCCATCTTTTTCTCTTTCGACTTAATAAATCTTTATGCTCGTTCCCTGATATGCTCGTTCTCTGAAACCAAGCCGACACTGGGGGTGCGTCCCGGTCAGAAACAGCCGACAGTGAAAGGGTTAAGGACATGCAGATTTCCTAATGGCCACTGCACATCCCAAGGCTAAAAAAATGAATGTAAAGTCATTTTGTTGACTACGAATAAATACCAAAGTCAGACGGCAAAAAAAAAATGTGGCAGCAATGAGCCCAAATCTGATCTAATTGCTAATACGTGCCGTTTAAGGAAAAATGGAAAGCTTAAGGAAATAACTAAGATATTGCTGAAAAACAAAAAAACTCATAAGTTCGCCGAAACACGTTCATGCAAACATTAAAACTTCAATAAGATGAATACATTCAATAAAAAAAGAGAAAATTGCATTTAAAATTTTTCCGATGCTGCCATAGGCCTTAAAATAGATTTTTTTTTAATGGCCAGATTCTCATGGAAGTTTGCAAACAAATGGGTTTTTCTCTGTAGATTCCAAGTGTGCAGTCACAGTTAAGCTACTGGTCTTAGATCTAAAGTTGTCTTGAAACCTCTAGAGGTGCATTCAAATTCCAACTTTCAAATAATTCCACGACTTTTTTCAATCTGTAAAATCTTGAATTAACGGCCTTGTACAGTGATGTGAAAGCTGTAAGCACGCCAAGTTCTTGCGAAAACCAGCGCTATGACAAAACTGACAAACGTTTATGTTGCACTAAGTAACGCAAGGATCCCAACTAACTTTTAGCTAGGAGTCCAGATGCTGTCCCATACATGCCCTGTACTGTTTGTCTGCAATAATATCAATCAATCAACCCAGTGATAGCTGCTAAAATAGGCGCTCACTATCGCTGTCATCCGAATCAGAGTCTGAGCTGGAGCTGCTCTGGCTGCTCGAGGTGTAGCTGCGTTTGCGGCCCGACTGCTTAGAGTCCGACTTGGCATCCTCGTCGTCCTCCTCCTCGTCAGCCCTCTTGTGTCTCTTGTCTTCATCTGCGGTGACGTCCGAGCGAGTGGGCGAAGTTGGCACATCCCCACCCTGCCACGATGCACAGAGGTTAGAGCTCCAGAGCATGGCTCAAAAATGAAACAAAGAGGTTGTGACAAGAAAGACCATTCCAGGCAAAAGATGCTATGAGCTACAAAACAAGAACTTCAGCGTTTTCCACCTCGACTGAAAAAGGTTGCTGCATGCACTGGCTTTAGCCCACTCCAATACAAGTTGCACCTGGGATGTATTAATCAACTTTATCACTTATCTTAGACTGCCACAACAAGTTAGTCGTAGGATTCACCAAGTCATACAGAGGCAAACTGCAAGCAGCAATGCTTATTTAAAGGAGTACAGAAACCAATTTTTGAGGGTTGGAAGAAACACGATTGCTTTCCTGGTTATAGACATGCTGCACAAGCAATCCCAGCTTCTAACGTTGCCTGAAAGATATTTCAATTTGATTTCAAAAACAAGCCAGGCAAATAATCCATTTTTCAAAACCCTCTGTGACGAAAACGTGTACATGGGTAAATAACATGACGTCATTAAACAACTGTGACGTGGAGTCGGCAAAGCAAAGAGCAGTGACGACACAGGATAGCTCACCGCCGGCCCACCACCACTTAAGTGCGGCCCTGCCCTGCATGGGGAAGTTCTGCGCTTCTGCTCGCTTGACTCGATGGCCTTTCACACTTTCTTCGTTGGTGCATGATACAATACTTCACTTGACGCTAATTCTGCGGTCGGCATGTTTTTCAAGCGCAAAGCTTGGGTATACCTAGCATGCGTGGACACACATATCGGACTCCGAAAAGGGGAAGCAGAATTTACTCTTTTCATTTTATGCCGGACTCGTGCAACTTGAATCCGGTGTACATATGGAGACTGCCTGCTATACTCGGGCCCCAATAGAATGCCTGCACAAGTGCAGAGCTTCCGGCAATGGCGCCTCCCACTGGCGCGCTGGGAGATGAACTGCACCACTCCTCGCCTGCCCTAGATGTTGCTATGCCTAGCTGGTTTCATATTAAAATGGTAGTGGACGGTGCTTTCGAATGGGCTAACGCTGCAATAAAAGTTGGATTTCCACACCACTTTACTGGGACGCCCATCTCATAATAAAGTATGTTCTTGATTTGCACAATGCCTTCAGCAGCGGAGCTAGCAGACGCCAGGCGCGTCGCACCGGGCAGCAGCAGCAAAGTGATTGTGGAAAAAAAAAGCTCGCCTGTATCACTGCAATAACTTCTGCCAGCACCTCAGTATTGGCCAAACAATCCTCCTAATTGTTATTAGTCCTTTGTAGAAGGAGTTATGTAAGCAAATAAACAGAAATCCGCGATAGATTACGGCTTGGGAGTCTATTGTGGCAGCCATGGCTTTACATGCCCAGATTGCCTTTGCAGCGCTAGATGGCGCCACATACTTGGACGGCAGTGCGCAGAGCTGTCTCTTCGAGGCTAATCAGAGCGTGAGCAGGTGTTGAGCACGGGAGCCGCGCAGTAGCAGGCCACGGTGACTGATCGCGCCGTGCTCCAATTCCCTACTAAATGTTTTTTTCTTTTTCGAATGCCAGCTTGGCTCACAGTGCTGGCAAACCGGGCTGAGAGAGCAGCGTTTTCATGATAATCAGTTCCTTTGTTCAACATGCCTTACTAGAGTTGACATTTTATGCACGCCAACCGACCAAGCTTTCATGGTTGCTGGAAATTGCTGATTCCTGCTTCAGCGCTTGTGTCGCTGGCGAGCGGGTCGTAGTCAAAGTGCCTGGCAATGTCAGTAACGTCCGTGCCTTCGAGCGAAACAATGTCGCAGTACTAATTATGCTATGCTGAAGCACTGCTCGATGATGATATTTTCTTTGCACGTGCTATTGGAAGCAGATGAAAAATGCTACCCATTTGCGTAATTAGATACAGTGTTTACACGTATCTAAACACGGTAAAGATCGAAAACTAAACTGGTTTTAATAATATCCTGATAATTAATTTAGCTTGGCTGGGGCATTTTGGGCTGCATTTCCTCCATTTTGGACCATCGTGGATCGGTTAAAGCAAAAATACCGAAACAGAAAATGTATGTGTCTAAACTACTTGTAAGCAGCATTACCGTCATCCTCATTTGTGTAATTTAAAACCTTGCTGGTATTTTGTTTTTTAAGATATGAAGAGGAAAAATGTATTGCCAAGTAAAAGGCATGATCCAAATTTAAAAATGGAGTGCTTAGTGAGGTATGCTTACGCTACTACTGGATTGACACTTCCACTTCATAAAAATGCCAACTTGCCTTTCTAGGCACAAGGCCTGAGCCCCTCCTTTCCTAGCGCTTCAAGAATTCTCTGCCCCTGCATCAGTCTTAGTGCAGAAGAAACTTCACAAGACATCTGATCTACCATAGCAACTGCAAAAAATATTGAGCTATCGAGACCATTTTATTTTCTTTTTTGCAGAGAAGCCACCGCGGCAGCTTACTGTCGCAGACTTTTAGCTTTTCATGCCATGATGCATGGACCTGACCCACTGACACATAAGCGTTCTTGTGAAGGTTCATACGATTTCCCATTTCATATGCTCAAAATTGCAGGCAGTAAAAATCTTATTACTAATGTTCTTCCTGAGTTAGGACAATGTAAAATTACTGAATTCTGCAAGACCTAAAAAAGAAGCTGTTCGTACTGGATGTCAAGAAACGCTAATTTACACTTTTATGTGTAAATTAACCCCTCTACCCTATCCAACAGTAAAAATTTTCAAAATCAGGCAATTCAGGTCACAAATTGTTCCTGATAATATTTCTTTTCTCACACATATTGCAAGACATATCAACGAGGTTGTATTTCTCCTATGCTTTTCCCACTAAACCTTAGGCACTACAAAGAAGCAGCTGCATATCTCTCTAAATAGCAACCCCTCTGGAACAGCTGGCTCGTGTGGTAAAAATTTATTTTCTGGATGCTTTTCCCTTTTGCAGCTATGCATCACAGGAAGGCCACCATTGCTGTAATCGAACTGTTTATACCATGAGCACCCATGCTAGGACCACCCATGTATTCGGTCACTAACATTCTGCAGAGCCAGAATTAGTAATGTTTAATGCATTAGCTGGGAAATCCTGATATCCGCAAATATATCAACCGGAACAAAAAGCACAAATCAATGGGAAAGTTTCATTTTGAGTGCATTAACCAGAACGTATCAGAATTAATGAGGTTTTAATACATTTGGTGCACCTGCAATCAACGGAAAACACAGCAACCAATGTCACCTGCCTCAAGAAGTCATGTGCAGATGACAACTTGCACCCACTTACAATTTTCTCAAAAGCTTGAGATGCAAATAACCAGCGCAGCTATAAAATGAATGGTTTTTCGTTGGGATTTTGAAGACATCCAAGCGGCACATCAGGGTAAGTCATCCCACTTAAGTGTATACACCTGCTTCTTTATGCCATTGGGTTAAATTTTTGCCCAATCACTTTCCGAGGTGTGCCTTGTGACAGCCGGCAAATGCCCAAAATAGCAAAGCTGAGTGAAGCGAAACAAAGGCAGGGCAGTTCCATACTTCTTTTCCACTCTCTGCATTGCACACGTCACCATAACAAGAGCATTCTTATCAAAGCGAGAAATGCATCTGATACAATTATGAAAGAGCTACGTCCCTTCAAAAGCCAAAGCCAAAATTTAGCACAAGCAATTTAGAACGTTAAACGTGCATCATGCTCGACAGTGTGTGCCAGCATAACCATCTGAGTGAATACCTTAAGCTGCTGTGAAACACCGCACTGAATGACAGTGACAATGACAGCACTGATTGACAGCAAATGAAGGTGGAACTGACACTTGCAGACTGCGTGAGAAATGCAAGACCCAATGCTGACCTGAGAAGAGCCTTCCTTAGCTTCAGCCTTGTCTTCAGGTTCCTTGTCATCTCTGAAAGCCACAAAAGAGAAACTGGTCTACCATGGCCTGAGGATGGTGCAATTTTTTGCGGCATGCTTCGCAGCTAATACTGTAAACCAGTAATTTTCCTAAAATGAGAACAGCTCACGCAAATACTGACATCTGAGATCAATGTCCTAAAACTTGCTGCCCAAAGTTTTACACACGAACGAAGCTAAAAAATCACCTTGAGCAGAGAGAATGTTGAGGCACAAGGCACACTGACTTCGTCTATATGTGCACCAATGCAAAAAAAAAGGCTAGGCTCTGCACACTTCTCCTTCATTCACTAATCTGAGCAGCTAACTTGAATGCTCAACGCCAGAAGAGAACGGAGTGGGGAAGAGCTTGTTCTCACAAACAGTCCATTTTGCAGCTGAGCAGACCAATCAGCCTTACCTTTGGTGAGCCCTGGTCTACTTCAATCGATATTCGCTACTGCCGGCGAATTGCAAATGACACATGGCACAGTTTCCACCTTGCTATCCCATGCTCTCCGAGACTAACACAAACTGTTGAAACACTGGATGATGCCTTTGCTGGACAGCTGACCTGTTAATCCCAAGCTAAGCACCAAGGTTTTGAACACTTGTGGGGAAACGAGCGTGGCAATAAATAAAGCAGGATCTCCAACAGCACTGCATCTTATTTACAAGAACGCAGCAGTTTTCTCCAATAGGCTTTTGCCCTTTTTGCCAGCCGCCCACTGCTGATATTAAGGCCAACCAACTGCAAGCGAAAGGGTGACTTACCTGGCACCAGAGAACGAAGAGCCTTCGGCAGGCTTGTCCTCTTGAGCAGGCTCATCCAGTGCCTGAAGATCATACTCTGTGCCCCCTTCCAACAGGATCACCACTGGAAATGGAGCCGTAATATCAGCACACGCATCCTTTTCTTTGCAAAGAGGAAATACGAGAAAAAAACATCCATGAAAGTAGAAGAGGCAGATGATTAAATACCTCTTCACTTTTTCCAGCAATGCTGTTCACATTTCACTGACTGCTTGCAGCACCGCACAGCATAATACTCTAAAACGCAAGTAAATGATTTACCATGGCCCATAAAGCAACTTTCAGTGGTGAAAAAATTCAATTTCATCGAAATGAATATAAAGATACTAGCGTGGTTCAGTTTTCTCCCAAAGTAACATTCACTGTGAGGAATGCTGCAGTGAAAGATTCCAGTATTTCAACCCCCTAGGGTTCATTAGCGTGCACTGACTGATATCGCACACTAATAGAGTGACACGCAGTAAATGAAACCCAAATAAACTGACAGAAATTATGCATAAATGTAGTCAAGTGGCTGGTTTCCTATGTCTGCAGCAGTAAAATTCTTTGGTTAACTGAAGCAATGCTTACTTGTTTCCCCTGGGCAAACAGCATTAACAGCCAAACATTTGGAATCCTGCCGAGCCTATTTGTGCTCGCACATGCCAAACATGGTCTCACAACCATGAACAAATTCTTCGAGCCAACACTATCACAGAGACAAGCCAATCCAGTTGCTATCAAGGTCTATTGATCATTTTCCCTGCCCCTGTAACTCTGCGTTAGCCCTATGCGTGTTAAGTGTTTCGGTGCGATGGAAAGAGTCAAGAAACGGCCACAAAATGCACTCTCGCTTGAAAAAAAAAGTTGCAA
Source organism: Amblyomma maculatum (assembly GCF_055883805.1). Lineage (NCBI taxonomy): Eukaryota > Metazoa > Arthropoda > Arachnida > Ixodida > Ixodidae > Amblyomma > Amblyomma maculatum. The sequence goes on from NC_139344.1 coordinate 336,845,474, forward strand.
GTTCGGCGGGAGCTTGAGCAAAGGAGCCTGCCTGAACCAAAAGTTGTGAAGAAGCTCGACATCCCAAAGCACTGCTACGAATAATGAAAGACTAAGCTGTCATTCAAGGGGCTCTCAAGAATGGGATCTTCGCTTCAAACTGAGTGCAGGTGAGGACAACCCTGTATGAAGAACTAGAAAAGCTCTTCTCCTGTGGTTTAACCAACATGCACGCAGTGGCGATTATTCTATAAGTGGTGCAATTTTGGAGTAGAAGGCCTTGATAATGACAGCTGAAAGTTTCAGCATCAGCAAAGGATGGCTGAGTCGAATTAATAAGTGGCTGTAGTCTTCAAAACCAAGATAGCCCTTTTTATAAGGCACTTCCACCAAGACTCGACAAGAACAAAGCCTGTACAGGTGGAAAACAGAGTATGGAGCACATTTCTGTACTGATGGGTACAATCATGGCAGCGTTGATGGTTTACGGGGTTTAATGTCCCAAAGTGACTTAGGCTATGAAAGACACTGTAGTGGAGAGCTACAGAAAATTCTGACTAGCCAAGTTCTTTAACATGCATTGACATCACACAACACACAAGTACCTTGTACATCATCTCTATCCCAATATGGCCGCCGCAACCGGGTTTCAACTCGGGCCCCCTGGTTCAGTAGTCGGATGCCCTAACCACAGAGCCACCGCAGTGGGGTGACAAAAAGTTGAAGCTGATGAGGGTGGGGAATCAGAAGCATACAAATTGCTGCAAGGGTGTTCGAGACCTTACTGTGACCTACCATGCTAATGTAAGAGTGTGGATGACGATGGCAATTTTTGAAAACTGGTTGCGAAAGGAAGACGCAAGATCTACTACGCAGGGCAGGAAAGTTTTCACGTGGATAACTGCTCTGCCGATGGCCAAGTGGCAGGATTGAAGTCAACCAGGCTCACATTTTTTCGTGCCAATGCCACAGCCTTCATTGAATCAATGGATCAAGCAACAATCTGGAATGACAAGGCCTACCACCACCGCCAGCTACTCCACCAAGTGCAGCTGTGCGACGACAGAGGGAAGGATTTACAGCATCGACTAGCTGCTGGCTATACACACTTTGGCCCAGGCCTGGTGACAAATGCAGGCAATGTGACAAAGCACTTCCACCATGTGGGCTCTGTGATGCACACGAGTCGATACCCCACGAAGAAGCAAGTACTACTGACAATGCTGAAGCTGAAACTCTAGTCAGTCAAGTGCCCTTTGCCTCTTTCTCACAACAGAACTACGATGAAGTGGATGAAAATATGACCTCCTATCCCAAAGGAAACCTCGAAAAGATGGTCGCTGAAGTGCAAGGTGAGGATTAGTCCTCCTCCAGTGATGAGTGCAAGGACCCTTTACCCAGTTCGGTGATGGCAGTGCAGCTAGAGGTGCAGTTGTAGTCCTGCAGCATTACTTTGAGCAGAAAGAGTGTGCACAATTTCTTCTAAGCCTCTCAGACATGCACGCTTACGCTGTGAAAAAAGCAACTCACAAATGTTGCTCAAGAATGTTGAAGAAGGCAGAACAAATGATTGCTTTTTTTCTATGCACCCACATCAGTAAGGGCTGGTGCAATTGAAATAAAAGTTGTGCTTCAAGAAATACCTGTGCTTCGCTTATATGAAGCTCGTGATATATGGAACAATTCCAAAAAGCCCTTCAAGTTCTGTTTAAGAGGAGTCCCCTGTATACTTTCATTCTGTTGTTGGCGCAGATGGTGCCATTTATTGAAGGTTCTTATAACTAGATATCTCTAATTTACTGCGACTTTAGAATGTTAAGGTCAGCAGCTGTCTTATACCTCTGTCACACGAGCAGATTTAATGTCATTCGAATCGAATGTCATTCGATGCATCGAATGTCATTCGGTTTCTTTCGGTGCTACACGGTAAAATATAATGTCATTCGCAAATGTTAGCAATCCGCCTTTTGCGCGAGTTTTCTGCGCATGCGCGAAGCCCCAGCGGCGACTGATGAAAACACACTGAGCGGCATCGACGGCGCTTCTCGTCGCCGCACTCATAGCCAACGCACGGGGGCTGGAGGCGCGGTCACGTTCAGAGCCTGGGTAAAACGATGACAACCACCTGTGCCGCTTATGGCTGCCACTCTCGAGGCGTGCCGGGATGCAAGACGCGTTTTGTTAGGTTTCCTTCGGCGAGCCGCGACCTGCAACGGCGTGAAGCAGGGCAACCAAGCGTCAAGACGTGAATGGGCGACCTTGGCAGCCGACTGCGTGCTCTCGACTGTGCGAAAAACACTTCGTTACAGGTATGTATGCATCTAAAGGAAATGTGCATGATGAAAAGTATCTACCGAAGTTTGCACCAAGCCTGTAACCCACCAGTGATAGCCGCAATGAGCATTTGTTCGGGGCGTCTGATGGCGATGTATTTTGTCGTTTGTTTTATTTATGTGTGAAGGGGCCGGGTAGCGCAGATATCACAGGTGGCTGTGTGCGCTAGACCGTAATATTTAGCATGTTTTATCGCGACTGCCGCCTGACTAAAAAGAAGAAAAAAAAAAGGGTGTTTGTTGTGATGCACCGCCGTTAGCGAGTCGAGTGGTTGAGCTGGTCATGAGGCTCGCGAACGGCAGTGCATTAAAACGCCGTATTTTTTTTTCCTTGTTAGTGAGGTGGCAGTCACGATAAAACATCATAAATATTGCAGCCTAGCGCATACAGCCGCCTGTGATATCTAAGCTACCTAGCCCTTTCGCACATAAGGATAAGAAGGGACAAAATACATCGCCTTCAGGCCCCGGTGCAACTGAAGCAATCACGCACCGAAGAAATCCTCATTGCAGCTATCACTGGTGCGCTACAGCCTGGGTGAAAACTCCAGTAGGTACTTTTCATCATGCCTATTTCGCTTAGATGCATACATACCTGTAGTATCTGTGTTCTTGCCGCTCGGAGCATATGACGCACTTGACACTTGCACGACGCACAGTATTTTTTTTTTAATTAAAGGCTCGCCTTCGTGCACGCCAAAGCATCCGGACTTTGTTCCTTTAATGTACGCAATCAGATGCACTTCGTTAGGGAGCTTGATAATCGTCGTCTTCGTCCAACCGTTTGCAACGGCAAGGAAACCGCCCGGCACAATAAATGAGCCTCTTGGAGGGTTCATGCTCGTTCACTTGCAGAGTGGATCGCTCTGAACGTAGAACAGGGTTGGTTCCTGACCGAGATGCGCATCCGATATGTAGGAGATTCACATGTGTCACCAAGTTGTTGATTCCGCAGAAATCGCGGCGGAGGCAGAAATTAACGTTGGAGATCCTTTCACAACAGAATGACCATTCTCTGCGCACCGAGAACCTTTTCACCACTGCGACAACATCCGTTCTGACTCCTGAGGACAGAAACCGGCTACAGCTCTGAATCATCCATTGCCAAAACATGCAGCGTGTTTCCTGCAGGTGTGCATTCCGGCCGGGACAATGCCCTTTTCACGGGGCGTGTATATGTGACTCTCTGCCGATCTTCGTGGATGAAATCCTATAGCTGCACGGTTGTAGATGACGCGAGGAGGAAGCGACGCCCATTGCACCATGCCGGCGCCCATTGCACCATGCCGGCGCCGCGGTGACCGCATTGTGCTCGGTAACTCAAGACACCCCGTGCATATGCGCCGCTCAAAGTCACAGGAGACGATCCACCTAGCTCTGCAGCATCAACAAACCCCTGGCTGCTTTGCCCTTTGAGATCCCTCTCTCTCTCTCTCTCTCTGCCCCCACGCTCTGCTGTCTGCCGAAAACCTGCACGCTGAGAGCGTCTCATTCTGTCCCGTCGAACACGGCCCGCGCTACACGCTCTTACAATACGAATATAGTATATGCGTACGTGCGTTACGAGTAGATTGTGAAAACGCTCTACCTTCCCCCATACTGCGTGAACATGATATGCTGCAATCACTGTCACTACTTTCCGCTCCGAGGCCAAAAAAGGGGGGAAGATTTCGCTTTCTACCAGCATTGGCGTGGCCATTTCGTATCGTGACACAGTGCGGAGACGCACGGAGACACGTAGAGCATGCAATTGGCGTCCAAACTGTGAGGCGCTCCGTCAAAACTTTAAATAGTTCCGAGATAAACATACGGGGAGATGCGGTTACCAAGGAACACAGAGCCCAAAATGATTGTGAGTCGCTGCCATTACTGGACCACTGCTGTGACCGAGAGTAATGCCGTTCCGCGAGAGTCTGCAGTGCTAATAATTTTACACCTAAATTAACAGGTTTTAAAACAAAACTTTAGAAATATAATTTTTAAATTTCAATGTGCGCAGAATATGTTGTTGCGTTACTTGTTTCTGCTGCGTATCTGGCGTCAAGAGTACACATTCGGTTTGCGATCGAATGCGAATGAGTTCCCCAAACTCATTCGATGAAGAATGTCATTCGAACCTTATTACATTAAATTTTCTCGTGTAGCATGGGAATAATGACATTAGATGCTAATGTCATTCGATACGAATGACATTAAATTTGCTCGTGTGACAGGGGTATTAAGCGAGTGCAAACAACTGCAAGCGGGAACCAGATCCAGCTACGCAGGAAAACAGGTCAGGTTTCAGTTCCATACTTTCCACTTCAATGCCAGCAATGGTTGCCGTGAGGTTTTAACGGTGGTTTAAGCTCAGTAGCATCTCAATATCTCACCTAAAAGGTAGCATACGCGCCCTGCGGGCATCACGAATAATTTGCAGAGTTAAATCGAAGCATTAAATAATTAAAATAAGGAGAAGCTAGTTACAGCAAGTGAATTAATATCTTATACATGCAGAATGAAGAGCTTATCCCATACCGCTTCTCACTTAATGCTCTCGCCACTCTCCCACCTCAGCCATTCATCTTCGGAGTGAATGGCCTGTCTGACACCTGCCTGTGATGACCACGATGACCACATTTGCCCAGGAAAAGAAAAAGTCCTCTTGTCGAACAGCTGGCTAGTTAGTGGACTGAGGCTTCCCTCCAGCCTCTTGTTCAGCTCTATCCAAAAAGCTCACGTCCCTTACCGCTTTTCCAGTGTTAATCAACAAAAAGGAATCGGGTGGTGAAATGAGAGCACTCACCAGCATCAAGAAGCCGAACGATGCGATCAGACTTCTCCACATCAATACTGATGGCATCAACCCAGCCCAAGTCATGAAGCTTGAGGAAGGCATCCAGGCGACGTTGTAGCGAGTTTGTCTGCTCCGTCTTGCGCTTGCCGCACTCTTCTGGATGGTACTTGGACTTGAACCTTATTTTGGAAAATCGGGCAGCAGGAAGGCATGCGCAGGAAGCAAAAAGGGAAGCAGAGAGAACAAGGAGCCCAACAAACAGGACATTGATTAACGAGGCAAGGTGGGAGCCCCTAACTGGCAACTTGCCTAGTTTAATTATCAGAACTAGCCGTGCAGTTTACTTGAGTGTCAGCCAAATTCACAAAGCTGCCTGACAAGGTCAAATACCAAAATCTACAAACTGAGCAGTATATCATAGAATGAGTCATTTATTTCTGTGCCAAGAACCTGTGAACACAATCAGTGGTAGCAAAATTTGGCTGCCCCAATCCTCTACTACACTATGCTGCATGCTTTACGTCATTGCCGAATGACATCAGGACAGTTTCTCGCAGGATATCTGCTAATTGACGTTGTACCTCAAGCGAACCATAGCTATGTGTACCTAGACACAACTTGCACTGATGGCATGCTTCTCATGAAGATCATCAATGTGCCGCCAGAATTAAGTAGAAGGTCAGCACATGAGGTTTTCTTCGTGGTGCAGTTACTGCACTGAGAACTGTTGTTTGGACACCTGCATCACTGTATAGCTGTTTTGTTCTGCTTAAAGATGTTGCATGTCAACTTGAACACCCACAACACTGCCCTTAGGTGATCACCGGCCAATGCGTCCTTTGCGCAAATGCCCAACATGGAGCCGACTCAGTTTTATTTCTTCAGAAAAAAGCAACACATTAGGCTGAAAGTGGATTTTTGAACTGCTCGCACCCACTGGTCAGCTGCTTTAGTGCACGATCATGGGTCACAGCACCAGCGACTGAAGTTTAGTGTCATGCCAGAGGGATTCTCCTCCATTTTCATATCTGGCAGTATGTTGCGCTAAACACATATATTAGACTAAACAGAAACCAAGCCTCCAATCGAGACACCTGGACATCTGCCAACTTCAAGAAACAGATGGCTGAGACCTAGGGTAGGTTCCATATGAAACATCCGACAAAAGTTCAAGTAACGCCTAGCCCCAGCCTGTGACCGTATGCATGAGAGGACAAGCATGTGCACAATACATTGCTTTGAAGCGCAAATATTACGAGTCAAAAGCATGTCTTGATTCGTGCATTTCAGTAACACTTGTAGCCTCTGCAAAGTAAATCGATTAAATTAAAGCATACATCGCCAGCTTCACAACATAAAGATCATTAAATTTTGCGCAAGAGGCACGCTTCTGTGGCCAGGGTAATGAGAGGAAAAGTTATGCTGGTACTCGCATTTTCAAGCTACCGAAGATATGAGAAAGTGGTATCTTCTTTACAATGAAAAAGCAAAATGCTGCCTTATTTCACATTTTGTTAAAGTAAGATTACTAACACAACATCTCTTTTCATTATTGCAGAAACCCCTAGGCATTAACTGCTAGGCAATTGTCAGACAGAAAGGATATAATTTACTGTAGAAGAAATTTAAACTGATCTGCCATATAAACAGCATAATCCCCGCATTATTTTAACAGCCGCACGCGTAACTCTGGAAGGTACAGTAAACTCGCGTTAATTCGGCCTTCAAGGAACCAGAAGAGAATTATCGAAAGACCCTGAAAAAAACTGCCGAAAACGGTTTGCATCACAGTAATTTAATCTAATGGACCCCTCTATGATGGTTGTTCGCATCTAAGATGAAACCGAAGTAAGAACGGAGTTTTTTTCCCGGTTTCACTAAGTGCTCCAAAACCGTAAAAGCCTCTACTACCCGTTCCACAGTGGTGCCTCAGCACAAAACAGCCTTGTTGTGTTGTAAGAATGCTTCACGCCAGTCTACGTGCTGAAGAATCGCGGTGAAACGTGCAATGCAGTGAAACTGCACGTGACTAGCACGCGGTTTCAGCGTGCCGAAAGAAGCCTGTGGATGCTAACCTTTCCGCAGTGCGACGAAGTAGCAGTGGTGCCGCTTCACAAAGCAGCCCAGTTGCGTTTTAAAGGGGTCATGACACGATCATCCAATATATTAGTTTTGTAGTCTGGCAGATAATACTGGACCTTATTCTATTTTCGAAATTTGGCCGCCGTAGACTGATTCTTTATTTCAAATAAATGGCTGAAGTTGACACTGCGAAGCTCCTCCAAACGACAACGGTCACTATGTTGAAACGCTTGGTGACGTCACAGAGAGACGCCGGCCACCGCATCGTCTGCTGCTGTGACGGCGCCGACAAGTTGCCGATACACTGTACTGTAGTCGCGCTTGCTAACATGGCTCCCAATAAGTGTACTCGGTATGTTTCTGAAAACAGCACACAGACTGCAGTGAAGCGCGATTTAGTTCTTGCCCAGGCATCCACCTTCAACGCGACCGCCGCCATCGTACTGCCCCCACCACTGTAAACAACGCCGCGCCAGCCGTACCTTCCGCTTAAGTTGTCCATGCCAGCGATATATAGAGCGGATCCCTTGTGTCAGCATCAGAAAAGGTGTCGCCGAACATAATCTTTTCCTTTACTACGAAACAGGGGGTTGAGAGTAAAAAACAGTTTAATGATCGAGTGGTCCATTTACTAAAACGCCTCGCTGATCTATTACAAAGTGCGGTCCGCCGCGGCTTCACTGTGAATTAATTTAGGCCAAGCGACGATGCTGTAAGCCTCTTGAGCTTATTGTCTACTTTCATATTGCAGCTAGGGCCTAACTTGGGCCCGTTAACAAGTAACGTAAATGATATGCTGCTAAAACTGGATGGCTGGGGTACTGAGTGCCTCGATGTAGTGCACCGCCCAATACGTTATGCTGCTGCGCTGTCGGGCGGTACCCGAAGATTGTAGAAAAGCGCCGTCAGACAGCGCTACATACATTGCAAATTTTATGTGTTGCTTTTCAGACGTGTTACAGTGTAAAATGTATACGCTGTTCGAGCAAGTCGATCAGCTCGTGCGCCTTTTGTACTCGGGCACCGACACGCACCTGAATCCCGCCCACAGATGCCACTATTCCCTAGGTTAAAAACACCAACAGAGATCGATAAAAAGCTCACTTTGCGGTAACCTTGGCAAGTGGCATGACTGCTATTTGGCCGACATTACCGTGGCTTCGCATAACAGCGGTTTCGCTGCTCGTGCACAGAACATGGAGCAGACAACGCGGTGCGGCCTATGTCGTTACTGGCTGCGCCGGTTGCCAGATCAGCAAGCTGCTCACGAAGAAACGAAAAAGCTAGTTTTAAAAATATCTGCAACTCCGATGCAGCTGAAACTTTGAGGTTTAGTTGCTTGGCGCATCAGAAATAAGATGCAATAAACATGCTCCGAAATTTGTGTCATAACCCCTTTAAGGATGTTTCAACAGAAGGCCTATGCACCAAAACATCGCGAAAGTGCACAGTGCAGTGAAACTGCATGTGACTAGCACACGGTTTCAGCGTACCGGAAGCAGCAGCTGTAGATGCATGCAACTATACTTATAGGCTATTCCAAAACAAAGAGCACAATGCAATTCCAAAACAAAAATTTAAGATGTGACGTTCCGAACAGCGTCCGAAACGTTGCAACTGGCCGATGTGAGCGCCTGATCGTAGCTGTGATATGGTGTGCAGTTAAAGAAGGCAAAACCGCTGGCTGCGCAGGTCGTACCACTGTACCATTGAAAATATTTCTTTTCTGTCTTTTTATTGATGTAATAGCCACAATCTCAATTCTGACCCCAAATTTTAGAGAAAAGCCTGCAGCCATTACACGCATACATATGCTACATACAGTTCGCAGCTGTTTGGATGTATTTGACTACGCCATCAGCCACTGTTATAAAGGTTGTACTATTATTCCACTTTCTGCCCACAAATTAACGACACTTCTTCGCAAGCCTAGTGTGCCAGGAACAGCATGAAGGTGACCATTTTCAGCTCAGCTTACCTGGACGATATGGCAGCATACAGCAGTTTGTTATTGCAGAACAGATAAAACACATGAGAAGAGCTGGCTCTTTCAATTCCTCTATCCTTTACTGTCTGCGGGTAGGACACCGTTATTTCTACTTTTATTGCCCACTTTACCGTCAGCCCTTCCCTGCCTCTTTTGTCACCTTTAACGACAGGACTTGGTATTTTTCGGCTAAACTAAGTTGGTCACCCACATGCCAATTTCTGGCGGGACACAGTGTCAAGCATCACGGTAACGTAAGAAATGAAAACCAGACACAAAGACGGCTATGCAAATTTAAACACTGCTGCTGAGGCCCCAGCTGCCCAAAACCGCATGTTCGTGCAATAAGCACAGATGTAAGAAAACAGTAAACAACACAGAGTTGAGAGAGAGAAAAAAGCGACCCCTTCCCCTCTGGCTTGAAAAGCACACCAACAAAAATGGAATCCTCACCTTCTGCAGACTGGGCTTTTTTTCAGCGTCCGGTTGCACACACCGGTTGCGCCATCATTGCCCAAATCGCAGCCACCGATGATGGTGGGTCGCACGCGCGCGTGCCCTGACCGATTCAGAAGCTAATGGAGACCCGAGGCGCGCCTGGCAAGCTAACCTGACACACTGTATTCGCCTAAGAGCACTGCCTTGTGCACAGCGCACCCTCAACCAGCTAAGTGCAATCGGAGCGCAAAGAGCGCAGACGGAAGCATGTGACGCTTCCGTCTTCTGAGCTGAAAGGAAGAGCGCCAGGTGACACAATCAGGTGGGTGGTAATCACATGGGGAAACAAGATTGGACGTTAGGAAGACGCAGGAGCACAAAGAGCAAGAAAAAAAAGGAGAAACAAAACTCCCCAAGTCCCCATGCGACAAATAACACTATGCCAAATCTTAAGCACTACCATTATCCCCAAGTACAGTGAAACCTCTTCACAATGACTGTGCATCCAAGAGAGTGGCTTTCATCTGCACAGGTCGTTGCTTTTCGAGTTGCCGATCATGCACGAGCGGAGCACACTATAGTTGTGGTCGCATTCGTCGAGTGGCTTGTGGAAGTGGTAGAATGTGGAGGTTTCACTGTGTGCCTGACGCACATGCAACGGGGGACATCCTCAATTCAACAAAGTCGCGGCTCTGCTGAGTGGACTTAAAACTTTGAAGTATAATAGAAGCTGCTACTACGGAAAGAAATACTCTAAAGCTGGACCTCATGCACAAACTTGACTAGAATGGTAAGAATGCTGCATAAATGCTTTCCTTTCCCTGTCACTTCTGTGAGGCCAACAAATAAAAGCTTCCGGTAAAACTTTGCAGGAGCAGACGACAAAATAGCGGCAACATGAACTGATCAATTTCCTACAAGGACCAATGACAGCAGAGCGAAGTCGAATGCAGGCCTCCACTCACGCTGACAGCTGATAAGGACATGCCTACCATTCTTCTTCCTTATGGTTGACGAAGAACTCATTCAGCTGCTGGCGCCTGAAGTCCATCTTGTACTCGTTGTATTTGCGAACGGCTTCCTGGTCGTCAATGAGGTCATCCTGTGAGCTGAGGAACTGCTTGAAAGTCATCATGGGCGGTTGTGTAAGGCCTGCTTCAGGCTCCCTGCATCGGCACACAACAAACAAGGCACATGCACCCAAACTGCACAAATCGCTGGGCTGGGTTAACGCCCACTACGATTCTCAGCGAGAAATAATGTGTACGATTATCGCATCTTGTATGTCTACAGAGGATACTGCATTAGAACAAAAATCAGCGCAGCTATCTTGGAGGAAAATTCTACAAATCCCAAGGCTACGTCTACAGCTTCCCGATAGCTGACCTGCAGGCTGAACGGTTATCAAGTTCCTATTTGTATTAATAGACACAGTCCATTCTTGGCCTCCCCGCAGGTTCACTCATGTATTTTACATTTTGCTTTAATGTGAAAATAAAGTAAACCCACAGACAGGATAATTAACGCTCTTAATGCAAAGAAAAAGAGAAATGATCCAAGTAAAGGTAGGTTGGCAATGATTGTTTTTTTTTTCAACCACTGTGCAGCTGCTGCTTATATAAATCAAAATGCTTGTCATGAACACATCAAAAAACGTTTCATTTTCTATTTTTGTGTGTGAAAGGGTCACATAAAAGGAACAAAAAAATCTCTGATAAAATAATTTAGAAAGAAACAGCCCAAATACCCAGTAATGCATTTCTACAGTGCACCTGCTGAGAGGAAAGTCCTATGACTGAATGAAAAAGGTATGCTGTTATTGACATTTTTCGAGCTGTTTGGATAGCAAAACTGAGTGCAAAGTGAACTGAATACTAAAAAACAGGTGCGAATGGGACCAAAAATTTTTCGAATCCAGCCAAGTCAAATTACAGGTGGAATGTCTGAAAACCATGGCTAGAAAGGGAAATTTATTTGAAATGAGCAAATAATAAATTTTTCGGTCCAAAATGGATACTAAGAATTATGAAAATTGGTCACAAAGAGAATATTTTTGAATTATTTTGCAAATTAGCACATACAGTAGAAAAATATAATGTTTTGTTTTCATCGATCAGCAGCATAACATGTGAAACATACCAGGCATTAAAATCAAAGAGAAGGAATCATGGAGTAATTCCTTGTTTACAATTATTTGATAATGATTGCTATCGGTGAAAAAGTCTGACATCACAGTCTGAATTACTAAATGCTGCAATGAAGCATTGTAAGCTGGATACCTCCTTACTGGAGGAGTGATGTTGGCGGTCGATTAACAGCGAGGCACGGCAATGCAAAAATGCACCATGATGGCTTGCAAAAAGCACGAAACAGCAGTAACCTGACCAGTACTCCCTCGCAGCATCTAAAGACAAAGTGTCGGTTGTGGAATGCCACCCAAAATGCAGCGCTCACAGCAATACATAGCCCAACTAGCCCTCTCATATCATTTCACCGGACTGTAAGCCCGTGATGGGCTTGAAACTTCAAAAACAAAACCATGACGTCAGGCACTCCAGTGCCCGTGCTTCAAGTACACATAGCAGACATGCAAGCTGGCTATGAGCCCCACACTTCTGTTGTGAGTTTTTCCTTCACCGCTCTGGTCTAAGATGCGCATTTCTTTCGTTCCAATGAAAATCAAACTGGTCGCCGTGGAACCGCAGCAACACACACAGCTATCCTCCCCTTTTGCTGTCCTCGACAAGCCACGTCGCTTTCGTGCACATGCATATGGCGATATAAAACAAGATCACCAGTACCAATCAGACCCACAAAGCCCAGTAAACGAAATTTGGTTAAAAGACAATTATGGACAAACGAAATTAAGTAGAGTTATTTGGTTGGTTTCTTATGTATGCATTAGTATGATTCTTCGTTTACATGAAGCATTGCTTAGGTGCTAACCTTGGTTAAACCGCACAAAAGGTAAACATTTGGAATTCACCGGGGTGTATTTATGGTCTACATGCCAATGCTAGTCTCATTACCATGGATGAATTATTTGTAGCAAACACTATGGTCTGGAAAAAAAATTCCAGTAGTCATCCACGTCTGGGAACAAGTGCAAGCAATAGCTGCGAAGCGGTGCCTTCACCATTCAAAGAACAGGAACCAATACCCATGAAAAGGCAAGTACTACCATCGACGATACTGAGGTTGGCACCGCATTCAGTCAAGTAGCTCCCTCTGCCTCTTCGTCGCGACAGGAATGCGAGGTAGTGGATGCAAATATGACCTGTCACGAGAAGCCCTTGATGAGATGGTCGCTTAAGTGCAAGCTGAGGATCAATTCTCCTCCAGTGATAAGTGCGAGGACACTGTGCCCATTGCAGTGCAGCTAGAGGTATAGTTGTACTTCTGCAGCACTACTTTGAGCACAAAGGATGTGCAGAATTTTTTTTTTAAGCCTCTAAAACATGCACACTTACTTTGTAAAAAGTGTGATAGTAAAATCTGAGAACTGCCCCCCCCCCCCCCCCCCCCAAAAAAAAAAGAACTGTATAAGGAAACAATAAGAAAAGGATTTAAGCTATTTCTGAGTATTTCTTTAATAAACCAATAAGACATTTTAATAAGCGGCCATTTAATTACCGGATGGCATCTTCAGCACCATGTCAGCTATAGTAAGGACCATGATGTAGTAAAGGTTTTTGCTGGTCCAAGGGAATACTGTAGAAAGGTTCAATATAATTGCCCTGTGAATTCTTGTAAGCGGAGGCGTAATGAAAGCTCACTATCATAATCATGTTTCCGTAAAGGGCCTATCACTCTAGCACGACACGATGCCTATTCGGTAAACCAACACTGTGTCTTTGTAATGTCTGCAACCTGCAACTATGTCACACCGCGCCAACAGAAACAGTTGGCCAACAGTCGGTATCTGCGCCACGTCGCTCCCAAGACGGCTGCCGTTGACATTCCACATGTATTCAACAGCCCCACGTATTTTGGCAGCTCGCGCTCACATGCAAGTCAGGGATTATGCATCAACTACACTTTTTTTTATATAGACAGTAAACTCTCGTTACTACGAACGTCACATTAACGATTTTTTCAAATTTAAGAAAATTTCAAAAATTCCCGCCAAAACACCTGCATTTCCTATGTAAATATATTTCACTACTACGAATTTCAGTATTCCGAATATTTCAAAATTACGTACATAATTTATTTGCTCTCTCGTAGAAACGCACCTAGTTATTACGAACTTTCTCAAAAACTTTCTTCGGGACTGCAAACGAGACTTCGGCCATTTTGTGCTTTGTTGTGTTTGAGTGGTGACGCGGACGAAGCCTCGCCAGCTGCCACGTTTTTGTCCGAGCTTCTCGAAGACGCGGAGTTACTTTTACGTGGTGTTAAGTCAAAGTGCTTGACTATGAGTTCTGCTGGCGCCGGCGTTAAAAACAAGCGATGACAGTTTTCGTTAAAGGAAAAGGTCGAAATTCTTCACGAACTGGATGCCGGCAAAAAGCAGGTCAACGTATGCAAGGAGCGCGGCATTGCGCCGTCAACCGTTGCGACCATTTTGAAGGATCGGGAGAAGATCACCAAGCTTCATCGTCAGTCCCATCTTGATCCCGCAAGGAACATTTGCGACTGGGGAATTATGAAAAAGTGGACGAAGCTGTCCTCGCTTGGTTCAAGGAGGCTAGGCTTCAGAACATTCCGGTGACTGGCCCGATGCTTCAGGAAAAAGCTCGTTCATTTGCCTTTGCCTTCGAAATCACCGGATTTGAAGCGAGTTCCGGCTGGCTGTTTCGTTTTCGCCAACGATCTGGAATTACATGGCAAGTGATTTCCGGCGAGGAAGCAGCTGCAGACAAAGACTGCGCAATCTCCTGGCGCGACGACCGCTTTTAGGAGATCGCGGAGTCTTACTCCGAGGAGGACATTTTTAACGCCGACGAAACGGCCTGTTTCTACCAGCTTCTGCCCGATAAAACAATGAACTTCAAAGGCGAAAAGTGCAGGGGCGGGAAGAAATCCCGTGTCCGGGTGTCCGTCCTGTTTTGCTGCAACGCACTGGGCACAAAAAAACTGAAGCCCCTTGTCATAGGGAAGCACGCCAGTCCTCGCTGCCTGAAGAATGTCACATCCTTACCATGTGAGTACAGGGCGAATAAGCGAGCTTGGATGACGCGAGAGTTGTTTTCGGATTGGCTTATCAAACTGGACGACCAGATGAGGAGGGATGGCAAGAAAATACTTTTGATCGTGGACAATTGTTCCGCACACATCGTCAACGTGCGCCTGACAAATGTGCGCTTGGAGTTCTTGCCCCCCAACAACACTGCATTGCTCCAACCCTTAGACCAAGGGATTATTAAAAGTGTGAAGGGAGAATTTCGCAAGCGCTTGGTGCAGCGGCTGCTTATTAATATCCGGCTCGGGCTCCCGACTACAGTTAGCGTTCGCCAAGCCGCAGAAATGCTCACTGGAGCGTGGTGGAATCCTAAGGCGTCCACTATTCAAAACTGCTGGCGGAAAGTAGGGCTAGTCAAATCGTCACGCGCAGAAGACTGCGAAGAAAGTGATGACCTGCTAGACGATAGCAGTGCCTTGTGGAACGAGGTCACCGAGAAGCTGTCCGTCGACCGATCGGTAACGTTCGAAGACTACGTGGAGTGTGACAGCGAAGCTTTGACGTCAGCCAAGCTCACCGTAGACGACATCATCACCAGCGTGCGCGAAAATGATGAAGAAGACCTGGACGACGACGACACAGAATCGTCGCGTACGGACGATGCGGACGAACCTGTATCCACT
The DNA here is from genome assembly GCF_055883805.1 of Amblyomma maculatum. NCBI lineage: Eukaryota > Metazoa > Arthropoda > Arachnida > Ixodida > Ixodidae > Amblyomma > Amblyomma maculatum. Next base: position 336,860,877 of record NC_139344.1, read on the forward strand.
TCAGATGTATTGGCCTCAATCGGCAAGCTTCGCGCTTTCATCGCACGCTGCAACGAAGTGCCCGAAGCTGTCCACAAGAAAGTCGACGACGTCGAAGCGTTTGTCCTGGGAAGCATGTGCCACAGTCGCCAGAAGAAGATTACATATTTCTTCAAATAAACAAGCAAGAAAACTGCTCATTGTGTTACTGTATGATGATTGCCTGGGCCGTCACGCGAGAACCCTTTTTAAAGGTATGAAAGTTTTCTGTGGCACATTTAATACCTTTGATTTCCGATTATTTCGTTATTAAGATATTTCAATATAACGATCTATTTTTGGGGGTCCCACGAAGTTCGTTGTATCGAGATTTCACTGTATTAGTGCTGAAAAGAATATGCTGTTGACATGGTGCAGAGTTGGCTTCGTGCTCAGAGAATGCTTTTGCTTAGTGGCCGATCTTACAAAGACTTGGCTCGGCCACCGATAGTCAGCAAATTGATTTTGTCGGCATCCCTGACCTCCAAACTTGTCACAATGGGAAGACATCTGGTTTTCGGTCATGTTGGTGTCATCGGCCTAGTGTGACAGCCTGGTCTGCCGCAGATAAGGTTACCAACAATTTGGCCGAACGTCGGTGTGTGTCGTGCTAGTGTGACAGGCCCTTAAATTGCTGCTAATAAATCCTACACAATCGCCCAAGAGAACTTTAGAGCATTTGGTAGGGTGTTATGGTTGTGTGCTCCACCCGACAACAAGAAATATTGCTTAATGCAAGAAGCACGGCCTGCATACACAGGATGGTGACCCGATTGCACCGAAAGCCATGCGAGGTGCCATTACCATGAAATGGACAGCACGAGGCATGTGCAGGGGGGATGGGAAAAGAGGGAAGGGGGGGGGGGGGGGGGGCACATGATTGGTTACCTAATCCTACTCATACACATAAACAAGTTGCACTGTGACAATGACCAAAGATATGTTTGCTGCTTCCATGCAATTAAAGTTTAAATAGCATCTTCTTATTAAAAAGCAAAATGCAACTGAGGCAGTATATGTCAGGACCAGCTCTGAGCTCATCTCGCAAGAAAGATTTTTCTGGTAGAACCAAGCCACTTGATTACCTCTGTGGTCCCCCTCCTTGGCCCATGCCGTGTCCGTAGCCGCCGTGCTGCCCACCCATGTGCACCATGCCACCCATGTCCTGCGGTGGGCCACCCCAGGGGCCGCCTCCACCAGGGTGGTGGCCGCCCACCGGAAAGCCGCCACCTTCAAAGCCACCGTAACCACCTCGGTCCTCCCTACAAGGGCAGGCCGAGAGGAAGCAGAGCAGCGGGTCGCGTGACATGATAGCGAGATAAAAGCACCTCAGGCATGCACACCTGTGCACAGCTAAGGCCAAGATATCGCAGAAACGAGACTAGAAAGTTTGAAATTAGAGAAGATGATGCAAGACATGCATGCGCATGAGCAAGAAGGCAAGCCTGCTTATGTGTATCTTTATAGTAACAAGGAGCTTGCTGAATCACTAGTTCCTGCCATGCAGTATCTAACAAAAAGTGGGAGGCTTCACAGATTTATGCATGACCATATCCGCTTATATGCAGAAAAAGAAGAAATAAGCTTACCTGGAAAGACTTGATTTACAAGCCTTCTTACAAATTGATTTAACCTCATGACACAAAGGCTGGCACCGTTTTGAAGTTGGTTTAGCGTCCCAAAGTGACTCAGGCTATGAAAGACGCCGTAGTGGAGGGCTCTGGAAATTTTGACCACCTCGGGTTCTTTAACATACACTAACGTCCCACGGCACACGGGCGTCTTGCTTTTCGCTTCCATAAAAAAAGTGGCCGCCACGGTCGGGATTTGATCCCTCATCTTTGGGCACAGTAGTTGGACGCCCGAACCACTGCACCTCCATGGCGCCAATGCACAACTAACTGTTGGCAGCTACACCTATATTTACTTTTCTGCTCTTTCCTAGCTTATAAAAGCTCTGGTTACTGGGAGAGTGGCCTTAGTGATTAGAATGCAGTGCCTATCAGTACAGGCCAACTTCTATTTGTCCTCAGCACCCCTTTTACGCCACAGCAATGAGAGTGCCTTTCTCGTGTCTTTGTTTTCTTCTTGCTCACCACGAAAATCCTACAGCACAGAGTGTAATGCAAGAAATAAGCACCACAAATGCAGCTGTCAGTCAAGGTCAGTAAGAGAAAGAAAACAGCCTTCAAAAGTGCAAATGCAGACCATCAGTTATTAAAAATGTGCCAGAAAGCAACTGAAAAGAGTGGTTAAAGTGAACTCTTACCAGTCTCGCCGTATCCGCTTCACAGGGGGGCTCATGTCATGTCTTGCCGGACTGTAACGGTCACTCCGGCTCCTCCTGACATCATAGTCTCGATAATCACGGCGGCTACATAACGTTGGAATGAATGTTAGTGATATTTGATAAGTACAGATATTTGATACTAAACCAATCCCCAAGAGTTAGTTAAGCATCCAGGCCATTTTATCGGAACTGCAACAAAGTCTTGAACCCTTCAGCTCAACTGCTCTCTTGACTGCTGTTCGTTTTTGGTACTTTAGTTTTAAGCGGCATAGGTGATCCGAGCAGTTTTCAACGCCTTGTTACTATTCCTGGATTCGCAAAATAGTATCAGAATTTTCAAACGCTTTTATTATATCGCCCTATCAGCACAGGCAGCTGAGAACTATCAGCTTCTTTTTTTATTTTTTTTTTTATTTATTTATTTTTTTTTTTTCATCCGGGTAAAATGCAGACATTAAGACGACTGGCGAGCATTTCGGCCCCTATCGAGTGGCCTCGACTCCAACCCACGGTTGGGCAGGAAGCGCTAAGGCAGCGTTTACACCAACCTGCCCGATGATTCGGTCCAAAATCGTGTTTCTATTTAGCAAAAGGCTGAAGACGGATATGGCGACACCTTTGCTTACCGTTCAGGCCAGTCGTCCCTTCCGCGACTGCGGTCATCACGGCGTTCTTGGTAGTCGCTGCGTTCTCTTCGAAATTTATCCCTCCCACGCCGCCTGTCGTACTCGTCGTCGCTGTCCCCCATGGCACTGGAACAAGACTCAGGTAACTATGATACCTCACGTCTGACTGAGACGAGGACAGCCACGCGTTCAGGCCTGCTATAAAGATGCACCGGTGCTCACGCTTCTGGACCTCCGAGAACGAAAATAACTAAATTTTTCCACGTAAAAGATGCAATACCGACACAATACATTAACATATACGAAAGTATACAATCCTTCAAACCGGGAAATAACAGCTTTTAGTCATTTCTGCCAGTCTTCACAAGAGCAACCGGAGCCATTTTTTTCCCTCTCATTCGGTCAGGGACACAATGAGCCGTACAAGCACAATTAACAGGCTCTCTAGAGAGTCTATTCAAGCAAACTGGATGCATTCCACTGTTTCTTCGGCACTACAACCAAGCACAGGTAATTTTCCTGACATCCACAACACGCAACACTAGGCACAAACCTTTAAAAGCAAAAATACCGGTTATCAGGAACGCAACTACCAGCACCCCCACCTTTGGCTATTGAATGACTGAATCAGCCACCGACCAAGCACCGACTTCGAAAGCAGCCTCAAATCAAAACTTCAGCGTTTCGGCGTTTTATTTATTAAATAATATTAATGTAGCTTTTATGTAAAATTTAGAGTTATTACAGCTTAAATCTTAGCAGCTTACTATTATGAAGTTATGAACAGGTTTTTTCGAAGCCAGCGCAATCGCAATTGTCAGCGTGAAGAATCACGGGAAAGCTTTTTTCTACTTTTCAACGTTTTGATCGCTGTCACTGTGCAAACAGTGTAAATATCAATTGTTCCACTAATATATTTATGCTGCAACGTCGCTTATTGTGCTGCATGGAGGAAGAAAAAAAAAGAAAAAAGTTTTTTTCTTCCTCCATGTTGTGCTGCGTCTTCGCAAGACAAACACGACGCCGGCTTTGCTTTGCTGCTTTGCTCCGTGGCATGAATTGACCTTGGCATTACTTCATACCAAACGCCCCCCCCCCCCCCCCCCAAAAGAAAAAAAATAAATAAATAAATAAAAATAGTATTCGGCTTTCCATCAACGTTGCTTTCCATGAGCATGATATGCGATTCGTTGAGACGCGCGTGTGAACCGTTTGCTAGCTGATTGACAGCCTTTCAAGTTTTTAGGCAAATACACGCACCTATCTTTTGATCAACTGTGCAGGTTCTAGCACATTGCAGGATGACAAAATACACAACTGATGCGCTAGACCATTTGTTAAACTAACTGAAGCGCGCATGGACCCGACTACAGCATACATGTGATTACCTCTTGGGGTTGTCAATAGGATGTTTTACCAGAGCATATTTTTTGCAGTCTGGGCATATTTGCCATTAGCATGTTAATACCTTACAGCGGTGCTCAAACTTACTATTTTTGCGCTCATGTGACACACGCACTAATCTTACGATAATGCTTCGTAATGACAGATATCACAGCACAAATAAATTACTGAAAAAATGATGCCAGTGACATAAGTATTCACAGCGACAGGTGGGAGAAAATTGGAACCGAAAGTAGCTAGCAGACTATTTTCCCGTGAGCCTTTACATCAATCTGCGATGTTAGCGATACCTTGTGACACCTTTGAACACTGATACAGGTACATGACCTCAGAGATTTGTAACCTGTATCTCCCTCTCACACTTCGCTGACGTAAGCACTGTTTTAGAAGTACATTGCACTGTCGCGACGCGGCGCTACGGCGCCCGCTCCGACTCGGGAGGCGTGGCGTTAGCGCCAGGGGAGAAACAAAATATCAGCAGCCTACCAACAACACAAAACAGGCGTAGCTCTCCTCCCGCCTTTGCGCATGCAGCTTAGCGCGAGTGGTCCCTCCCGCTATCTTCCCTTCGTCGCTGCACCTCTCTCCCCACACCTCGATAAAGAGTTGCGCTCTTGCCCGGCGCGCGGCAGCTGCGAGTGAATCGCGACACGATCAGCATCGAGAGCGTGCGTCTTACTTTAGCAAGGCATTCCCCGTACCTCAGTGCAGACGCTAACGCCCGAGCGCAGCCCCAGTAGGCATCTCCAATCAGCTGTGTTTTCATAACAAAGCAAAGGACGCGATCGCTCCGAGGCGCGCCTCCCAAAAAGTGCACTGGATACCAGCGATCGCACGACACCGCTGACACGCCGAGTCGCCATGCCCCAGCAACAGCAACACAGCCCGGAGGTGGTGGTGCGCTACGGACTGGGCTCGTTCGTGCCCGCTAACGACCTGCGGCCCGAGCCTGGAGATCTCATCGAGATCGACCGCACACTGTACGCTCACTGGGCGCTCTACGTGGGAAACGGCGACGTGGTGCATGTGGTGGGTCGCAACGAGGAGGACATTCCCACGGACTTTGCCTACGTGCACCTGAGCAAGCTGACCGATGTTGCCGGCTACAGTGGGGTGCGCGTCAACAACAAGGAAGTGCGTGCCAAGGAGCGCGGCCTGGTGCCTTCATCGGCGGCCGAGTCGCTGGAGCGGGCCTACACCATGCTCGACCGGAAAGTAGAGTTCAACTTCCTCACCCGGAACGGGGAGTACTACGCGACGCAATGGAAGTTCGGCATCGGATGGAGCGACCAGGTGAGGCCCCTCCGCTTTTTGCTGTGGCATCGTCGTCGTCGTCTGGGCTGACCGCGTTTTCGCCCTCCGCCGTCCCGCTTCCTGGCGCGTCCCCGCTCGGTCACCGGGCTAAACTCGTTTTGCTTCTCCGCAATAGCTCGACCGCTGCGGCAAAGCTCCGATTTCAACATCGAGGCCGCATGCAAAAGAAGCGCACGGACGGCTAGTAGCTTAAAGTGAGCGTAGTGCAACCGTTCGTTCTGCAGAGCCGTCTTTTAGCTTTAGCAGGTGGATCTGTGCGAATTAGAAGTTAACCACGATGGTTATTTTCCAAGCAGTCTGACCGTGCACTGTTTTATTGCAACTCCTGTAAAGCTGGCTTTTGGTCAGAACCAGTGCATCGGTCCTTGGTTCTAACCATCTACTTGTGCCTGAGTGCGAAGTAAAACGGGGCTGAAATATTGAAGCTTGCGGCCGTACGCAATAGGCCGGTTTAAAGGCACTGACTTCCTAAAGCTGTTTCTATGCGCTGAGTTGATTTGGGTCAGCAAGGTTGGAGCCATTGTATCTTTATTTACTTTCTGTGTCCGGGCCCTCATCTTTGAGCTCTTTTCTTTCCGTGGGTGGAGGGTTCCGCATGGGTCGAGAGACCGTTCGCTAACCTCCGTCCCCTCTCTTTTTCTTTTCCCTCATGCGCAGGCCACCGTGACGCTGAGCGTGATGAAGCCGTTGGCGAAGAACCTCCAAGTGGGGCACACGACCTTCCTGGCGGGACTGCAGGCCGTCTTCGGCACGCCGACCACGGCGGCCATTGCCAGGATAGCGCCAAGCTCGCCGAGGACACCCCAGAAGAACGCGCCGACGAGCGTCGCCTAAGCTGGCTGTGACGTACCCCTTGCGTGCACGGGGACTGAACTACTAAAGCGTGCCGTGTAGACGGACGTTTCGCCCGCGTGGCACCATGCATCGCTCACCGAAGAGAACGCTTTTTGCTGAGCATGGCCGCGCGGGTGTGTGTACATACCCGAGTCAAGAACGGGGCCGCTACCTCGAAGAACTGTTTGTTGAATGGAACTGCCGCCGAGAGAGGTGCCGTGCGTGGCGATCTCAGCGGAGAGGTAGGACGAAGAACGTTGTAAATGATTATGACCACCGTCCCCACCCCCTTCTTTTTGTCGTTCTGTTGGCGAGAGTTGTTGGCAGTCAGGTATGTGATGCAGGGTATGCGACGTTGAACGAACAAGTGTGACATTATGTTTGTACAGGCTTCCCTTTTTTACAATATTTTTCTACCGTGATTTTTTTTTTTTTAACGAAAACTTTTGTAATGTTCTTTTCTAGGTCACGCCCCGGCGTATATTTGCGCTGGTGTCTATTGGTGTAGTCCGGACCTTCACACTTTGCACAAGGTTATGTATAGGCTTTAAAAAGTTTCGGCAGCTGTTTCATTCTGCTTGTAAGTTATTGCGCCTGACACTGCCAGAGGCAGAAACTACATACGTGAGGTTATGACGAGACCAAGAAAGACATGGAGAGAGTTTTTGTCTTCCTAGTCATTATTTGCTTTGTGCAAAGCATGAAGTTTCCAGGTTCTCGTGGCAGCCGCGATCCATGCTTAACATATTTTGTTTTACAAAACAAGTTTTGTTGCCCCGGAAAGCTTTTGTTTCCGTTATACAAATGTTCGTCTCGGCGCGAGTGAGACATCGACAGAAAAAATCCGCAAAAAAAACAAACAAAAAGACTGTAAATAGTCTTGCTCAAGGAAGAAAGTGCACTGTTGCCAACTGCCTCGATTTAGTTTCTGCCGTAGGCATTGACACTTTTCATCCTCATGCGTATCGTTCAGTGCCTTGCGAGGCATTTGCGATGCATTTCCATCATTGTATAATAGTTTCATGTCTTGTTCGTTAATGTAAATAGTCTCATAAGTCTGTAGTCTTCTCGAATTTTGAAAATAGCTCGTGCAGGTGGCCTTGTCACAATAGCTTAGACAGCTATACTGTATAGTAAGTTAAAAGTTTGGAAAAAAAAAAAAAAACTCGTATAGTTTCTGGAATTGCTGACTGCGTGTGTTTCTAATTATAGAGGGTCAATTGCAATTTTAGGTTGTTCGAAGGTGCGCATGCCAAATAGGCTTAGCTAACAAATTTAATGCGCACATTTCACAGACGAACTCGCGGTGATGCCTGACATCCACTGCCAATGTCGGCTTTTTCTTTTCTTTCTTTTTTTAAGTATCTTAATAAGAGGTTCTTGAAACAGCGGACTCGGAAGAAATAAACGCCCCAATCAAACTTGCACATCAGTATCAGCATTTATAGAGGTGCATATTCCATGCCGGCATCTGTATTTTACGCTGCCAGAGGCTCCCATATTTTTGTGCCAATGGGGCCACACGATCTCTGAAGTGAAGCGGTGCTAGAGTTCAAAGTGAAAGTGCGCGTAGCAAAAGGAGAGCAATATTTTTAGAGATCTTCGACTGCTGTGGACCATACCACTTGTCGGGGTTTTTTTTTTTTCTTTCTTATTTCTTGAAAGATTGTCTTAGTTTATCAAGATCTTCCACCTAAGACATATTAGGCTTACATATGATGTTGATCCGAGGTATTGAAATTGTTACCTTAGCTGTATCGGACAAGTCCGGCGCCTATGGAGTGAAGACGATGCCCAATATAAATGCTTTCTTTTTAAAAAGCCGGGCGATGTTATAATATAGAGAGAAAGTCTGGGTGGCGTAGCACCGTTGTTATGATTCCCGACTTCGTGTTGAGGAAAAGACAGTGAGAGAAGCTGGTTACAAATTTGACATATTTTTGAAGGTGTTGCGCTTATCCTGATCAACATATAGTACTTTTGGATACAGTGGTGAAGAAGGAACACAACGGGGTCTGTTCTTTTCTTTTTTGTTAACTTTCCGTGTGTGTGTTCCACGCGTTCGAACGCCTTTTGTGATGCTCTTTCTGAGGACCACGTTCTTTTTTAATTTATTCCTGCCAATGCCAGCTGCTTGTCGCAGCGTTAAAAAAAAAAAAATCAAAATGAGCCGAAGTTTTGCCATTTCGATGTACGAGTTCGAACTTGTTATTTTGTTTGTTTCTATGCTGCGAGAAGTAGCTTGCTTTTTTTTTATTCTCATTGTCGTGCTTTTCGGTTGTACATACTGTACCTTCACGGCGGAGTTTCGCTGTAATCATCATCATCATACTGTCACACACCGCTTCATCCCTGTGTTTTGTACATAGAGTGTGCGAGTTTGGAGTTACTATTGTTTCGCGAGAAAAGAGCGAATGAAAGAAACAATAAAGGAGCGTTACCTGAAAATACTGGTCGTCGTTTTCATGTAAGAGCGGCAGCATATTTTGCGTCTCTCTGAGAGGCACCTGCCATATACGCGGCCTCCCCGTTTTCCTTTTCGGGCCTCTTAATATTCACATAATTCCCCTCGCGTCGTTGCCTTCTTTAATATTTTTCTCTTTGTCTCTTGCAAACGAGGTGATAGGCGCTCTACCATTTCAAAGAATGGATAAACTCCGCATTTTTCGCTTTGTTTTTCCATCGGGGTTTAAGAGATGAAGCATATGATTCATTCGACCTTTGTTCCGCGGCATTCGCACGGGCGTTTTATAGTTCTGCGCGATGCTGCGAGCGGAACGAGTGTCGAGTGCGATGTACAATAATTGCGGACCTCTCCATAAATGTCACTCGCTCGATGTCTCTATGGGTGACGTCGCATATGGTTACGTGGTATTCGCATTGCATGTATCAAAAGCTAGATTAATACGAATAAATGAAACATATATACTTAAAAAGGCAAAAAAAAAAAAAAAGATTTCGTTCTTTCAGCTGAGGGATATTCCTTCATTTCTATATTTTTAAGGTGACATTCTTCTGAACAGCTCATATAAGCGCCTGAACAGGAAAAAATTATTATGCTTTTCCAAAGCGAGATCATTTAATTAAAAAAAAAAGCTAAAATGTAACGCCCTCGATCCTGACACGTCTAGCAGTTTGTTCCTGACCGACAAAAAACTAAGATTTTTATTCTCGCTTGCCGGCATCTAAGGAAAGTAGCTTAGGAAACACCTTTAAATAACCAAAAATGAGAACAGAAAAATCCAGCTTCTGTAACTGAAGCGTCAAGCTTTTCCAGCAAGCTGCGAAAAATGTGTTTGCTTATATTGTATATGATATATGTATACTATAGGGGCAGAGGCTCGAAGGACGCTCTTTTCTTTTGTCTGATATCGTTTTTTTTTTTCACACGCTAAAAGTTGAAACCCACATTAATTAAAATACCAACTCGAAGAAAAAAAAAAACTATTTCTGCTGTTTCTGTCTAGAGACTGTCTGTGGACCGCCAACCACCGCTTAAGTATTTTCCCGTCGTTGTCTTCGCCTTTACGGTGGCGTGCCGTGCCGTTCAGCAAGCACTTGTAGAAGAAACAACAGGAAATCTTAGACTTCAGAAATGTCTTTATTGATATTCAATTAAAGTTGGCGAAAGGCTTTGTTGAACTTAGCGGACAAAAAATAAATAAAAATTGTTCTGCTGTTATGGGCGGTGGCTTCTTGGCGATGTACGCAACGCCATTTTGCACCTTTACAGCTTAGAAAAAGCCCATGATTTACACCATACGCAGAAGGAAAGCAATCTGCGCTACACCGCCAGCTTAAAAATAGTGCAGAAATAAAGCAGTCTCAGTTGCAGTTCAGTTCAGTTGTTCAGTCGGGTCCGACTCTTCGTGGCCCTATGGACCATATCACGCCACGCTTTCCGGTCTCTCACTATCTTCCTAATATCACATAACTTCATAGTGCCTCGAGGATGCCATCTAACCATCGCGTCCGCTGCCTACCCCTTCTCCGGTGACCCTCAACCTTTCCCAATATCAAACCTTTCTCCAGCGACTCCTCTCTTCTCATCATATGACCAAAGTAGCTGAGCTTTAACTTTAGAATTTGACCCTCCAATGAGCAGTCAGAGTTTATGGTCGACAATATCGACGCAGTCTAGAGGGACGCAATATATCATGCACTGTCTCCAGAAAAGCCAATGCGCATACATATCCGACAGTGTTGAGAACAACGTGCTTTAGCTATCGCCCAGATTTACCAAACAATTAATTACGTGCACTCTTGCTGGAATCATCGCACACGGAAGTCTTGTGTACCTCTCTTTAACCATTTTGTTTATCTTATTTGTTAATTTGTTTTAGTATTGGTCTGTACTTTGCGCCTGTCACGCAGCCTTACGCACGGCGTCGACTCAGTTGCTCGGCAGAAAGTCAAATGCTATTTCGATTAGGTTAGTGCAGAATAAGCTGGTGTCGCAAGAAGCGACCGCCCATCGGGCAGAGCAAACGCCGGTATAAGCGCTTGAAATGGGACGTCGCGATACTTATATCCCCGCCCAGGGTGTCCGATATGTAAAGACGAAAATGTTGAAGCCGACATTCATCATTTGCTGTGGGTCAGCCCAGCTTTGAAACCAACACGTATCCGGCACTTGACGATAGCTGGCCTTTCAGCCAACAATCCTGCCTCGTATCTCGCTTGGACTCAGGGACCACATCATCGCTCACTTTTGGACTTCATAAAATCAGCCAGCCTTTTTCCATTCATTTACTCATTAGCTCATTCTTCATCTCATACCCTACTGATGCCCTGAGGCAATAAATATCGTGAAAGAAAGCAAAAAAAAATCCACTTAGTTCACTGTACAAAAGAGCATCATAGATTGCCACAATTTGAATTCGGGTCGACGTCGAGAGGGCAACGTTAATTGAAACTTTCTTTTTTACTTTTTGCACAACTACCTGCGCAACGCCACATGGGAATTCGGTATCCAGCGTACGTACGGTTTCGACTGTGGTGCCGGTAGCGAACACCAGCCTCGCGCCACGGTCTGTTTTTCCGCCGTGCAAAACGAGGACAACTGGCAAAGACACGGTGAAAAAAGAAAATGAAATAGACACTACACACGGCGAGTCTGCCGACTATGAATACCAAATGTGTCTGCGCCCATAGCATGTAGCATGCAGAGGCGGTGGTAAAGGCTTCGTTGCTTAGAAAGCATCGGACCAAGGCCGGCGATGCCAGCTTGGGCTGGGCTCGCTCGGCGACAGAGCTGGAGAGCTCGACGGCGCGGCTTCCCTGCCCTGCCTTCCCACAGCCGCAGCAGAGGCGGCGCCGAGCGAGCCGGCTGCCGGCGGGAAGTTCGGCGGCTCGGTTCGCTGCCGACACCCCGCTTCAACGTTCGCGCCGCCGCCACCGCCTCGCTGACCTTGGAAGCGCCTTTCGTGGTAGCCCTCGCCGACCGCATGCTCCCGCCGCGCGGTGTTTTTTTCGATCCATGCAGACGAACTGCTGTTCTCTTCTGCTGAAGCTGCGTCTAATTTCTTCTATCAGACTTTTTTTTTTTTGCTTTTTTTTTTCTACCGCTCCATTCTCTCTACAACGCAGGTTATCCGGCCAGCAGCTCCGATCAGATGATACAATGGGAAACGAGGTTATATTGCAGGGTGTAGTCGCGTCGTCATAAGCGAGATAAGGAAAACTGCAATGTTGTATTTGTCTACGTCTTTGTCTTGCTACTCCCAGTACCTGAAAGTTTCCTTCCCAGCAAAAAGTAGTCTTATTTTTAATTATTTTTTTCTTAATCTCAATGTGCAGGTGTTGCAGCATTATTGAGAGATTTCATTCATTAAACGAGTCTAAAACTGATACGGCAGAAGTGAGTCGAACATTGTTCAGCTTGAAATCAGTCGACCTCTTAGTCTGTCATCGGATGTAATATCTTTGTAAACGACATATTTTCTGACAATTCGTGTAAAGCACATATGCAAGAATAGTCAACAGATGCTGAATGCACAGCTAATTACAGTGTTCGACCTTTCGTAAAACGTTGATTGATACAGCAAGACATCGAACGATCTCTTTATTCTGGGAACACTGAAGAAATTTGAGATGCAGTTTGAATGTGCATAAGCAGTATTTTTGCATGACCTGTCAAGAAAAACGAAAATATATATACAAGTCTGAAAGTTATTTAAAATTAGGGAAATAAATTGCTGAAAGCACATAGTTTAGTCTGGCGCCAAATACTAGTGGTTTTTTTGTTTTTCAACAGTCGCTTTTGTCGCCAAATTTCTCATATCTGTGCAGCATGCGATGTATGATAAATTACTTCCGATGACCATAAGTATCTCGTTCAGAACAGACAGCTTTCCACGCACCAAATAAACAGTGGCAACATCACGTTACTGAAAACACAGCTGAGCTCAACGCCGCGCGCATGCATCTAATTGTTTACTAGCTACTAGTGCGACTGCGCCATCGATCGCATGACGGTTCACTCCTGTGGTGAAGGCCGCAATACGCCTGTCGCTGAACTCCGCTAAAGAAATCTGCCCCCTATTAGTTGCAAAATGATTTGTTGTTATCAATCTAAAATTTTGTAACTATATTAAAATGGTTACTTCCAGCTATGCATAGAAGAATGGCTTGCAAAGTGCCTATGCCATTTGATAAATTACCGCCCAGGGTGTTGAAACACATACTGGATGAGTTTCATACTTAGACCGTAGACGCGAGAGAGAAACCGGGGGATGCCCCTTTAGCGTGACGCAATTGAGCGACCGGCTACGCTCGGGGAAGCTGCCGGCGTGTTCCCGCGCTCGCTCTCGGTCGTCGCACAGCAGGCGGCGAAAAGACAGCGCGGAACAGCTGCTGCAGCGAGCCTCGTTGAGACTCTTGATCGCGCGGTGCTCTCCTGATGTTTCGGGCACGCTGCCAGCGAAGGCTGCTCGCCCGACTGCCTGCTCACGGCCTCAGCTGCAAAAGCAGCAACAGCGGCGCTCAACTATAGTGCAGTACCGATTAGGCAATGCACTGCGGCTTTCTGCTCTAGCCGCGCCGCCGGCTGATGCGCGCCGTCGTTAGCAGGTATTTGACGTTGTATCAAGCCTCTTTTGCTGCCGAGGCAACGTAGCGACGGCTCAGAATGCTAAACGAAACGACGCAGAGCAGATGGAGGACAACATGCGGTTTCAAAGTATAATGCTGGCTTCCCCTCTGCGAGAAGCATGAGCCGTGAGGCGCTAACTTACGCCGCAATACTACCAGTTACCACGAAGTTAGTATGTGCCACGTTGCGTTCAGTGCCACGTCGCATGCACACTTTATTCTACGTATATAGAGCATGGATGCTTCGTCCGCACTCGTTGATTTTGCGCAAGTGTTGTGAACGTCGCCTAGCAAAGGAAACTCGTTTCAGGAGGCGAAGCGTTGTTACGTGAGCAACGAGGTGAGATTTAGTCATTACGTACGAGGAGGCTTGCGACTGTCGCTAGACACAAGTGAAGTAAACAGTGTTCCCTAGCTCCTTTATTTATTATGTTTTAAATAAAACCGGTTTGTAGGCGTGTTCACGTTTAAGGGCTCACTATTTATAGGCAAGGTTAACCGGTGAAACAGTTAGCAGCTGGATGTTTCCCTTTATTTTGTTACACCCAGACACACACCCAAACTGTGGAAAACTCTGATGTCCGATAACGAACACTGTGAACGTATGCCTGAAATTTCTCTTTTCTTTATTATTTTTTAAATTTTGAGTTAATTGACTTGTAGAAAGCATCCCATAATTAAATAGAACCGATACTAAGTCTTCCTCAACAAACAGCAAGTATCTCGAGTCGGCGGTGTAATTTCAGAGCTAAGTACGCAGTGTTTTCGTCCAAGAGAATATTTCGCTTACTGATAACGAAGCGAGCGACCTGACGATCTAGTCAGTTCACACGACATGCTAGTTAGGTAAGAAAATTAAAACGAGTTCATTTATATTAACGTGACAGAACAAAGTGAACTGCAACATACGAGGTTTGCTCACTTGCGCAAAGACAGTGTCAACGTTTTAAACGGTATTCAATGAAACCATCCCCCCTGTATCTATGCGGTATCTTACTAGCCAAACCTGCGGCCATTATAAAACTTTGCAATGCACACGAGTGCTTAAAAGATAACAAAAGTAGCAAATTTTATGTACAACAACCCACAAATAAAAACAGATCTAAGTAAAGAGGCTACTGGAACGGACGCTAACTAAGCGATGAAAGCAGAAAAAAAAAAAAAAAGCAATAAGAAAGTGAAGTAATGAAAACAGACAGAGGACACGATAGAGTAAGAACAACAGTTACTAGCCTAGACGATAGCACAGAAAGGAATGAAAGAGAAGAAATTTCTTCAGATCCGTCTTCTTTCGCAGAGCATCGTCCCTTTGGGAAGACATGTGTTCTCTACACTGACAGCTGGTACTCTCAGGTCTCACCACAGCTGCGCGCGAACAGTGCAAAAACAACGTTTGCCGAGCTCTTCCTTCGACTGCACTGAGTTCATGTCGGAACACGGGCCCCACGTTCAGCTTGATGCGCCGGGAACGCTGCCAAAGACCGTCGCCTGGTGTCTGTCGGCCTGTCCCTTTCTTCTTCTGTTCTTTCTTTCTTTCCCAGCATTAGGCTGTGATAAGGATAAGCAAGTGTAATGCGACTGCTTCGCGCTTTGCATGAGGAAACACGGCATTTCAAGGACGAGAAAGAAAGTAGAAAAAGGTATATGTCAAAAATAAAAAGAAAACAAAGGAAACGTAAAGGAGTTCCCTGGTTAGTGAGCAGCACACTTTGCATTCGCTCACTTGCTATTCGCAACGAAGGGCGCGCCCTTCATTTTCGCTTGCCACCTTAATGAACATGGGCAGCACGAAACGGGCTCCCGTTCTATGCACTTAACACCCATTCAGGCAGTGATGAAAAAGGGCTAAACTATGAGCAAAATCCTGTCCTAATGCCGCCTGTATCTTGCCTGTAACGCGCGCAGTGTCTGGCATCTGGAAATCTCGGAGAGTGTATGCTTGTGAGGTTACGGTACCCACTGCCGTCGTCAGGACGGACGATTTGAGTGTTTACGAAGTCCAGACATATATGACAGACTGCTCAGTCGCTTCCTGGTGATTCCCTTCGTTACAGCCAAAGATAGCAAAGCTGATAACCCAACACAGATGCTGAAAGAAGCCTCTCGTTGTTGGAAGAAACATTCTTCTCCCGTTGAGCAACTTCTCATTGTTCTCAAGAAACGCTACTAATTGCCCGAAAACATTCTGTCTCCGCTACTCTAGAAAGACCCATTGCATCCAAGTGTCGTGTGTTGCGTCTCACCAAAATTGACAGAAACGCAATCAAAACAAAGAGAATGCTGAGGCAATAGTATGCTGTCTAGAGGTGGAAGTGTGCTTCGTGTTGGGCGCGCGATGGTGATCAAGAACACCATCAATCACGATGGCACGACCCGAGCGAAACCTGCTGGTCGACGAGCACGCGCCAAACTTAGCCAGCAAACGAGCCGTGAATGAAAATAGTTCGTGCGAGACCAAGGGAGCGGTATCGAATCCTGGCTGCGGCATTTCGATAGAGGCGAAACAAAAAAAGGCGCCCATGGGTTGTGCGATGGCTGGGTACGTTTAGGGTCCTTACGTGGTCAAAATTAATCCGTAACCGTCCACTGCGGCGTTCTTCAAGTCCCTCAAAAAGCACGTGAAGCTCTGGGACGTTGCTGAGATATCTGTTGTGTATATCTTCTGGATGTACAGTGCCTCAAGCCAATCAGGATACAGGTGACACTGAAACAATTCAGTAATGTTAATGTTTTTTTTTTTTTTTCGAGCGTTGTTAGCCCGATAATCTTAAAGTATTTTTCTAATGTTTTAGTAATATTACAAGGAGAAGTCAGGGTAATTTTTTTATGATAATTGAAACAACATAAATGTGACATATATGCAACGTAAATGTAAGATTCTTGAAAATGGTAAAGCAACCCTGTGCGAGCATATGCAAGCCCACCACTGTTCTTTGCAAACAGCGACGATGAGGGTGACAATTGATCACTGCAATACAGCGCAACATGCGGCTCCTAGGTTCAAATGTGAAGAAGTATTTTAGAGTCAAGCTTATATATCCGTCGCTGAGGGGGTGTCCCATGAGTGATATGGCCGTATAGGCAATAAGCAATGCTTTGTAACAAATGGGTCTGTGCATATCTGCATTGCATGACAGGCATAATCTCAGAGATTTAGTTGCGAAGTGAGCACTGTTAAAAACGCTTTTACTGAAAGGAAGAGAAGAAAAAAAAAATGTTCTGGGACCCGGTACTTGAAATGTATTTTAATGTCTTTAAGTTATCATACAAACATTATAATCACGTGTAGAAGACTATTAAAACGACGATCATTTGTAACATTATATTTTTGTATATTATACAGCACATAACATTGCTTGTTGATTTATAACAATAAAATAACATTGAAAAGTCAATATTATAACAATGTCTACTTTAAATGTTGTACTAATTTATTTATTTATTCAAAATACATTACAGGGCCCAGAAGGGCATTGAGTAGGGGGGGGGGGGGGGGGGGGCAAAATAGCGAAGTGCAATAAGAACAATTAGTTAATAGAACGCGCAGTACAAGACAGGGTAAAAACAATTATGATTATACAGGGCAAATATAATGACAAGACATAAATCACCGTGAGCAACAGTTTAGTAAAGGGTACATAACAAGTGGGAAGTTTGCACAGTCTCAGAATGTTCGTCTTAATACGCCGTTGCATCGTATACAAAAAGACCTCCTTCACTTGGTTTGGCCTCTTGGCCTGAATTGCCAAGAACAAACAGCCTGCTTTCATCCTCAACACACTAACAGGGCCGCTCAACGAGAAAAGAGAAAACCCTATCAGGGACAAGAAGCCCAGACAACGGTGACGGCTCCGCCAGCTAGCGGCCGTAACAAGCAAGTTTGCCGAAAGAACAGGAGCGACGTTGTGTCGACGACACGCTTTGCTTCCCCGATTAATCGCCAGCGCGTGGGCGACGGCACAGGTCAGGGCGACGTGTTGCCGAGTGGCATGCAGATTCGGCGGGTTCCTTCGCGTGGCTACGTGCGGCATTTGTCCCAGCGACCCAGTATGCCGGCGTGCTCGCGTAGAGGCGGTGTATTTTGGGGTGCGCCCGGTGGGGGCTCGTTGTCCCTCAAGCCCGACGCTCGCGCGACGTGTTTGTTGTCGTGCCTCGGTTGACGCCAACCTCCAGAGAGCGAACTCGCGAAGGCTTTAAGAGCCGAGACTGAGGCGAGCTGCAGCTGCTTGGCCCCCAGCTCCTCCCTAGCGGAGACGAACTGCGTTTGGTGTTTGACGTTCCGGAGGCTGCTGTTAAAATCATGCAGCGTACTATGAAGTTGCTGTGTTAGTGCTAAGTCAGCTGACCGAACAACAGCACAGCGTGAAAACTGCTTACTCAAATCTCGCTTTGTCAAATGTTTGTTTTTTTATTGCGTCTCATGAGCGGATCGTTCTGTTTATAACTATAAAGTAGCTTTGGTTTCGCCTTGCATTACAATAGGTGTATGACGCTGTTGTTTTGTTGACGGAGCTGGCGACGTCTTGAGCATGCAGCGTCAAAATGACGGCATCAAGAACCTTTGCGATGACTCAAGAAAAAGCTTCATCAAGTAGTTAAAATACATTGGACATCATCTCTATTCAGCTGCATGCGTCGCTTGGGAGCTCATACCGTCATACTCTATATCACACACATCGATTGTGTGTAATATTCGTTCCGGCATCATGGTCACCAAAGAAATCAGAGAATTTCTGCGCCACGCCACAACAAAGTAAGCTCTACCCTGACTCTCATCCTAGTCTTTCTGCACGGGAGGCTCACGCCCTTCGGCACATATAGCTGTATACACTCACCACATCAGCACGGTTATATCTTTACAAATTCCGCCGCGATCCTTCTTGTCCCATCTGCCCTGCAGCCCCTTATACCAACTTTTCTCACTGCCTATTTTCCCGCCATTTGCGTTGCAATCAGATTTCTTTCCCATCTCCTCTGGGCTGGCATGGTGCAGAAGAGCGCCTGTCTGTCTAGCAGGTGACATGATGTGTTAAGCGCCTAAGTGTTGCGCCTTAATAAAGTATATTACTACCACTACACCAACGCCTTCACTCAATGGTCAAGCAGATGCTCTCTCAGAAGGATCGTTAGGCTACAAAATTAAAGTCCCCGGTTTACTGCATTCTGCTAACCGGACTGGAAACACATTGGACATCGGCAACTTCTGTTGGAGGGATGGCCGACAAAATCCTAGCCGAGCTATTTACAACTACTAAGTCGTGCGTTCGTGTGCTTCTACACAAATATCCCAACGCATTCTTCCCTCTTCCCCAGCCTCTAATGCGTTTGAACAAAAACGTTCACGGATCTGCTCGACGAGCAGACCCAGAAGCGAAAGGTCGATTATCGACAGCGTGACGTAAGAGCTGCCTTAAGCGAATACACACTGCATTACATTCTTTTTCGCTTCAAGCGCAAGCCTGCTCCATTCTCGTTAAAGCGATAAGGAGGACGAAAGAAGGCAAGCTCCTGGAGAAGCACGTAAACAGACTGACTGATTCGGGTGCGCAACAACACCTTGCAGTAGCAGCAGCAGCCAGGAAGGCAGCCAAGCCACAGGCAGAGGCGTCGCGACCTCCAGATCTGACGCGCGCTTTCATTCCCTCCTATATTTTTGTTCTGTCTTCAATCTCAGCTCTTCGCAAGCGTCTGGAAGGAGCTGCAGGCAAGCGAGCCAGCAGCCAAAGGCGTGGAGAAGAAAAGGAAAGGAAGAAAAAATGCGCGAGCGATACGGCTCTACACCTGCCGCTCGCTGGGTTGCGACGAGAGCCGCGGCCGTGGTTGCCTCCCAGACTTGCGAGCGTGAACGCCGACTCCGCTGAAGAAGTAAAGATGTAGAAAATGAGGGAAATATATGAGCAATAAAAGCAAGTAAGCGAGAGAGGGAGGAAAGGATCGGCGTGAGGCGGCGTCCAACTGCACGACGACGAAGAATATCACGCGAGCGAAGTGCGCAGCTGGCGTCGTCTCGAAGTTTGGTTTGTTTTCGACTCTGGCTGCCTCTTCCTTCCTTGTTCTCAGTGCATGTGTACGAACAGCGCGGGCGTGAAAGTTCATGCGAGCATTGTCCTCAGAAAGTTTGGCGCCGTGTGAAACCGGCGGCCACAAGACATGCCGGCGACTCCACATAGGATCCACGTTGTCTGGAAGCCGAGAGATTCTGTAGTTCGTTGTACAGTGCCGCTTTTATGGGTTTGTTTCATTCTTTCAGCCGATGTATTTCTGCGGTGGTCCGCTTCTGAGGGAAACGAAATTCCTCGAATAACTGGTGGTCACCGTGTGGGGTAGGTTTTCTGCTGCTGCAGTCATATGCTTTTGGCTGCAGATCGCATCCGTCAACACTGTTACTACAGGAAATACAATAGTGTTATTCACACTTCAGCTACAGCTACAGGCGACTGACCCGCAAAGTTAAATTCTTGAGCGGGAGTGAATGGTCTTCTGCTCAGTTCCTTGACATCGCTTCGCTGAAGCTGATCACCGAAGGCGGGGCTGACAAAGATAATGTTGCACTAGGGCCTGCGGTATTGTGATGTCTCAACAATGCAAGATTGTCGACTTGTGTCGAATGAATCCATCTAGCAGCAACAATGTAGAAGTAGCTTTCTCGCTTCGGGGCACGTTACTTGACAGAGAACAGTATTATATGGGAGCGAAATATGCTACTGCTTCGCTGTGAGTGATGGAACGATGGTTTCCTCGGGAGGCCTTCGACCTTATGCAAAAGATGCGTGGCACATCGACAGCCGTTGCTTGGCGTATCCAAGCGTCTGTCCCCTCTTTGCCGTTCACCTCTAGGGGTGCTAAGCGCTGAAATGACCTACTCTTTTTTGATTCCGATAAGTTAAACTTGATGTTTTAGTACAATAAGCTAGCTGTAATTCAATCACAAAGTCTCGAACGATGTCTAATGATGCACGAGCAGTATATGAGGAACATGGCGGTTCAGTGTACGCCTATGAAAGCGTGAAATATTTGGCGGATAATGCGTTTAATGAGCTTAGCTTTATAAGCTCTTCTGGGAGGTGATTAATACACGTACGGCTTATAACGGGCAGAATTCGGCAATATGTTCTGCGCGAGGCGTTTCCTTCCACATGCACAGCACGCTTGAAATAGTAGTGCAAGTATTCCGCTAAATTTGCACATGAAAGACTTGCATTGTCCAGTGGTTCAAACGGCAAATTAACTTCGCAGCCGTGAGTATAAGCCACCGCTATGATGGGACGCTGTGCTCGCTAATTCAAAGCCTTCTCAAGAGATGCTCAAGGCCATTTGGTTGCTGATATAGTTTCTCATGAACAGAAGTGTACTCACAGGGTCAATTAAATTTCGTCTGAAACGGTTCCAAGCTATTTCTCAGGCAGCACAAGCCGTTCGCTCAATATTGGTATCATGGCACAAAGACAATAATAATTATGAGATTATCTCAATAGGAAGCTCCATGCGCATGAAGGAGCCGTTGCTGTCACTCCTACAGAAAAAAAGCTAAGAAAACTTAAGGCGCATTTGCGTTTTTATTTGAAATATTTCACTGCGCAATAAGACAGAAAGACAAAAAGCACAGAAAAGGCTCATCCATTGTGCTTACAGCGTCACCTGCTTTCGCTGGGCGAAGAAATCACGTCTTCAGAGCAAGGAAACACGTATTCGCATACGTCAAGCTTGGATGTTGTGGGTGGTTTCACGGTCGCTTCTGCAGGAAACTTGTAGACTGCCAGTAGGATGTCAAACCTGCCTGATTTTACTTCAAATTCAGAATTCATGGGTACACGGTGTCGAATAAGAGAAATAAAGAGGGCAAAATAAGCGCAGCAACCATTGTAATTGGTAAATCAAGTGCGTTTGAGTTCTCAACGAATATCTATATTAGTGTTTAACGAACATCCAAGGGAATCCAAGGAAAGGAAAGCGTAGCAGTGGGAGGCAAAAAATTAGGCTGGATGATGAGG
This sequence comes from Amblyomma maculatum, assembly GCF_055883805.1. NCBI lineage: Eukaryota > Metazoa > Arthropoda > Arachnida > Ixodida > Ixodidae > Amblyomma > Amblyomma maculatum. Next base: position 336,882,446 of record NC_139344.1, read on the forward strand.
CTAGGAAGTCTTGCAAGAGGTCAAGCGGATAAGGAAGTGAAGCTATAGCACAGGCCCGGATTAACTGGAGCTAGAATATGGGACAGGTCTTCGCCATGCAGTAGGTGTAATAGTCCGGCTGACGATGAGGATGATGATGAACTTTCAAAGTTATCGAGGTAGTCTTGAATTTATTCTTTTATTACAAAAGTTTCAGTCCCGCAGAGCAGTTTTTCTTTTTTGTTCATTTAATCAGAATAAAATTGGGCGGAGTGCATTTGAAAGCTGCCTTCAGATCATGAATAGCAGTCTACCGGTACCGCTTAAATGCAAAATAGGCAACAGTTGTACATTACCGATACCCATCCATGGGGCACAATCGCTGAGGCTAACGAAGAGGGCTGAACTTACACTGAGAAAAATGCATCGAACTATAGAAAGGAAAATTACAGGTACCGCGATAAGAGATAGGAAGAGAGCAGAGTGGGTCAGGGAATGAACGCCAGTTAATAAAATTCCAAACGAAATAAGGAAGGATTTGGAAAATGTGGGGCACGTAAAGCGAAGGCAAGAAGCCGATAATCGCTAAGGGTAACGAACAGGATTCTAACAGAAGGCAAACGTGGCAGCAGTTAGCTATAGGTGTGTGGATGAGATTAGGGAGTTTGTGGGGATGAAGTGACCGCTACTGGCACAAGCGACGGTTATTTTACAAAGACATATAATTTCTACTGCAACGGGCTTAGCTGCTGCTGATAAAGATGACAACGACGATTTCAGTGTGTTTCGTAAAAATAAATAAATAAATAAATAAATAAATAAATAAATAAATAAATAAATAAATAAATAAATAAATAAATAAATAAATAAATAAATAAATAAATAAATAAATAAATAAGATATCGGCTATTTAGGCTAGCGCGGTTAATCCGACTTCACTGACGAAACAATGCGGATCTGTCAGAAAACTGACGCTTTACGGCTCGCATCTCTTCCAGCTGAGCCGTTTTCAGTCCGCTCACTGCATTTAGTTTATCTGACGTCTGTTGAGCTATTTTATTAGCGCAGCTTTAGTCATATGTGACTGCAAAACGAATTGATATGGTCCCAGGTGGTGATGGCCGCGTTCTTAAGCAGAACAAAGTACAGAGAAGCAGTGATCAATAAAATGTCAAGAATCAACAAAAGCGAGAATGCACCTACAGTGATTCTCTCGTTTGTTTTACTCAAGAATGCAACTGTCTCTATCATGGTACATTGTTGTCTACATTTCCAGCAAAGCGTATACAATAACTACCGCCACTGTATGTCGCTGCTGTCGACGCCAAATGCGCGAACAGCTATGACGGGACAAGAGTGATTGGAGTACCAATAGCGAATTTGCAGCGCTATGCTAAAATGTTCAAACGATGCTCTGCAGCCACATACGTGAGGAGTGAATGAAGCATTATACTTTTCATTTGATTATGTTTTTTTTTTCTTTTTTAACGAACGGTCAGGTTATTAGTTTCTTGCAGGCAATGTGCAAATGACGTTAGGTTGGTTGGATGTATGCCCGACGCCATTGAAGCGACCAAAGTAGCGCATCGCAGAGATGCCTTTCTCCTTCGGCTGCTGACGTCACCACACCGTCACCGCTGGCGTGCTTCAAGCAGGAGGAATTTCGACCGGGGAACACCTCTGCCAGTAGCGGCAGCAGGATGCACGCGCACACGTTGCATGATGGCATCGTAGCTTTGCGTATGTGTGCTCCTCTATACAACACAAAGGCGCCGCCTGAAGGCGCTCTTGAAAACCGACACGGCAAGCCAGCCTCGCCAGGCTGATGCAAAGCAATACACAAAGAGCGCTTTTTTTTCAAGGCCAAGAGCGAGACTGGCCGCCACGGTGGTAGGAGGAAAGCGGCTATCGCGAAGAGAAGCACAAGAACACAAACGAGCGAGAAACTCGTTTCTGGACGACGGCCCGTTTCAGCGATGCTTTCTTCTTGTCTTCTTCTCTGTTCTCTCGCACACCACTTTCATTTTTTCTCATCCCTACGAGCTCGAATACGCTTTCCTCGCTGTTCCGTTCACAGAGACGCGCGAAAGTTGACTTCGCGAAGTGCAAAAAAACCGGTGAGCAGGGCAGCGAATACAGTGGGGTCTGGAACAGCTTCGAGACGTCGGTGAAAAGCAAAAGCTGCAGCCCAGTCAGCCGTTCTGTTTGTTTGCTTTGCCCGGCAGAGCTCGCAGCAGCAGGCCAGTAGGTGAAAGTTGCACCATAGTGGTGGAAGCAAGCATGGCATCGCCGGTCTGTTCACGTCGGCGTTATCGTTTTCCTGCCACCATCCGCTTAGCTGGCAATCACGTTTATCGTTATGCTGCGTATGGCACTTCTACATCTCTACCATACAAAAGTTTATCGACCAGCCTTTTATATATATATATATATATATATATATATATATATATATATATATATATATATATATATATATATATATATATATATATATATATATATATATATATATATATATATATATAGGAAGGGGGTTGAAGCTCGAATGGGTCCGGTAGGTCATAAACTTGAAGTAGGTGACACACGGTGAAAAAACAACACTTTAATTCGACGTTTCGGCCGGGGTCTTTGTCAAGGAATGTACATTCCTTGACAAAGGCCGGACCCCGGCCGAAACGTCGAAGTACATTCCTTGACAAAGGCCGGACCCCGGCCGAAACGTCGAATTAAAGTGTTGTTTTTTCACCGTGTGTCACCTACTTCAAGTTTATATATATATATATATATATATATATATATATATATATATATATATATATATATATATATATATATATATATATATATATATTACGCAGCGGTTGGCAATGCCGATAACCGGTTGAAATCATGGAGAGGCAAACGAGGCGAAACCGGCGTTGTGTAACCGGCAGAGGGTGCACAGTGGAACTGCAGATGATTGTACACTGCCAAGAAGGTGTACGTGACTGACTCCCATAGCGTCAATTCACGCGCCTTGTTAGATTTGGGATCCTCGATTCGGCTGTCACTCTGGTCGATCTCCTCAGGTCCCGTCCCAAAGAGATGGTGAGCAGTAGGAGGTTTGGAGGAATGGGCAGAGAGGCTTACGGCAGAGAAGACGTTACACGAGGTTTATCTGCATATTTACAGGATTATAGAAAAGTCAAATGAGAGGCATATTGAGAGCGTAAAATAGAGCATATTGATAGCCGCCCGTGGGCTGCTTGTGCAGTCCGCCGTCCAAAGATCCCTAGGGTTGGGGACTTTAACTGCTTCCTGATGGTCCAATAGCCTTCGAGCCACTTCTTAATCTCCACCCTCTACGTGATTCATCACACACATCCTCGCACACCGTTGGTGTATAGTGCACACCTGTCCAGGAGTCGCATATTCGACCCGGTCGATGATCTCGGAGAGGAAGTTGTGGCTTCTTGCAGTCACTGGCCGCAATTCAGACTTGGCGCCGGCTGGGCGCATCGGATTCACAGTCCCAGGCCTCGACCGTGAGAATGCGAGCCCGGCACAACACCACCTAGGTTTGCAACATAACACGAGTGGAATTCTTCGACCGGACCTCGAGTCGGCGTTCTCACCGCACAATCATACAGCTCGCCCACGCAACCTTCGCTGAGCCGATCACGCCATACGTGTTCATCATCAGCCTCCGGCCTTGATCCAAGCCGCGAGAAACAAGGCACCGACCGACAGTCACATAGAAGTGGTTGTCTGGCGTGCGGCGAAATACCGAAGTGTTGTCTTACACCGCCGCATTTTGCCGACAAAGGAGCTAGGCGTGCACGTAGCCGCCGCAGCCGCCGCGTCGTCGCCTCTCGTGGAGAACATCCGGTCGCGTGGAAGGGAGCTGAGCCTTCGATGCCTGTACCATATCCTTCCAATTCGGCCAGCTGCTGCCCCCTAACCCCAGGAAACTTCGTAATCTCAACCGTCCACCTAATTTTCTGCCGCCATCTGCTACGTTCTCTTTCAATCCGGTCTGGTACTCTTGTAGCTGCTGACAAGGTTTTATTTTCCTGTCAAATATGTTTCCTTCGTTTTCGGTGAGTTGAATGTATTTGTAATATTCATATAATAGTCTGTGACGAATTAATACAGGTACATATAAATATCTTACATCAGCATTATTTCAGACATAGCACCTGTTTATACTGTACATTCTTTTGCATAATTATTTCGTTTGTTTCTACATGCAAATATAGGTAATAATGTGACAGTCTGTCGTCCAGAGCAATGCCATGTTTCTTAGTGTTATTAACTCGCACTTGTTCTCAAATACACACGCTCTGCACACTTTCTGTCGCTTAACGTTACACCTATCATTTTCTTTACCACATAGTTATCTGCGTGTGATCAATGTAAGTTGAACGTTTTCCCTCAGTCTTTATGTGTTAGCTTCACTCGTGAGTATGGGCAAGGTAGAACAGTTATAAACCTACCTTTTAAGGGAAAACTGTCTTTTATGATTCTAGGATACGTGCCAAATGCGCTCGATCCTAACCTTGTCCATCTGTAGTTATTTCAATCTCGTGGTCCCAGGACATAAAGTCGCTACCTGTCCTAAACAGATGTATTCTCTTGCCTGTTCCAGCGCTTCGCTACATACTGTAAATTACTGCTCCCTTCCGCGACTGTTGAACGTTAATTTCCTTTTCTACATATAAATTATTATACCTACCGCTCTGTTTTGCCTGCCTAGGTTCATGATCACCCATTGCAACCGTTCCGCACAAGTTACTTGGCAAAGCAATGTCAGTAGTGAATTGCGCATTACTTATGTATTCCCTTGTTAATCCTTATGCCTAACTGTTCCCAATCTAGGTCTCTGAATACTTCTTCTAAGCAAACGGTGAATAGTATAGAGATCGTCCTTGTCTGACACCCTTCGGCATGGGGATTTCATTGTATTCTTTATAGAGGACGAAGATTATCGTGCAGTTTGTATATGTCCCAGTACTTTCACATATGACTCATCTATAGACCAACACCGTGTTTACAAACAAAGAGGGCGCTCGCGGCGTCGCAGCCGACTGGGGGTGAAAAATAGGGTTAGCGCCCATAGGAATACATGGAACCGAAATATTTCTAAGCAGTTTTTTAATTTCACGAGACGCCTATAATGTCCTTATTCGGTACAGAGTAACCGTGAACATCCTAGAACAGATCGTGAAAGTATGAAATCTCATGACAGAGACGAAGTATCTTTTAAACACCGCGAAACGTATGAGGGTGCGAGTTGGGAGGGCGGCCCATAAAAACACAAGTAAACGCAACTTACCGCAACATTTTTCTCGTTTCGCAGAGCACCAGAAGTGGTGGTCGGTCGTTAAACATTGGCTAGCGCTTTGAAGAAGTATGCTGCGTCATTGCGGAGGCGGTCTACTCTTAAAACTCCCCGAATGATGTATGTTGGGAATCCAGACACTCCCAAAATGCTTATGCAGCAAATCACGTAGTTTTGTTTACAGTCTGATATGCTGCAGAATGGAGCAAATTAGCTTGATTATAATGCCCCTCAAGTGATGCATCCTAGACAGAATTACATTTAAAAGGTAGTTGTCAAACGCCGTACGACAATACAGACCGAACGAGTCAAGCATTGCAGCAGACGACAGCGCAGGTGGCGCCCACCGCGGCCGCCTCCAGCTCCGGAGCGTCTGCTAGCGACAGCGCTGGTGGTGCATTGCCATCTGCAACTGTGCGCGGTCAGTTTATCGTGCTGTGAATGGTCCCGCAAGTCGTCAGACTTGCAGTGCTTGCAAGGGAATGTAGTGTGCCATGCAACATGATGTCGGGGCGTGATACAAGACGTTCACCAAAAAATGAGATGGGGTTCAACGCTGCTGAACCGAAAATGTTGCGGTAAGTTGTGTTTACATGTGTTTCTATGGGTCGCCCTCCCAACTCGCAACCGCATGCGTTTCGCGGTATTTTAAAAATACTTCGCCTCGTTAATGAGATTTCATACTTTCGTGATCTGTTCTAGGATGTTCATGGTTGCTCTGTACCGAATAACGAGATCATAGGTGCGCCGTGAAATTAGAAAATTGCTTTGAGATTTTTCGGGTCCATGTATTCCTATGGGCGCTAAGCCTAGTTTTCACCTCAACCGGCCCAGCCTGGCGACAGAAGTGCCACCGCATCGCGCTTTGGTTACAGATCGGTGTTGGTCTATACCCTAGTTTCGCAGTGCGATGGATGCAAGGCTGTTGAGGTCTCGACTGAACAAAATACCTTCTTATAACATATGAAGGTCATAAGAATGGGTTATGGTTACATATGATTTAAAGCAAAAAGCTGAACTAGTTGATGTTTGCATTGAGAAGGCACAATAACTAGTGCGTAACCATACGGTGCTGGGGCAGAAAGAGACACCACAAACATTTTCCTCCTCGGAAACTAACGACGCCCTTTCACTCCTATGCTGCCTCTCACCCACTATATTGGCTTTCCCCCTCCTCCTTCTCCTCCTCCTCAGTCAACACGTGGTCACATTTACAACTTGAGCTTATTTCCTCTTTCCGAGCGTGGGCACAACAGGCCTGTAATAGGCCACCATCGCAGTTGATATAATGGTTTCCCTTCGAGCTAAAAGTCGTTTTACAAACTATACAAACTAGCTTTACAAGAGCCTAAGCTTCTTGAATAAAAGATGCGATGCTATTCCTGGCTGAAGAGCTTCCTCAAAACCTATACGCTCTATAATAGAGTTAGGAAGCCTTGCTATGGGTGTTACATAACAGTAATGAAGACTTTCAACGCTAGGCTCGAAAAATTGGTTTCGTGCTTTCACAGGCGTGACCATTTCGTTCTTGACTGTTTCGCCTTTTATGCAGGCCATATTCTCCCGCGTGACTCAGAAGGTTAATATTATAACGAAAAAAAAAAAACTTTCATTCGGCGGCGTTTCATAAAAAAAGTAAAGCTAGCAATGCTCTTTTGTCAATGTCCTTGAAAAATGTGAACATATACCTACACTCACAATTGCATCGTCGTGTTTCGAGTATAGTATAGTGCCAATCTTCATCTTGTCAGAGCAAGCGCTAAGCAGGAGGAGGAGGAAAAGCTCCCAACCACCTTTCATTCTTTTCTGTCGCTCTTTTTCTTTCAGGGAGAATTGCACGAAAGGTTATAAAAGGGGACGCGACGCCGCATTGTGCAGGAACCGCAGTCGGTTTCCCAAGCACCTCTTTTCAGCTGAATGGTGGCATTCAATGTTTATTTGTCGTCGACAGCATACTTTTGTGACAGCATGCGTGTTACTGTTCGCAGTGCCGTGAGCGACGAGTCACATCAATATACAGGGCTTCTTCTTCTTGACGCCTACGCAACGATATTGTTTCTATTTCTCTTTTCTACGAACGTGTGACATATAGAAGAGCCTGAAGCACAATACTGCGAGTGCCTGTCTTAGAGCGAGGGTGCCAGCCACGAGTGGTAACCAAAGCATCTTGCGTAAGATGTAAGCAGACTGACTGTGACATGTCGATCCGTGGGCGTAACTTCGCGTCAACATGAACTCTTCGAGGTTGCTACAAATGAGATTACACCACGTGTTTCTTGTGTACAGCTTCTTGCTTCTTTGGTCGCGTGGCGACGTGATGACGAAAGACCTGCACAATCCGTGGCGTTCCATTTGCTATAGCTTCGTGTGCTCAGTATTTGTCTACACATTTTCGATCTCGCTCCCCCCTCCCCCCCCCCCCCCCCAAAAAAAAAAAAGAGAAGAAAAGAAAAAGAGCTGCATTCTCTCTCTGACGGCAGATGACAGAGCACTTGCTCTTGGACACCGTCTTGGTGTTTCTATCTGATATATTCGCAGCCAGCAATGACTGCCACGTTAACTTGACAAGCGCTACCATTTTGTTGAGCGCGTTCTGATTCGTTCTCCCTCCTAAGCGCTGCTTGTCCATCGAATGGATTGCAGAAACGCTAGGGCTGCAAACACTCACCAGTCTGTGAACACTTGATGGGTGCTTATAATATTTAGCTCAAACTGAATAACAACAGCTGTGGGCAACGCTTGCATGGTGTCTAAGACACGAAAATCTTGATGTCGCTGAAAACGCATATGTTCGCTGGTTTTGCTACCATAGACATGTCTATATTTAGAGGATGTCACCGGTCTTTGCAAAGGACTGGAGTCATGGGATGCGCTTGTCATGAAGGATGAAAACGCTATAGTTTTCGAGACGCGTCTTTCTTTTTTTTTTTTTTTTCTTCGCTGCTCCTTCGCAGGTTCGTGAAGTCTGTCAATTTATTGTGCTTTGCGACTGGTGACAACAGCAGAAGATATGAAAATGCAGTAATTGTCTTGCAGTTTCCCAACAAATGTTCAGAGTCCTGATTTTTCCGGCCAGCTTAAGGTCCCCTGCCACGAATAACAGAACCTCCAAACTGACCCATATCTTACGGAAACCACGATCAACGCATTCCAGTAAATTTTAATGTGCTCCCCAGTACACTTGATGCTATTGGCCTTGGTTATATTGCCATGGTTATCCGCACTGTTACTCTGAAGACACCCCGTCACAATAGCTCAGTGGTTAGGGCACTCGACTGCCCAACCCGAGGACGCGGGTTTGATCCCAGCCGCGGCGTCCGCTTTTCGATGGAGTCGAAAAAGGACGGGCGATGCCAGTGCATGTTAAAGAACCTCGGGGGGTTTAAATTTCAGGAGCCCTCTACTAAGGCATCCCTCACAGCCTGAGTCGCTCGGTGACAAAAAAACTCTATTAATCAAGCCGAATCAAACTCTAAAGGGACATTGAAGACACAATGACGTTCGCCACATATTATCGTTTCAGATCACAAAGGGGACACATGCAATAGAAACGGAGTCTTGACAAGTTGGAACAGACCAGAAATGAAGTGCAGGCATCGATACGATCGGTCACTTTCACAAGCAAACTACTGTGACTGCAAGACCGATTTTCGTGTGCTGATGTCTGACGCTTGGCAATAGCGCCCTTCACTTTTAAACCGGGACCCGGAGTCTTTTTTATTTCTCGTTCCGAATTTGAGTCGAGTGTCATTGAAATCATATAATCCATGCTTTAATTCGTTATCAAAAACGACGACTGACACATCCAGTAAAGGCCCTGGAATCAAATTTTTGTTCAGTACAAACATCGGACAGAGTTGTTCTCAGTGTTCCTTTGCAGGTGTTGCCAGGTCGGGTAGCTCCATATGGGAAGTGGGAATTGAGACAATTGGGAGGGCTCTTGCGTTCAAAGTCAGAAAAGCTAGTCCTAGCCTTACAGTGTTGCCAAGTTTACAGTTTTCTCGCTAAATTGAGCGGGTATTTACGCTCTTTAGTAGGGAGTGTTGTATTATGGGAGGCCTGATTTTTAGCGTTTTTTTTTTTTGGACCTATTGACTGTTTTATTGGAGATTTTTGATGATGTACAATTTTCGCTTAAAATTGGCTATACAACCTAATATAATGCTTATTTCTGCATGATAACTTTGCTGTGAGTGTATGACGTCAGTGGTTCTAGACCACGCAGGCCAGTTCGTATACGGCGCTTGGTTAAATCGGCGCTTTTTATCTATGCCGGGTCATCTTTCACGTCACGTGACAGCTTACAACTGTTAGCTAATGAGTGTGCGTGAGATAACAGATGCATAAACTAAACTATCAGTAAATAAGCGAGAAGAAAGTGCATGCACACTGAAGAGGATCCCCAAGGTGGAGTCGAAGACTGCGGCTGGCCGTTTGTTCGCCTAAGACAAAGCTTAAGCACCCTTCTATATTTTTCTTTTTTGTTCTTTTTTTTTTAATGCTGCATTGACTTCCCGTGGTTTCCAAATAAATGGGCATTACAGGGAAACCATGCCCATTAAACCGAGCAATTTCTCGAAACACGCGGTAGTTGTAAACAACGCTGAATGTTCCCGACTCTAACAGGGATTGTGACAGTAAAGGCAAGCGAAAGTGAAATATATCCAAAATTGAAAGCACAAACGATAGAGAAGGTAACGCTCCATAGCGATCATAACGCGCTGAACTCTCTCTCTCCTTTCTTTTCTTATTTTTTTTTTTTTTGTCTATTGAATTCGTGAAACTACATCCAGTCGTCCATAGAGCGAGAAACAATTACGCTGCCATTCACTCAGCTTCGCTTGTACTCTGTCGAATAGTGCGGTAGTACGTTTAAAGCGAAAGTGGAGCAGTGTTTACAAAAACGAAACGCTGTACACCGCCGTAATTTACAGCTGCTGTCTACGGACGACAGTTTAGATCGGAAAAACCCCGCAAAGCGCGGGTAACAGCGGTAACGGCCCCAAAACTAGACACAAGTCTCCGATGGATATAGCAGCGGGCAACAGTAACGTAAACAAAGAAACGGAACTGTTCGACAAGGCGTGCAGGACGCGGAACAAAGAGCGCTTCCTCTCGGACCGTTTGGAAGAAAACCAATCACGTGACCAGCGGGAAAGTTGCCGGGACCAGCCGCAAGTTTTTTTCTCCAAAGCGAAGAAGGTTATACGCATACTAGAATCGCGCACATCTGGGGCGAGTGAATGGCGACTAAATGTAGGGCGTTGAGAGGGGGAAAAGCGCGAGCGCATTTCAGATGTGAACAGATGCTTACTCCGGTAACACCTGTCTGCAAGTGAGATGGAACTGCGGAGGCTTGTTTTTACCAAACCAAATGAAGCTGTTGTTATTGACTCGCAATCAAGTTTCAGCCGCGCGATGAGCTCCGAACCACGCATTAAGGAACAACGTAGTAGTAGTAGTAGTAGTAGTAGTAATAGTAGTAGTAGTAGTAGTAGTAGTAGTAGTAGCAGCAGCAGGAGTAGTAGTAGTAGTAGTAGTAGTAGTAGTAGTAGTAGTAGTAGTAGTAGTAGTAGTAGTAGTAGTAGTAGTAATAGTAGTAGCAGCAGCAGGAGTAGTAGTAGTAGTAGTGGTGGTGGTAGTAGTAGTTGTAGTAGTAGTAGTAGTAGTAGTAGTAGTAGTAGTAGTAGTAGTAGTAGTGTAAAACATCTATTAAAGGAAAATGGTTTAGGGGTTAGGGGCGGGGTTGGGTGGGTACTAAGTTAGTTCAGGACTCTGTTGGCTGAGTTTAGTTTAGTTCAGTCGTTCAGTCGTGTCCGACTCTTCGTGACCCTATGGACCATGTCACGCCACGCTTTCCGGTCTCTCACTATCTTCCTAACATCACATAACTTCATCTGCAGTGCCTCGAGGATGCCATCTAACCATCGCGTTCGCTGCCTACCCCTTCTCCGGCGACCCTCAACCTTTCCCAACATCAAATTTTTCTCCAGCGACTCCTCTCTTCTCATCAGATGACCAAAGTAGCTGAGCTTTAACTTTAGAATTTGACCCTCCAATGAGCAGCCAGGTTTATGGTCGACAATATCGACTGATTTGATCTTCTGGCAGTCCAAGGAACTCTCAAGAGTCTTCGCCAGCACCACAATTCAAACGCGTCAATTCTTCGGCGGTCAGCCTTTTTCACAGTCCAACTCTCGCATCCATACATCACAACTGGAAAGACCATAGCACAAGTTATACGGATCTTGGTTGGCAGACTAATGTCTCTGCTCTTTACTAAGCGGTCAAGGCTAACCATTGCTCTCTTTCCCAGAAGCAGGCGTCTCCTAATTTCATGGCAGCAGTCTCCTTCCGAGGTAATCTTGGAGCCCAAGAACAGAAAATCTGTCACAGCTTCCACTTCTTGTCCATTGATGCTCCAGGACTTGATAGGGCAAGACGCCATGATCTTTGTCTTTTTAATGTTCAGTTTAAGCCCAAACTTCTCACTCTCTTCTTGTACGCGCATCAGAAGTCTCTTGAGTTCCACTTCACATTCTGCCATTAAAGTGATATCATCCGCATATCTAAGGTTGTTGATACGTTTTCCAGCAATCTTCACTCCAGCTGAAGACTGTTGGCTGAAGCCGCCTCCAAATTCGCCCACGTTGAAATTGCTTTATAGGGTAAAGAAACGTACTGTATAATCTTTAAGCACTGGACATTCGACAAAGCTCAACATGTAGCGTTGGTATCGAAGACACTGGCCCAGAGCAGAAACAAAGAAGTTGCGTTTTTCGCGTATGTATTTTTCTCCGTTAAGACTGAATGAAACACGGACGTCTTGGTCGACGGGTGCCGAACAAGAGACTCGAAACCATAACAGCTGGCTCTTCGCTATATGCGCCAGATAGCACAATACACAAGATATGCATGCATTAAATGCGCCATATGCACTATACGCGCTACTTGCATCCATATACGCCCTATTGGGTACTATACGCGGCTATCCATGTTTAGGGAGAGTTGAGCGCAGCGAGTTCTTAAAGCCCTTACCCTTTCATCACCACGCTCTCGCATATAAAATGCATTAGCCGAGGAAATAAAGCTAAGGTCGTGTTCCAATAATCTTCCAAGAAGGAGATTGAAGGCAAGGATTCGTCATGATGGCTCGCACTTTCATAAAACGAAACAGAAAGCGCACGTCCAAGCTCAACAACAGCGACGGCATACGCAGCGCACAACTTCAGGTGATGAAGTAGCGAGTAATGTATAGCGTCGGAAGCGCGGACCCAGACACCGTGTCGCGCCGGCGGCACTGTAAGCGGAGCCGCGAGGTGAGCGAGCCTCCGAGCCGGGCTCAAGGTTGAACAAAGGAGCCCCGACCCTGTGGAAGAAACCCATCACGTGCGCCGCGGGGGGGAAGCGCCACGCACAGGCAACGATACCCACTTCTCTCCCCCTTCTCTTCCACTGTCTATGTTTCTGTTCCCGCGTGTCTGTTGTTTTGGCGTGGCGTGCATGAACTAGAGCCTTCCGGATAAACACGCGCATTCATACTAAGCGCGGAGAGCAGCTCTCTTACCTCGTGTTTGCACACCACAACGGTGGTAGCGCGGCCGACAGCCGGGTGTTGTCGCCGCTGTAGGTATTAAGAGTGGGAGGTCGGGGGATAAATAAATCACCGCGGAAATCGTCGGGCGTGATGATGGCACGGACCCGAGGACACAACGGGAGGCTGCCATCCGTCAGTGGTGCGTGGGCGTGGGGTCCCCGTCTTTTCTTTCCAGGTCCCATTCGTTTCTCCGTACTACTTTTTTCTTTCTTTTTTCATTTTCTTTTTTTCACTGACGAAGAAGTACAAGCGAAGCTATATTGGTCTTTGGCGTAGGTAAGGCATGTCATGAGCTGTGGACAGGATTGGGATCCGGTTGTAGTCTTCGGGCGTCGAACGTGATAAGAAAAATTTACTTGTTTTCATTTCTTTTCTCTTAGCAACAACCACTGCTGTTTTAATGGCATCCGGAAGTGCAGATACTACTTTCGCACACGCCAAGTCAACGGCATGCCACAGCAGCAGCGAGAATCAACACTGAGCAGTTAGAAAACTTAGAAAGGAGAATTCAATTCCGCCCATTCATTTCCTTTTTTATTGCTTTCAGTACAAAAACAGCACATTTATACGCCCCAGAACTGCACACAGCATAGCGAGAGGACGGCACAGAGGAGTTTGGGCGGATTTACTCGCCTATCTATTATATAACATCAAAGGATATCTCAATCTTTTTTTATATATTATTATTTTCATCTGTGGCACCAGCATGCGATGAAACATCGAAATATGCTACCTCACGCTCGGAAGAGGAACAATATGACAGCCAAGGCTTGTTCGGAACTATTTTGACTACTTTATTCAATGAATTCTTATCTTTCTTGAATCAGTTTGAGTGCAATTCTGTGCAAGTGGTGACAGGGGTGTTTTGGTGGCATTGATATCGAGAAGGTTACAATTTCACTACAAATACATAGTTTATTTCGTAAAAATTGATATTTTTTTCTTTGATGCTCTATGAACATTGACTGCCTAGTGAGCGAATATGAGTCAGCTAGCTGCCACAAACTGCGTACACATTTTCGTTCGGTGAAGATAAAAGCTTAACTAGGTTGAAACTATGCTTAGGCTCACCTTGCTAAGCTTGGCCCGGTATTGCGTCGTTATAACGGGCAAGTGCTCTGGAATTCCTTAGCCACCGTGTCACCGCGACAGGGGAGGCATAGTTTTCAGCGTGAAAATAGTATTTCGTGCCAAACGTGCTCCTCGAAAACTTTCCACCGCCCGTCGTCCAAACTTAACTCCTTCCATCGTCTGGAATCGCGCTTCCACACTGGACTGCATGCCGCCAGAGGCGCGGCCTTCGGTTGTGTCGTTATTCTCAGCCACCCGAAAACAAGTTTTTCGTGCATCCTTCGGTAAGTGCGGGCTGTGGAGCACTCCGTTGTTTGCTTGTTGCTCCGTCTTCAGACTCTATTTCGTCTGTTGGCAAACTGTTAGCTGTACAGTTATTCTTCCAGCATGTCGTTTACTTGACAGGAAATGAAAAGAAAGAAAGAAAGAAAGAACGATGTTGACTGGTTCGGGCACGTTGCCAAAGTTTCGGAAATGCGACAGCCGCCCTCAAAAGCTTTCAAACTGTTTGCGTCTCTGCCTGTTATCCGCCTTTAAAGTGAAGGGGAACCCTTGTCAGGGGAAACACGGACGCTGTTGTGAAGGCGCTCAGTGACTGACATGCTCCGTTCACAAAAGCAGCCACCATTGATACAGCCCGGCCCTTTAAGCCCCTCTCGTAAGGGCAGTCACAACGAAACAATGGTGCCCTCGTTCGTCAAAACAGCAGCGGAGTTTACGCAATGAAGAAGTGCTAAAAGTGAACATCACCACTGCATTGTACGATGACATTAAATTTTTCATTGCAGACTAATTTAGAGATACGTGTACGTAAGAGAGGACGTTGTTTCGTTTTCGTATCTCAGCTGCTGCTGCCAAAGACGACGATGACCAAGAAAAGAATTTTCCCAATACCGAGAGAAACCATATTTAATATTGTACTCCGCAGAGCAGGAATTCACCGAAGAAAAGAAACAGCGCCTTGTATACAACTGCAAGTTCACTGAACAGGGTGTAATGCTGAAAACCTAGCTTAGTTCAGAAACAAATTAGTAGACAACCAAATTTGTGAAAATGTTACAGGTGGCTGATCTGCCCGAGGGGAGAAAAAATTAAGCGTGGCCGTTTCGACGAAGGAGTCATATCATCCAGATAAGGCGAAATTCAGGAGCCAGCAATCATGTGACACGAATGTTCGAAGAATCGCTCGATGGCGGCAGCACAAGGCTTGAATAATTAGACAGCTGCTGTATTTCAATTCTATTTCGTGTATGTTTCCGAGGTTCCTTGCAGGTATCCAATTTCTGTTATTCCATTATCGTGGCGAATAGCAAAACAAACGATAAAATCTAAGAATTTTATATTGCACCCACTCTGGTCCCTTTCATCCGTAATAATGAGCATTAAAAAAGAAAAAGAAAAAGGAAAGCAAAGAAAAAATTAAGATAGTGAGACAGAGTCACGTGATAAGCGTGTGATAAAGATGAAAAGAAAGCAATATAGTCGGAAAAGTGCGGGTGTCAACGTGTGTGACGCTGTGTTTTGGCCACGCTTGGGTGTTTTCAATTTGCATGCGGAAGACAGGGAAGAGAAAGGGGGGGGGGGGGGGGGGGGTAAGCTACGCCAGCTGCTGAGACCTTGAACTTTTAGTACTTTTCCGCAGCTCACCTCTGGCTCATAGTCGGCGGTGAACCCAAACACGTACGTCAGGGTGTCGCGCAATCTTGCACACATTCTCGTTTCTGTGTCTGCCGCTTTCGTTGTCTGTTTTTACTTTAGTCCTCCAGCATTTTTGAACACTTCCTGCTGATAACAAGACTTACTTGTTATATTTCACCCTTGTCGCGTGTTCGTATTCGTTTCGCTTTACTTATTTTTTTAATCTTTAAGTCTGTCTGGCTAGAACGCTCGGTCTCCTTGAATGCTGTTACTACCGCAAGCTAAAACCAATGATAAGGCTGGTCACGCGCGCGCGTTTGTTTGTGTGTGTGTGTGTGTGTGTGTGTGTGTGTGTGTGTGTGTGTGTGTGTGTGTGTGTGTGTGTGCGTGCGTGCGTGCGTGCGTGTGTGTGTGTGTGTGTGTGTGTGTGTGTGTGTGTGTGTGTGTGTGTGTGTGTGTGTGTGTGTGTGTGTGTGTGTGTGTGTGTGTGTGTGTGTGTGTGTGTGTGTGTGTGTGTGTGTGTGTGTGTGTGTGTGTGTGTGTGTGTGTGTGTGTGTGTGTGTGTGTGTGTGTGCGTGCGTGTGTGCGTGTTTATGAACGACAGAGACGACCGAATGAATGCACAAACATATATCGACCAGCGTAGTAAAAAAATCAATGAACGAACAAGGGACAAATAACGGAGTTATTTTCACGTAAGATGTTTTTGTTCGAGTTTCTGTGTGTGTGTGTGTGTGTGTTTTAACGTTTACTTTATATCACTCGCCTGATGCTGTCAGAGAGCCTCGGCGCAAGGACAGACAGCTTGGCTCTCCTGTTGGAAAAACAAATTAATTTTTCAATCGCCGAATAACAAAGCTCGAAATATAAGCTCACGTGAGAAACACGCGTGCGCGCACGCACAATTCGACCCTGCTCTACAGAGCAAACAGCGGAAAAATTTCTGCACGGTCGGCGTGTATGTCGAGAGAGAGCGGTGGGAGGGGGGGGGGGGGGATGCGTGAGCAGCAGCGTCAATGAAGTCGAGTTTCGCGCGAGTGGGGCAAGAGAACGCAGAATGAAACGCGGCCCAATACGCGGCCGAGCCGTTGCAACCTAGTGGGCTCACTGAATTATCTCTGCCGAGGACGAACCACGACCAATTGATACGCGATTGCTTGGACACATTTCAATTTACGCAGAGATACGCGTTCGCCTTGAGGGCCGCCGCTCGGGCCTTGCGTAACATAAAACTGTGGGCCGAGACGACCGACGTCAAGCAATGTGCGAATGGAGTTTAGCAAAAAAAAAAAAAAAGAGAAGGTAGTGGTGCAAAACTATTGGTAAATTGACTATATCGATAGTATTGAGTGTATTCTTTATTTATCAATAGTGTAAAAAAGGAAGAAAACTAACGATAGTACTACTGCCAATAGACTATCGATAATACCGATATCAATAGTAATGCAATCGATGGTATACACTATCTATAATCATACAGTTGTTGGCCAGCAATATTTCCAAGATGTTCGCGATACCTGATTGGTTTCATGTTTATGAGGCTTGACGTCCCAAAACGACTCAGGCTGTGAGGGACGCAGTAGTAGAGCGCAGTGAGTGCGCGCGCGGTTGATTTTATAGAATCGATAGTACTATCGATAGCGCTATCGAAAGTACTCACTATCGATAATACCGTCGATAGCGAGCTATCGGTGGTACTACCCGATAGCTTTTTGCCCTCGATAGTGACACAACTATCGAAAATATTATCGATAGTTTCACATTGTTAAAAAGTAGCGTTACAGGAAATTGGAAAAGTAAAAATAAAACTAATAATTTTGGGAACTTAGTTAAGAGGAGTTAATTCGCAGTAAATAGTACCTGATACGGTTTCGTACAGGTTACACTCTTTTATAGTTATTTGTTTCCTGAAAGGAATTCTGTTGAAGATCAGCAGTGATATAATTAAATCTGAACTTAAGGCGCTTAAAACACATGGCTGCAGCTTTTCCAGAGGAAATATGGGCAGCGAATGACATCATTTATTGAGCTTAAGGTGAATGCACTTAGGGTAAGAAGTGCTCTAATTTTTATCCCCTGCTGCCAAACTCTTAGTGCATTGTAAATGGGATCATCACAGACATGTGTGCAAAGAAACTATTTCCCAGAAGGACGAAATGGAAGAGTGGTTAAAATTACTGCTTCAATGGATGCTTTCCTGGACCAGGAAGAGAAACGGCTTCAGTCGTCTTCCGGTTACCAAATGCAAACACTGGCTGCCTGAGAGACGGTATCAGCTTCAACCGATACCTTATAACTGAATATTTAGTTGTAATGTTTGGCTTGTTTTGGTTTGTAGGGCTTGACGTCCCAATGCAACTCAAGCTATGAGAGATGCCGTAGTGGAGGACTCCGGAAATTTAGACCACCTGCGGTTCTTTAAGGTGCAGTGGCATCGCACAGCACACAGACGCGACTCCGTTTCGGCTCCATTCAAACGCAGTCTCCGGCGGTCGTCACCGCACCCGGGAGCTCCGGCACAGTATTCGGGCATCTTAACTGCTGTTACCACCGCGGCGAGGCAATTGTACTTCAACTTTTCCAGTAGTGATCAACGAAAGCGCACGTAGCGTGAGAAAAACAAGAACCCCTACAAAAGCAAAGCGCGTCACTTCCTGGTTCCATCCTTGCTCGACTGGATCAGGATAAAGTTACGTGAGCCCCAACAAGAATACAAATTTATATTAAAAGCTGTGAAAAAAAAAAAAAAAAAAACTGCAGTTAACTACGTCCAATTCCGCAGATGAGTTTCAAAACTGATTGTACCTTGTCCGGCTCACATACGACCAAAGTTAATTTTTCATGAAGTACGCATAAGCCTTCCGCGCGCACCCTGGGCGAAGTACTGGCAGCGGCAGCCGTATGTACCGCCCCGAGAAAGATTGCAAACTTAGGTCAGGTGATCTCGGTGGCACTTTCTTAATGGTCAGCCAGAGGAACATGGCAGTGAACTCTTCCCATTGGCAACACAGTGACCCCCTGACCTCGGAGTTTGGACGCAAGTGTGTTGGCCGTTAAAAAAAGAGAAGTGTTCAACGCTGCTGAACCGAATATGAAGCGAAAACAAGCTACGGGTGACCGAGCGTTCTTCTTCGTCTTCTTCGCGGCTGTCATTCGTGACTGCGGCCACGGACTACGCGACTGGTCGAAACCTGGCGTAGTATTGCTTTCGCAATAAAATGACATATGGCTACAGGCAGTGCTGTTGCTATTATTACTAACACGACCGCTACTGCTCCGCCGCAGTAGCTCAATGGTTAGGGCGCTTGACACAGAACCCAAACACGCGGGATCGAATCCAGACCCCGGCGGCCGCTTTTCGACGTACACGTGAAAAGCAAGGTACCCTCGTAACGTGCGATGTCAGTGCACGTGAAAGAACCACAGGTGACCGAAATTTCGGAAACTCTCACAGCCCGAGCCGCTTTGAAACGTAAATTAAACGTTACAGTAAAAAAAAAAAGAACAAAAAAAAAAAAAAACACGACCAGTTATTACTACTGCTGCTGCTACAGCTTTCATAGTGTGGAGAAAACCCTTCCTGACATTAAAACTTTCTACTATGAATACCACGATTACAAATATTAGTAATAGTAGTGTTACTGCTAATACAGCTATTGCTACTACTACTATTCTGAGAACATCGCCAAAACTCCATAATTGAATTCTCTGTCGATGTAATTTTCTTTTTAGGCCTGATAAGACGCACTGCTGGTTTCGGTGAAGATGCACTTTGTTATTCCGTCCTCACGTATGGTCAATGGGGGCACCTTTTAACATAAAAAAAAAAAAAAATTATCTGCTTGCACAATACTTCCGTTGAAAGAGGTTCCAAGGGAACTGTGGCCGAACGCGTTCACTGCGCGTGGCGCCTGGTAACACTCGCTTAGCGACGATTCTCCTTCGGGGCGTGCCGCGTCGTTTACAACCCTTTAAACACGCGGGGCACCGGGCGGGTCATTTGTTGCGAGAGAGCCTAAGCGAGGCGGGCGGCGGGAGGGCCCGCCACTTCCGGCAAGCCAGTCTGCATGACGACAACCAAAATAGATTTCCTAGCTCGGCCTTTTTCGCCGGCGCGTTCCTTCTCAACCCCCATCTGGAGAGACCCTTTTTCTGTCGGCTTTCTGCCCATTTTATCTTTGTTATATCCCCATTTCTGACCGACGGCTTGTCTCTCTTGCCGGCTCAAACAAGCTGAATCAGTGACTAACAAACCTAGAGACCTCCTTCACTGTAGTTTTGGGCAAGACTTCAAGAAGCTTGTTCCCAATTGTTACAGTAAAGAGCAGGCGCATAATGCTTTCAGAGTAACGGCACACTCAAGAGCCGTGCGAGACAAACCTGGACGCAGAGTTTAAACAATCTATCAAATAGAAGCAGGCTTCTAAAACCTTCCAAATGCTTTACATCCTACACTCTTGGAGTTAGGAGGAACTTATTTCTTTCGATGCAGCGTGAATGAATTAGAAGACATAGAACAGTGTGTAAAGAATGTGTTCAAACTCACCTTACTGGATGCTCATATATAGTTTATTTTTAGCAGCGCTATTCTGTCTACTGAGTGATCTTGGCTTCTTCTAGCTCTGATTGAAGAAATCAAATTTCGGAAGCAAGGCCCTATCATTAATGGGGCTCTATTTCCCTACTAAAACTCACCCGCATCTAATCCTTGTGACTGGCATCTAACAAAACTGCAGAGTAGTATGACCATTCTGGCTTGGAGCGTTCGGATTTTAAAACATTTTAATAATTGGAGTACACATCTCTGAAATTAATAATTTAATACGCATCGCTCTGAAGTCGGCTTCTCTGGCCCAGAGTTCGCAATGGCTAGCTCTAACTACCATTAACCACTACGCGTGTACCGTGGTCGCCTGATGATGACTTTGTACCATATAGGAACTGCCACCTGACGCTCACTAAAACCTGCATTCTCTCACTATACGTACCTACCACTGACTCAACCGCGGCACACGCAGCTACGCTTGGTGCTAATGAACTGTGGTGCACATACCTACACGGGAGCGTTTATTGATTGTACGCTCGCCTCGGCCCGTGGCGTACGGAGTGAACCGTGACGAATACGGGATATTCACTGCGCGTACACTTTGTGCCGAGCCAGCACGAGACGAAGGCCAGTCGATACGCGCTGTCCTTCGCGTCGTAGTTAGTAAATGGCTTGGGGCAAAACAAAAACCAGAAGGCAGGGTAAAACACGACCGCTGAAATCGGAGCTCTAAGGGTTGCAACGCAACGTCCGTTGTATATGAGGCGGAGGCGGGGTTGTGTGTGCTCTTCTGCTGTACCGTCAGGTACCAAGGCAACCGCTCCACCCAAATTTTTAGTTTGCTGAATGAGCAGGGTGTGACTTGCCACGATCGATACCGGAGCCTGCAGGTTATGAAAAACGAAGGTTTGCCTCTATTGTTAATAACTGCTTGCTTCATAAAGTTTACAATGATTGCACGACAACAATATCTGCCTTTTTCTTTTAATCTCAGAATAATACTCTGCGGTCAATAGAAATGTCATCGCTCTAACCAGCCCTGGAAAAAAAAAAAATACCATTTTTTTTTCTTAACAGTTGGCAAGTGTATATTGGCGTCTTCAACTATTCTTACTATGCCGTTCACGCGTTGCGTATTATCCTTTACTGTCATCACTTTTCAAATTTATTCAGCAGTTCACTTCGTCAATTTCTTGTATTATTTTGTCTTATCGCTCTTTGCGATTGCTCTACATCTTTGCATTGTCTCCCGATGGTCGAGTTAATGTATTCGCCTACTTCGCCTACTTCGACTACTCATTCTCTTTTCTGATTTTTATTCTTTGCTTGTCTGGCAAGGACCAAAAATGAAGTTCAACAGGCTAATCGTTTGTGAGTATCACTTAGCATTTAGAGCTGTAAGGTAACAGAGCAATGATTTATCTGTATACGTTGGTTGACGATGTGATTCAGGGTAGAAAAACAGACATCCTACTGCCAATCGGGAGTCAAGCCCGCGACTTATATTGTGCGCGATAATTTGCCGACATCCAATATCTTCTTCTTTCGAAATGTTATTTCCCTCATTTCGATCTGAAATGGCAAACTGCAAACTAAATGAGCAAATTGAACGCAATACAGGGAGCAGGAAATGCATTAAATCGCGTATTTACCGCACATAGCCCACGTAGAGTCTCCGATGCTGCATATTGCCTTCAGTTCGCTTCGGGGGTCTCGTCGTCGGTGATATCCCTCCGCTCACACCACTTCCGGGCGTGGAGCGTACGTATTTCGAAGCGGAAACGGAAGTCTTCCTGTCCACTGCGGTGACGGGTGTGCCTCCTCCTGGGATTTGATTTCCTTCCCCGTCGACTCCCGCGTGATGTAACGCATACTTTTCCTTTTACTGCGGAAGTAAGCAGTGTTATTTCACACCCATCTGTCCCAGGATTCTGTTGCTCGCTAGTGAAGCCATAAGGCAAGCTTCCATCTTCGAGTCACTGCCACCACCCTCCAGTTCTACCCGCCAGTGTCACTGTTCTCATAAAGGCGTGCATCAGCATTACCTTTTTATATATTCTCCTTGGCATCACCCTATATAGCCTCGTGCGGCGCACTAGAATTGGTTGTCTAGTCCAAGCCACACTGGAGCGCTCGTAGCGCCGCTGTAGTGCGCTGCACACAGTATAAGTAACAGCCTGCCGCAGCATTTTTCAATGTAATGGAACACAACTGTCATCTCCCCGTTCATAAGGCTGCGGTCCTTTTGCTGAATGTGCATTTTCCGCCGGAAAAAGCAAATTTAAGGGGAAATCCAAAACAAAGGGCTTGTCATATTCAATGAAATGAAAAAGAATTAGTTGAGTGATTGATGCAGGCAATTATCTCTCAGGATGTATATTCGTTTGGGAGGTACTTCTATACAAGTGTCTTTTAAAATAATTTGTTCTGCTGTTCAGAAAAAAATAAAAAATCGGGACGATGGCTGTCCCCCAGTGCAGAGGTCCTTTTAATGCCGCAATAATGGGCAGTGTTTGACGGATGTGTGCCCGTTTAAGATTGCAGCTTAACAGTCACTTCATTAATGACGTCCCAATGTGAAAAGTTCGTAGTAAATTATCTCTTTTTAATCTATACTTGCGACATCAGAAAAGTTAAGAAAAGCACCTCAACAGCAGAAGCTTTGGTTGCCTGGCAAGCGGTTCCTAAATAGCGTCTGCCGATTAAAAAAATTTCAAAAAATATTCGATCAGGTGCTACCTCATAACACAAACTGCCTTGCGAGGTGATTTCCGAAAAGGCGTACGTTATAATGCTCACTTCCGCGTACAAATATCTGAAAATGATTGCAACGTGGCGCGAGTACCCAGCCCTCCTTCCTTCGAGTTGAAGCATGCAGCATCGGCTATCATGGCTCACCGGTTCTGTGGTAGAGAGTTGAGCGAGGTCTGAACAATTCCTAGCATAAGCCGTCGCTACACACAACAGCGCTTCTTCCGATCTAAGGAAGGTTTTGTATTTTGTTACGGTTAATTCGCCGATTATAGTTGCCGTTTTTTTTTTTTTTTTTTTTTTTTTTTGCCGCTCTGAAAGTAGACATCTACTGCAAGCAAGAAGCGCTGATCGTCCCCTTGAGTACCAAAGAAAGGGCTGGACAATGCAAAAGAAGTGCAACCGTGAACTTTGAACTGTAGTCCTACCCTGTAGATTTTGCTTCTTCACGGCAGAGGTAGAACTTCTGCTGCGGATCTTCTTTATCGCCGTGGTTTTAGAGTTGCAAGCTCTAGCCGAGCACAGTGGCTTCGATTAAGTCTCTTAAGTGCATCCGTGAATTTTCGGAGCGAACGAAGCGTTCGGGAGCACCAAAAGAAGCCAAATCCAAAATAGTCACCTGGCAACGGCCCAAGCGTAGCAGGCGACACCGGCTTTGATTTTCTTTTAGTTTCTCTGGGCCTACTCTTTCACGACGTCTCTTTCCACCCGCCCTCCCCTATGTGCCCCCCTTCCCAACTGAGGACTGGAACCCCACCCCTCTCAGTCTCTTTTTTTCTAACCGTGGTCCTGCTCTGAAGCCCGACCCCGTCGACTCTCACCGGCTAGCCGATGCGGACCGTTGCCATATTTAAAAGGACCTCTCTCACCTGCTAAGCCTGCATCCCTTCCTCGCAGCTTGAGAGCGGTCTACATGGACTAGAAAATGACCCTGAGGGCTTAGCTACGCTAAACTTTGATTGCATATACTTGGAAATAATTAAGCTGCCCTGGCCATTCACACGTATGTTCTCGTTCTTTTTTTTTAAGTGAAATCTTCATTCACACTAAATTTTGAATTGCAGACATTGCATTCAGGTGCAAATCATTCAATATTACGCGCGGTAACCACGATCACTAGTACCCACTTTCGTTCGAATAAGCGAAAAAAAAAAATGCAAAGAAGGGGTCGTATTTTCCATTTTCTTTTCATAAGCTTGAGCTCTGCAAGTAAGCGCAAACGATTTTATGCGCTCTACTTGCTGTTTGCTAAGTGGTCTTATTTTTCTTTTATAGTTAACCCCCTTATTTTCCATTGCGCTTAACTTGTGCCTCAATTCTGTGTCATCCATATTTAATTAGTAATTAAATGCTGGCTTGTATGCCTCCTTAATCCTTTGTTTCTCATATATGTTTTACAATCCAGAATGCGTTTATCGTCTGCATTCGTAATTGCCGGCGTTTCTGTAAGGTTTTCTGTCCGGGCTCGGTGACTATTGTAGGTAGGCCGAAAAGAAGAGCGGCAATGTTTTCAGCAGCGCGGTACTACGCAACCAAGTAGAGAAATGACATGACGGCATAAAGATTATGCAGTCGATGAAGATGAGAAGACAGCAAACGAAAGCAAAAGGGGAGGTGGATAGATGGATATATATCAACTTTACTTTTCCGCCAGAAATAGAGGCCCCCTCCAGGGGGAACTGGAAAAACACACGGCGCCCAAAATTGAGTGACCACACAGCGGGTGAGCACCTCAATGCTTTGTACGTATCCTTGGAGCAATCTCGTCTGAAGCTAACGAGGTAATCGAATCGCTGTAGGTTTCAATCAATCAATCAATCAATCAATCAATCAATCAATCAATCAATCAATCAATCAATCAACCAATCAATCAATCAATCAATCAATCAATCAATCAATCAATCAATCAATCAATCAGTAAATTACAGTAAGTTATTATTATAATTATGGCTGATTTATTACATTGCCGTGTCCTGTCATAGGCTTTTGTGTTTGATGCTGACAGTGATATGATGATAATGATGATAGCCTGACATCGCAAACTATCGTTTTCACACTGAGGCCTATGGGAGCGAGAAAGTCACACCCAGTGCACCCACGTGTGAACATAGGCGGCGGCGCCATATTGCGAAACCAAAGAGCGCGCCTGTCGCGGAGGAGCCCGAGCCGGGGACGATCACCCCGCACCGCCGCCGCCGTCCGCGCTATCGAAGCGCTGCAGGCCGCCCGATCAGCGAAACAACGTCGCATTACGCGAGCATTGCTACACGGCGCAGAGCGGCTCGTGTGTGCGTAAGCCACCGCTATTATCCTATGTATGAGGGGCTCGATGAGGTCCCACGCAATGCGGCTGATGCGCGCCCACAGCTAAATCCTCTCAATTATTAAAACAGCACCACCCTCCTCGGTCCCCCAATCCCATAGATCATGAAGGATTCGCTGGAGACAAGGCAGTTCAGTGCTGCGCAAATGGACACGGGACACGTGACTCTGACGGGTGATGCGATTTGTGACGCGTATACTTCGTCGGTTACAGGTGTGACATTTCCGTTTATGAGATTACCACGAGGCAATCTGCGATATTTATTTCGGTTTTCTCCGAACGACAGTGTGCTGGCGTTTTACATCGAACAGATCATTACGAGGTCTGCAATCGATTAATGCAAATGCTGATTGTGTGCGTATGAAAGAAATCGGCGTACTGCTCCTTATCTGAGCGCGACATATACAATCCCAATCCTCTAAACTAGAGCTATTAAGTTTTGCTTTACACAAGAGGGAAAGCATCGAGGGCTCAAGTTCATTCGTCTTGCTTGTTTAGTTGTTTGTCGGTTTGGCTCCTGGCTTAATAAGCAATGCGAATTTTTGGACAACGCCCGGATGGAATTTCTAGCATGGAAGAAACTCCGTGCAGCAACAATGAACAACTTTTCCATCTTTCATTCAGTCCCAAAATTTAATACAGCGTCGGGAAGCCAATTCACAACGCGCCTAGCCGCACAGCTCCTGCCACGCTTATATTTAATTTTTTTTTTTGAGACAGTAGACTTCAATCAATATTTTGCAGTGACGCTGTGATGGGATAGTGGGCGTTGCAAGTTGGAGATGGTATTGTGTTGTATGAAAATGATAGAGGAATTCAATTACGATAACGATAAAGAAGTAATGAACTAAATAAAGAACTGGCTCATATATCAAGATATACTCTCGGATGACGGTGGTGATTCCTGTTTAGGCTCTGAATAAACATGCGAAGTGAGGTCAGAAGGGTTCAATCGGATTCAACTGTGTTGGAAAGATGGACCAAACCGAAGAAAATTAGAACACTCAACGATTTTGCAGTAAATATTGCTTGGTCTGAGCGAAAGCGTAGGGATTGCAGCTAACATTAGATTTGAGTTTGAAAATACTCCAGGGTAAATACTTCAGGACAAGCAAAAGAGTATAAAAATTAAAAATAAGAAAGAAAAGACGAGCCCGGTGATCAAAAAAGAACCTACAAAAATGTGTCGAGACTCAACAGCGAGGATGCGTTCAACAGAACTGCTTTGCAACAAAAGAATTTCCCATGTTCACCAATAAAACGCAAACCAGCAAACGAAGGCGGAACCGCAAAAATGACCACCTAAGCTCTTCAACCTTATGATTCAGCAAAAAAAAATAAAAAAAAAAAGAAAAAAAAAAAGATGGTAAATTATGATTCAACTCCTCTTTGGTTTTGTGTTTGCAGGCATACACTGAATAATAATGCAGAAGTGAACCGACAACGCACAACGATAACAAAGAGCACAGCTAATGCACGCTCAACGAGGAAGATGGGCAAGAAGAATGCAGATAACACAATTGGTGAGAGGAAAGAAAGATAAAAGATAATGGAACGGAGATGCACAACGTGTCGGATTAAAGAAGTGCAGCTGTTCTTGTAAGCACAGTCAGAGGGCTGCACACCGTCTTTGAACGCGTGAACTTCACGCAAATGCCATGCGCCGAGATCCTCGTCAAGGCAAGGCTGGCCCCTCAGTAACGAGCGCTCCATGCCGACATCCCAGCCGTGAGGAGTCAGAAATGCAGATAAGACTGATATAACCGCGCGAAGCAGACTAAACGAAAGAGTGAAAAAAAAAGATGGTCTGGCCGAGGCGCGACTCGACTCGACGTAACCCTACACTGTTTATATCGCACTCGAGATGAAGAGCGCGGCTCTGTCGCGGAGCTCGAGAAAAGAAAAAGCACAACGGACTGGGACTTTCTTGACGATCTTCTTCCAGCGACGTGGGGAAGTCAATACGCATAGAGCGGGAGCTTTCCGCTGCCCGACGACGCCATCTCCCTTCCCCTCCCCGGAAGCCCGGTCCTTCACGTGCCCAACGGCTGGCGCTGATCGATGCTTGCTGACGTCACAGGTCCGATGCATGTCGTCGGGACTCGAGTCGAGGGCAGCGCCCCCTAATATTGTGGCGCATGCGCGCTCCGGTCAAGGTTGGCATTTCATGAACCGCCGCCGCCATCCGAAGCTAACGTTAGAGGTGACGAATCCAGCATCCCTCTCCGCATCCGCGGCATCTCTCGAATTCCATCGTCCCTCTGGCTCCTCCGTTCTCACCCACCCCCCTAATCCCGCGCTGGTTCAGATCGAAGGGGAAGGGAGCGTCCGCTGGTCGTAATGGAAGAAAACCGGATATTTCCGGAACCAGGTCCATCGAGCGGAGTCAGAAATGCTCCTTCGCGGGTCTTACGCGGGTCTTAGGAAGTGTTTGGAGACGGAGGGAACACTTGTGGGCGTCCCACAATACCTGCGTAAACATGGCTGGAGAAGCACTGTTTTAAAGCACTTCGTACTTCTTGGTGCCGGATGATGTCAGCACAACGCTCTCGGCTGTGGTTCTTACTTAGAAGACGAAAACTTTATTTTGTCCGCTTTGTTATGGACAGACTCGCTGTATGATAATGAAAACGCATTTATTGCACAATGTTGGTGCTGTGAAAAAACCACATGGCGGCTCGGAAAAACTATTGAAGGCTTCAAATATTGAAGCCCCAACGTTGAGGAGCAAATAAAAAGGTTCTTATAAGAAATGAACACCCGGTAATGGTGAACCACATATTCCGCGAGGCCATGGGGATGATAAATACAAACAATGTGATGAGCGAGGGACTCTCCATCACATAATTTGCGAATATCCGCACTCCCCACGGGGAGCACGCACAAAAAAAGAGAAACCATAGAGTCCTTGCTGCATAGCTCGGACTCTGCTCAAGCCGCCTGACCTCCCGACCAGCATCTGAAGCGGCATCCCCCCCCTGCCCTGTATAGGTACGCGAGCCACGAGAGGTCAGGGGGGATCGGCCAATTTCTGCAGGAAATAAATAAATAAATAAATAAATAAATAAATAAATAAATAAATAAATAAATAAATAAATAAATAAATTATATATATATATATATATATATATATATATATATATATATATATATATATATATATATATATATATATTATTCCATTCCATAAAAAAAGAAATTGTAAAGCCTAGGGCACGCGCTTGGCTGCTCTCGCTGATCTGGGGCTGCTGTTAGGGGCCTGCTTCAGTTGCAATACCTTTACAACTAATTCTCCACATTACAAAATATAATTTTTCCCAAAGAAACACAGCTGACGTTGTCACATGAATTATTTCTTATTTGAATGTCCTGCTCAAGCATTACGTATGTTGCTACACATGGACAACTCGTTTTTCAGTGTCTGGAGATAGGTGCAAATTCGACGCATTTTGGTTTTTGCTGCGCCTAATGAGAATTATGAAGTGGAGAAATATGGGAGAGGTCTTCGCCCTGCAGTGGGTATAATCAGGCTGAAGATGATGAATGAGAATTGTCACGTACTTGCTTTGTTTACTTCTAATTTCAACATAAGTATTGACCAGAGACAGTACTTTCTTGTACGTCCGATTCAACTATTCACAACAGTGATTTCCTAGTATCCCTGTAAAGAAAAAAAAAAAAAGAAAGGAGCTTAGTATTTAAAACGGTGACATGCACCTGGTCGAAACTTTGTTAAAAGAAAAAAGGTAAAAGTTGCGAGAGAGCAATTTCGCTTGGATTTCGCATTCAATGGTGTGTGACCTTACGCATGTAAACGTTCATAGTATAGTACGTGACGATCGGTACGACATTTTAGGCCACTACATAGCATACGCCGTACAGGAACGTAAAATGCTTCAGCACATGCAATCATTCGGTCTAGTAGATACAGAATGCGGACACTAGCTATTCGACACAGAGCTAGTGTCACGTTCTTGTTCCTGTTTATAATTGACGAAGCCCTCTACTCTAAATAGACTCAAGGAGGCAACGCGTCAGCAAACCAAACAGATAGCAGAAATTCGACTGCTCGGTTCGAGTCGTATCTCGAACGACTGCGCCTTCCAGAGCTCAAAAATACTCAAGTATTCCAAAGCGATAATACAGTACCGAGTGTAAGCCAATATTTTAGAAGCAAAGCAACGGAAATGGAAGTTACTAATAAAGACGCACACGTTCAAGGCAGCAAACACCTGCGTCTGGCTGCTGGCGTTAGACGCCCGTATTGGGGCAACATGTATTGTCAAACAAGAAGGCGTTGGACTATTGCAACATGGTGCCAGGTTGGGGAGAGGATAGTGGCGATCAATAGATGGAGAAGGAAGGCCGGAGGCGGGTAGGGAGGAGGTGGGATGAGGATAGTGTGGAGGCAGGTCCTAGTGCTACTGAAAAAGAGGGAATAAAAAAATGGAAGAAGAGAACGCTGAGCGAGTGTACCGTTATAAGCGGCGCGGAGCGCCAGGATACGAAGAGGGTTGATTACCGCGTCTTGCGCCGGTAGGAGAAAGCGGCTGGAAGCGGTTCGTTCCGGTTTCGAGCGGCCTTCGCAAAGGTCGTGTGTCACGTATACGCGCAAAGGCAGTAGTAAGGCCTTCGAGGCCTGCAGCTGAAGCGGGAGGTGATCAATTGTCGGCTTCCTCCACATCTTCGTCGTGCCGTCTGGTTTGCGCCCGTTTTCTTCTTCTTTTTTTTTTTAACTAATCCCAAGAGAGACCCCCCTGCCCCCCCCCCCCCCCCCCCCCCTCTCCGCTTTCTTTTCTGTTGCACACTTTTTCAGAGGGCTTTTTACACTGCTGCATGCAAGATACTAATCTTATCATGGTTCTTCATTGTTGCAACATATGGTGCCCTATCTTTTTTCAATCTAACCGCAAAAATTTGCAGACACTTTAGCTGTCTGCACGTCAGCTAATCGCGGCATTGGTCATTGCTGCGTCGTCTAAAGGCAGCATAGCTTCAGCCATACGTGCTAGAATTGAACCGCATATAGGCTACTGCCAGCTGCATCCTTGACAGCAGTGCACGACTGACTGAAGGGAAACAGAGCACTATATATAGCTGGCCTTCATTGTCCCAGAGCTCTTGTAGACTGTACAGGAAATAAAAGAATAGTAAACCCTATCTCTTCTTTTTAAAAATTTTGTTGAAACCCACAGCCGCCCACTAGCATCCCTCATCCCGGGTGAAGTTTTAACCATTCACTATACTTATTGTCGTTAATATTAGAAAGTAAGCATGCACACTTAGTGCCCCAAGGTAAGGACTTGGTTAATTCGATTTTCCTCTCACAAACGAGGAGTTTTGCTCGTAAACATTCGTGCGACTGTATACGGTCACCCGAGCACAGCGAACGCGGAAGTCAATGCGTATACAGGCAGGCCTTATTCGAGGGCTGATCTCATGTTGACGTTGGCAGTGAACCGGTTTCCCCGGTTTTCCTTCGAACTCGGCTGCCGGATCTAGGGCCAGCGCGTAGCCATACACGACGCTGCGCCAAATATGAAAGAGTGGAACAAAGTAGAGGCGTCGCGTAAGCTTATCCGCGTAGAATAGGATGCCAACACGTTTTCTGCAGAGCTGCGCGTTCATTCGGCATATTGTGCGAACTTGTGGGGTCGTCACCTCAGCGTCCTTTTCTCTCTCTTTCAGATTCTTCCTGCACCCTGCTGTGTATAGTAAGAGCCTACGAAAGACGTACAAAGATGTTTCATTTATTGCACGATTTCAAAGGTATACAGGGTGTCCAAGAGAACTTTAGCCAAGGGTTAAAAAACTAAAACACTTGAGGTAGGCCAGGCGAACCAGGTTCATAGAGATGTCAGCTGTCTTCCTCACCACAAACATTTTTTCTTGCATTTATCTAATTTGTAATTAGATCTTCTTTCTTATTTGCGAACTATTGCTTTTAGACAATAAATATGATTTTCGAAGTTGGAGAGCACCTTCTGAAACTCACATTCTAATTATTTCCGATGAAAAAAACCTCACGTGTATCTTTTTTCCAAGCTCTAAAGAAAGCCCGCGTAATACAAAAATATTACGCTACTAGCGAATTCGAGCTTTACGACTGTGGTGCTCTCAATCGCGGTTTGAGTGAACGAAATTAGTTGCGGCCGTGACTCGACAGCCCAGTTTCAGTGGTAGGCTAATATGTTGGCGATGGTTGAAGCGAGCGCGGGGAGCTTGATACAGATAGATAAATGGATTTACTGAAAGGAAAGGCAGGGAGGTTGACCGGAATGATTAAAATCTGGCCTGCTACTCTGCACTGGGGAAGGGGAAGGGGAGAAGAAAGAACATCATGATGGGTGATGATGTGGGAGAAGGCATATGAAATATATATACAGGCACGGCAGCTCGCTTTACAAGCTCGAATCAAGTCCGGTGGCGCACAAAAAACGGCACGTTGCCGACCACCTGAAGCGAAGAAACCATCGAAGACGTCGGCTTGCCGCTGGAACTGGGCCGTGGAGCCACGACCACAACATGATTATCTCGTTAACTGAAATCCCGGTTGAGAGAATGATATATATATATAATTTAGTGTGGTAATCTTCGTCTTCATAGCCACTGCCATGTATCGCGTGCTGGCACACCTCGAGGACGAAGAAGTTGGTCGCTGCCTTGCTGATTGCTATGAAGACGAAGATTACCACACTACAATATATATATATATATATATATATATATATATATATATATGAAGGGGAAATGAGGGAACTCGTTATAATACATGAAGGAAAGAAGCCAACAGTCGGCGAGGCCAAAAAAAGCATTGAGGATTGTACTTTGTCTTTTTTTTTTTAAATTTTTACTTCGGTAATCACATAAATTAGTAATGTAATCTGTCTTGTTGTTTTTTTCCTTCGTTGTTTTTCCTTCTACTTTGTGTTTATCTTTCTCCTAAACAGATTACATTACTAATTTATGTGATTTCCGAAGTAAAAAGTTGAAAAAAAAAAAGACAAAGTACAATCCCCAATGCTTTCCTTGGCCTCGCCGACTGTTGGCTTCTTTCCTTCACATATATATATATATATATATATATATATATATATATATATATATATATATATATATATATATATATATGTGTGTGTGTGTGTGTGTGTGTGTGTGTGTGTGTGTGTGTGTGTGTGTGTGTGTGTGTGTGTGTGTGTGTGTGTGTGTGTGTGTGTGTGTGTGTGTGTGTGTGTGTGTGTGTGTGTGTGTGTGTGTGTGTTTCGCGGGCTCTCTTTAAAGTTTGGAAAAAAAGGTACACATGAGGCTTTCTTTAAGCGAAATTAATTGAATAGCGGTTTCAGAAGGTGCTCTCCAGCTTAGCAGATCTCATTTATTGTCTAAAGGCAATAGCAAGTAAATTAGAAAAATGATATTAACTACTGATTAGTTGATTGCAAAATAAAAAAAAAAAAACTGCCTGTGGTGCACCACATGACTGGTAGCTCTATGCAACTTGTTTCCCTGGCCTACCTATGTTTTATTTTTTTAACCCTTGGCTAAAGTTAGCGAACTTTAGCGGTGCTCTTTCGGGAATTCCACTATGTTCGTCCGGCTTTGAAGATTGTACCTTAGGCGATAAAGATGAAGTTCCAATTTTTTTCGCGGTCTGGGCTCCCCAAACGGTGCACTAATCCTTGTGTTTTCACAGTGGGCCTATACGGTGTTCAAATCTCCATTTTACGCCGCACAGTCTACATGCAGATAAGTAATCTGCTTCATGCAACTCGCGATGTCCGCAAACTTTTGAGGCCGGGCTACTCCGTAGCCGCAGGTGTATGTATTACACTGCCACATAGTGTATGTACAGGGTCGTCAAATTCTAGCTATAACATGGTCACTGCTTCCTAAGCAACACTGCGTCCAATGCAGGTGCATATCGATACAAAGCGATGCAAGCACAGAGGGATTCGGACGTGCTGCTTCACGTGGTCTGCCACTTAGCTTTCCTGCGTGGCCAGTTCGGACGTAATGACGCTTTGAAAGCAGTGACCATATGTTATAGCTAGTGGACGAGGATGTACCGTCTTCGCCAAAAGTAACCAGGATGCGTGGTTTGCTTCTCGCTTGTATTATAAAGCCGACATGGATTCCCAGAGGACCACAACTTGTTAAGAAGTGAGGACAGAAGCTCGTCTTTACTTAACACAGATTTACAGCTTCAGAAGGGGTACGAATTCCCTGCTATCCGACTGCGAAGCGGAACACGCAGCCTGGTTACTTTTGGCAAAGACGGTACATACAACACAGCGAACGACTTCGAGTAACAGCGAACGAGCGGTCTCCGTACGAGCACGAGCTCTTTCCGCGTTACAACGTGGCTGGCTGAAGGAGATATAGTTCCATACTTTGCAGCCGAGCTTATCAGACTCGCTCCCTGTAGCATGGGACACGCCGCACGCGCCCGTCCTTCAGATTACAGCGCAACAGGCGCGCTTATCGCCGCTGAGCCCGTAACTGCCGGCATGGCCAGATTGACACACGAGAGCTTCTTGACGTTACCATGCCGGCCAAAGGTCAGTCTTCCGTAAAGCAGCCGCGTCAGTCGAAAGGCCAAGGGCTCACTGTGCCCAAAAACGCTGTTCCAGCAGAATTTGGATCTCGTGCGACCGGTGACTTGCACCGAATGTTTCCGGTACAGGCATTGAGCTTCTGTTTAGGTCGGACGGTATACAGGTGGGCTCCATATGGCCTATAGGGTGAAAATCAATGTAGTGAGCTCGCACCATGGAACGCAGCCCACTCTCGAGAGTGGCTGCACAATGGAGATCGAACATTTTTTAGAACTGTATAAAGTCTGAAGTTATCGGATTTCTTTGTCATACACGCGATGTTTGCGGGAACGAAATACTCAGTTTGAATAAATTTGAGGTCGGTATTAAGCTCGATTTAGGAGTTCGAATCGGCGAAACTCCATCATAATTACTCAGAATGGAATAAGCACTGCAGGAGAGTGAGGTGCTGTTCGTAGAGGGAATCCCCCCAGCCAAAGACTAAATTGCTAGAATCAGCGCTGGCCTGCGGCTGTGTTCAAAACACAACGTCGAGAGGACAACAAAGGCGACGCCTCCGACTCCGAAAAGCCAAACTTCTGCACCGCCTGCAGGGTGGCGACCTTGCCGGGAGGCAATTTCAGCGTCAAGGTCTGTAGACAGGCGACCTTGAGGAAATCCATGCAGGCGCCGCCATGTCTGCCACTGGTAATGGACCACTGCGTTTCGCGAAGAACCCTTAGCCAAACAAGAGGGTTGAATGTCCAACAAAGGATGGCCTAATCACGCGTAAGAATTTTCCTCGGCTCCTTCTTTGTGCACGCGAGTTGACGTTCGCGAAATGAGTGGCATGTTCGAATGGATTTACCAGGAAGGCGCGCCCTTCGTTTTGCCGGCCGCAGTTTCGGTGCCCATTTCATTTGGTCGTTTCTGGAGGAGCCGACAACTTTCTCCGCAGCCTTTGGAAGTCACTGGAGAGGTAAAATGGCTGACGATAGCGTGGAGGGGGGTGTTGGCGTCTTCGTGTCTGCTGTTATCAGCGCTATTTTTTCCGTCTTTGGTAAACACACACCACAGCTTTGAAACTGACAGTGGTCTCTCTCCTCTCCTTCGCAAGGAGAGAAGCTAGAAATGCGCAGAGGCGCTTTGGTGGGAGGGACAAGGCCGCGCTAGCAGCTCTTCACTCTACGATGATGAGCTCCTCCCACGGTGTTCACGCATTCCTACACGGCATCTGAGCATTCCTGGGTCTATCTCACGACTGTAATACAAGAACGGGTTGCCACTCAGCGAATGCATTGATTGCGAGCTTCTGAGACGACTTGCATTGCTGTTTCCTTCGTGAGTGTGCGTTGTGCACTGCAACGATAGTAAATTGTTGGACGAGCTCAAAACAAATCATCGTATGAGATCTGGCTACCGTTCTTAGTAGGGTCAAACGACCAACATCTCGAAGGCCGAGTGTGGACTCAGAACCATGATTTCCCGGTGTGTATTTGATAACAATTGCTGCCGAGTCGCTGCCCTGCATTCTTTACGCTTTGGCCACAGTGCAAATACGTAGAACGACTTTCACCGAGCCGATTATTGCTTGTTCGCAACATCTTGCGGGAACCTCATTTTGCATGTTAGAAGGAAATAAATCGGATTTCTCTGTTTCTATAGCTAGTTTCGTAGTCTCACATATTCACTTTTAGCTGCTTAATCTCGTTTGCCTTTTGGGGACTGACACTTGTCATGCGACCCTTTGGTGACTTGTTTTAGCTGTTGTGGGCTTTTCTCGGGAGCAGGTTTTTTGAGCAGATTTTCCCCACTCTTAACTACATTCTAGTTCATTAAAACAAGGAACCGAGTTTAATTCAAGTTGTGCGGTACAGCCGCATTAACATCGTGTAAATGCTGCCAAAATGCTTTTCACAGGGTTTTTCTAACCTCGTTTCTGCATTCTTATTAGCAAGTAAAAGCAACTGCTTAGGAACAACTCCCTCTATTTATGCTTTAGGACAGATGCTGCGATCGTTCGAACGCCTCGATGGCTTCTGTAAATTTGTAAAGTTTACCACCTTCTGCGTAGCTTCTCTCCGTCACGTTAACTTCAATTCTTTTTAAAAAAGATGAGATGGACAGAACCTAGCCGTACTTTAAATGTCCAAAATTTGTTCTCTCCCTCCCTCCCTCCCTCCCTCCCTCCCTCCCTCCCTCCCTCCCTCCCTCCCTCCCTCCCTCCCCCTCTCTCTCTCTCTCTCTCTCTCTCTCTCTCTCTCTCTCACCTAGCGATCTAGCTAGCCAATATCTTTCTGCTGTGGACTACGTCGTTTCGTGCTCGTCTCCTACTGAGTGGTTTTTATATACGGCGGAGAGCTTTGTCCGCTTAAACTGTTCTCGTTATCATGAAGGGACGAGTGCCCAGTGCCTCCTTCGGAACCACCATCTTGGATATTTCGGTCGGCATTTCCTCATTTCCTCCCAGCATGCGATGAAGTAACGGAGCGATCAGACCTTAGGCCTTATTCACGCAGATGGCTAACGTAGTGCTGTGTGCGAGTGAGGGGTTGCGAAGGAGAAGAATGTGTGCTGCATTACCCGCCTCTCCTGTAAGGACAAAATTCGGAAAGTGGTGGATCCACGCAGTATGTGCATTGGGTAGCGAAGAGAAACGTCTTCCTGCACCAGGCAACATTGCTAGAACTGTTGATCCTCGGGTAGCATGGATCGCGTAGCTCAGTGTAATATTCGAAATCAGGCGTATTCAAGAATTGTGGTAAGTACAGTCTTTGTCAAAAGTGTAGAACCCAAGGCGTCTGGTTCTCAGCCACTTGGCGCGGCTTGTAATGGATCTCCAGAGTTTCATATTATCTTTATGGTAAGAAGATTTTTCGCCCTACCCCCTCCAATGGGAAGGACCTCCTCTAATGCTAAATCAGCGCCACTACACGGCTCGGAAGCAGATCCCCCGGGCTCTACACTTCTGATGAAGGCTGTACATGTACAAGCAAGGCCTTTCTGTAGCTGTTTAATGCGAACAGTAGATTGATATCCTTGTAGCATGCGCTGTAGAGGCCTGTAGAGAGAGATTACTTTCGTGCCCCTGTGACTAAAAACAAACAAACAAACAAACAAACAAACAAACAAACAAACAAACAAACAAACAAAAAGGGATGGGAAAAGAACGAATATGCTTATCTTATTTTGTGAGATATCCATTGAATATGCATGTATTCAAGTTAGAGCGCCATATATCTATATTTGGTGAGAAGAAAAGGGCTTTTATTCAGGTTTGGTTTGGTCTATGGGGTTTAACTTCCCAAAGCGACTTAGGCTATGAGAGACGCCGTAGTGGAGGACTCCGGAAATCTCGACCACCTGGGGTTCTTTGACGTGCACGGATATCGCACAGCACACGGCCGCTTTATTTTTCGCCTCTATCGAAAAGCGGCCGCCGAGGCCGGGATTCATTCCCGCGTCCTTGGGAATAGTGGTCGAGCAACGTTACCACTGGGCCACCCCGGTGGGGTGCTTTTATTCAATTTATGTTTGTACCTGGTGACTTTGCGCGACTGTCAATCTATATATCGGAGTACTTCGTTGCCGCATTTCGCGTTTTTTGTTTGTTTGTTTGTTTCCTATGATGTTCTTTTCTTTTTTTAGATAGAAGATTCTGGCCTGTTTATAAGTTAATTCGAACAAACTCCCATGAAAACCAGCGCAATGTTGCATCATTCGTTGCTGCTCCTTTGTTCGCGTCCAGCTGCACTAGCTGTTTCACCATCAAGGATGTCTTCACATTCCAGTAGTCAGATTCACTTGTTGAGAACACGACTGTCGCTTGACCTTCTCTGGTGTCGTTCAGACACTTCACGTTGTTCAGCGTGTCGGAAAAAGAAATCTGTCAGGGAAACTTTTTTTGTTGGCGAGAGCGTCTGCGTGAATCAGCTCTTATTCGACATGTGGAGACAGAAAGAGCTTGATCGCATTTCTTTAGAGCCCTGACGAGCAACCGTGAAGGCAAAGACATGAAAGGGGAAACAAGCTGGTAACGTCAATTTTAGCTTCGGATCACACGATACCCAACCAGCTGTAATTATTTGTGAGTACTACTAGCGCTCGAGCCACTACTGATCGAACCGCGGACCGTCTCTGTTAAGTCAGTTCTGTGGAGAGGCGGATATGAGCGGGCCTTGTCATTGGCTGGAGCAGCGGCGAGCACCACAGTGCAGGCGGGACAGAGATATGTTGACGCGACACTTGCGCCATTTTATGACAGCGCTGGGGGCATATTAGCATGTAGAGCGGGATTTTTGAAATCACGCACCTATTGGCATGAAACTGCTCAAAATTGCTGCTCCCCACCTCTGAGGATAAATGCGTTTTCGATATGCTAAAAAAAAAAATAATAATAATAATTGGGGAATTATTAATATAGCTGCGGCTACAAATCTGTAAAATTGCAGCATGACGTCTAACTATATAACTAAAAGCAATTATAGGAAATTAGTTAACCAGATTTCTGGTTAACATTATTCGCCTGCTTTAATTCTGACCGGCGCTAACACCGGCAAGATTTGTCTCCTTTGTAAGGAAGTAAATAAATTTGAACTTGAGGTGCCGTCTTCATAACTTAAAAGCACCATCTTAAAACTTCTTGTTCACTTTCGCTGAAATACCCGGTATATTTGTAAGGGTTTAATTTTAGATCAAAGTTTTTCTTTTCCTCTCTGACCGACCAGTGGCTTCGCCAAAACGAAATCATCATATTATGGAAATGGTGCAACACCTTGCACGAACTTAGTGCATCATGTAGCCATATAGAAAGTCATCGCGTGTTGCGCCATAATCACCGCTTTATTTCCTTTTCCCTTTCGTGTCGTATGTCGAAAGAATGAGCTCACGGAAGCCACAAGCTCCGAGTACTATACTCTGTTTTTGTTTCCCGGCATTGGCCCGCAGGCAAAGCGATCCACGTACCTTTGTCCAGCCGCGCGACTACCTGAACCGTCTTTATTGTTCCGGACAGACAGCAGCGGCGACTGCTTTTGCTGCTTCCTGGATGCCTTTTTGTTCAGCATATTGAGTTTCAACGGACGGCACGTGGACGTTGTTGCCCAGTTTATTGGGTCTACCCTCAATATCAGCCGTGTCGTTTGACAACAGACCGAGCGATTCGGACGTCCACTGGACGTCGTTACTTTCTCTGTGTGTGTCCGCTTTGTAGCCATATACCTTAACAGCACTTTTTCCTTCCCTTATGTTAGAGTATCATCTGCAGGAGAGCGACTTTCCGGGTTCAGCAGTCTCGTTGTTGGGGTCAGTAACCTAGAACGCGGCGGCGTAATCAAGTCATGTGATTATATACCTTCTGATGCGCGATCATGTGCAACTGGAGTGCACGTGTTGACGTCACAACATCGCGTTAGCACCTGAAATCCAATCGAAAGGGTTGAGCTTTAGCCACCCAATCAGCGTGTGTGGTGATATATATATAAGTCAAAACTCGATTTAACGAAACCCGATTTAACGAAAATCTCGATTTAACGAAGGTATCCTAATTCCCCCTCAGACGCCCATAGGGTTCAATGCTTTGACTAACCCGAAATAACGAAACCGATTCCGTGATCTGTCCCGATTTAACGAACCTTTTTTCGAGAAATAAGGGTGAAAAAGTGTTAATTTTTGGTCTATTTTGTAGACAGCACCCCAAAATTTACAAAGTTCACCGACTTTGGCAGAAAATAAATTTGTAGTCCCCTCGGGCCTTTCTTGTCGAGTAAGAATTTTTGTTGTTTCTTTTCGTACGCGCTAGCGGCGCCGGTCGTGGTGTTGGCGCTACCCACTCGAAAGTAGCGCGGGGGGTCATGACGATGACCATACGGACCCCTAAAGATTGCGCTAGTTGTATGATTACCAACTTTGGCGCCAATTTGTCATTAGCTGTGTGGCTTGCCGTCCCGTCGGCGGTATTTAGGGAAGATTGTTGCGCCGCTAGCCGAACCGTCCTTTGGGTCGGTGCTACCGGCGTGAATTCGTCACGCGCAAGTGCGACGAAAAGTGAAAATGGTACGTGCTAACAGATACGACCGCGATAAGCTGGTACGGTTTATGCGGATGCAAAATGCATTATGTTCAATGGGTGCTCAGTCGCGGACTTGACTTTAACACTTTTAATACTAAAGT
Organism: Amblyomma maculatum; assembly: GCF_055883805.1. Taxonomy (NCBI): domain Eukaryota; kingdom Metazoa; phylum Arthropoda; class Arachnida; order Ixodida; family Ixodidae; genus Amblyomma; species Amblyomma maculatum. The sequence goes on from NC_139344.1 coordinate 336,922,376, forward strand.
ACTGTTTAAGCGGGTACGTTTTAACGAGGTTTTACTGTAATCGAATGTACTGAATTATGTGCCCAAGAAATGCCTCATTCAATTTAACGAAGTTCTCGATTTAACGAAATAATTCACGGCTCCCCTCAACTTCGTTAAATCGAGTATATATATATATATATATATATATATATATATATATATATATATATATATATATATATATATATATATAACGTCACCTCGTAATCGTGCTTACTATAAAATGCGTCAGTAGAAGAAGCAACAATACAAGGCTAACATAGCCTCACTCTTGGTTTGTTAGTTTGTTTGTTCGTTTTATATTTCTCTGCAATTGAGCTCAGCGGGGCGCATCTGATGAATTCTTAGCGCAGAAGGAAAAACATATGACGGTATAAATGTAGTTTTTTTTTTCCTCTCAGGATTACTCATGTTCTATATAAACGTATACGCTACAATGTATTTTTGGTTTAGTACGCAAAAAGTTGGAACACCGGCTCAACTGTGGATCCTGGCTTGTCTCGGTCATCTGGTCATATGTTTACAAGACACCTGACTGTCGTTAGACAGACTTCCAGCAATACCAAGCTCAGTCAGCTGATGGGATCTGTGCTAAATATCGTTGTGAATCAGTGGCATAGTCATAAATAGTTTTCGGGAAGTGTTAGACACCGCCGTTAAAAAAAAAAAAATAGAGCATGGGCCCAAACATATCTCAGACATTGTTCTGCTTTATATAGGTGATGTTGTTTCGTTCACTATATATCTACATAAAATTACGAGTGCACAGGACTGCACAGGATTCCTAAGATTTAATTCCTACAGAAGAGTTATTTACTTACAAAAAACCGTCTTATGAAAAATTATGGCTTTTTTCACATTTTCAAATCATATACAAGAACGCAAAAGTTACTCTCTTCTGCAGTAAATTCCGCTTCCAATTATAGAGCCGTAACAGCGTACAACAATAATTTCGAGAGTCAACAAAAGAGAGCGCAAATATACTGGGACATTCTTTAATAACTACTGAAACACGAAAATAAGGACCACTGTTTGACATTCAACGCGGAACTGTTTGATAAAGAAACGGAGCGCTATTAAAGTATGTCCGCGACAACACGTGAACATTCTTTGAATTCGTATACACACTAGATCTTGCGTAAAATCGTCCTTTCACCTCCGCCTCTTAGTGCGCAAAAAGTATAGGAGTGCCAGGAGAAGAGTCTCTGCTCGCGTTCAGGATTATACAATCATCCGCGAAGCCGCTGGCGGTGGACGGAAAGATGCGAAATGACAGCTTCTGGACGGACAATATCGGAACGAATGTTGAGAGGTACGCACCCTAGCAACTGCTTTTGCGACATGCATTCGGAGCGTTCAAAACGAAGTTCCGGTTCGGTGGTGCTGACGTGAAAAGTGGCTCGATACTGAAGTAAACGACGGACGTTTTGACAGCCCTCGGACCAAGGGAAGCTGCCTGTATACCGCGGAGCCAGGCTGAACATCGATGTTCTCCGTTGGGGCAGCCAGTGCAGCACTTGTAGTGGGAGGGAGTCTATCTTTTCCTTAATAAATTGTGAGTACTTTCTTCGAGCTCATTTCTAACGCTCTAAAGTAATAACACGCACGCACGCACACACGCGCACGCACACACACACACACACACACACACACGCACGCACGCACACGCACGCGCATGCACGCACGCACGCACGCGTACACACGCACACACACACACACACACACACACACACACACACACACACACACACACACACACACACACACACACACACACACACACACACACACACACACACACACACACACACACACACACACACACACACACACACACACACACACACACACACACGCACGCGCGCACACACGCACGCACGCACGCCGCACGCACGCACGCACGCACTATATTCAAGAGCAGCAACGAAACGGCATTACAGATGTCGAAATCAATATGCTGAGCGTTTAGCGAGGCGGCTGAAACTCTTATGCGGATCTCAAAGTTGACAGCTGCAAGTGCGTATCCAGAAGCACTGTTGCTGCCCCGTCTACGTGCAAAGGCTTCGCTTTCAAAATTCATCGGAATACCGAGGAACAGAGTTACTGATCGTTTATTGCATCTCGTTCTAATCCCCAAAAACCTCCGAGAAATTTCGGAGGGCAGCGTTAAAAAAAGAACACACGGCTGCGCGATTCAAGAGCGATGTTCACACCTCGAGGTGGTGCCAACCGTTCCCGGTCTAGTTCCTCCTCGCAACTCTTGAGCCGAATGAATCGGGTTCATATATATGCACGCATTCCACAGAGTTCGAACTCGTGACCGGCGCTATGTGCACCCGTGCCAGACAGCTCAGGACCCGTGGGAACGAGCTTCATTGCCCGGAGTCCTTCCCTCTGTTCTGCCTTGTCGCACCACCACTCCTCTTACATGAGAGCCTAGCAGGCACACACACTGTTGATTCTCGGCCCTGCCATCGGTATGGGCCGTTCCTCGTTCTTGCCGCCGCGTCGGATGTCCGTGTTCGTCTCACGGTCGAAAACCGAGATCCGCGCCAGCCAGGCATTCCGGCAATCCGGGGTATGTGGAAAGGGAACAGAAAGGCACTCGCCGCAACGTCGGCTCTCAAATTAACGCAGACGCCGCCGCGACACTCTCGATCAGTTGTCGCCTACGCCGGCGATGTTGAACGTCATGTTGATGAAACTAACAGCAGACATTCGGTTTTTTGAACGCGAATCAGTTTTGTGAACAAACTGAACCTCTTCATATCATCATTTTTACGTTTCATTTCATCGTTATGGTGTGTACATAGCGTGACCATAAAGAAGGCCGAAAGGAGGTGAAAGCGAGGCACACCGGCCACAAAATCTCCCCTGCTGGCTATATGTCCCTGTTATGAATTATCTTTTAGAGCACAATACGCAAAGGACAAGCATAGAATGGACATCATGGACATCATCGGGCATATTGCTCTCGCCGATATAGATCACTTAATTGGAAGAGACTCGAATTTTTGTGACATGAGTCTTGCAAAATTATATGCGTTGAAGAAAGCACAAGTGCGAGGGCAAGCAGCACCGCATCAGGTGACCTGTATCGCGAGTGCAATGTGCCTGCAAGGGATTGAAGCTATGCTATGACGTAGTCCAAAGTGTTCTGTCCTTCGTTTCCAAGATGATTTATAGTGATTGCTGTTGTTAACAGCAGTGCGATTAAGGAAACAACACTTTGCAACAGTGGTAATGCAGCAAATTCAGGCTGCTGCTGGCGGTGATGATGATGATGAGGATGATGACGAATACAACAATACACGGCCGCCTCCACACAGATGGATTGAAGAAATAAGTTCGCCGAGCCATCACCACAGTCTACTAGAGGCGGAACTGCGCGTCCAAGCCAGGAAATGTAAGTCGATGATGCCACACCTGGATTCAGTCGTGAGCGGATCGTGTTGCAGGATAACGAGCCTCACACAACTCTCTCACGGTAGGTTATTGCATATGCTCTACCTTCTCGAAGATTTACGACGCCGCATTCGCGAAGAGACACGGATGATGCTATAGGATAATCGGATAGAGCGGCTTTAGGTACGTGTTGTTTCAATCCTTCTACGTCGTGTATTTTCACTCAGTAAAGGTTTCGAACTAAAAGTGCCCATACGAGCATCGGCTACTCTAATGTTTTAACGCAACAGTGGTAATTAGGACCCGTTCTCTAGAACGTCCGGTGCTGTTGGCTTCTAGAGTCCAAAATCACGATCATGGCTCTGGCAAGTAGTCGTTGACAGGTGACAGGCCTAGGACGCTGATTGGTCGGCGAATTTTGTGACGTCACGAGGCTACGTAACACGGCAGGAACTCCAACTTGAGTAGCTTCTTTGGGATAGGGGTCGAACTCATGGTGAAATCCCGAGTCAGATGCGCTACCCTAGGCCACACAGGTCCGTCCGTAAGGCTTGGTTAAAGCGGGGCTTTATACCAGTGTCATTTAGGTGATCTCTCACATAATGCAGCAGCCTACTACTGTGTGCTAATGATTATGTTCGAGGTTATAGAAGTACAAATTTGAAATGATTGGTGGTTAGACGAGTAGCAAAGTGCATTTATGTGAACCCAAATCCAATAGGAAGGCCAGTAGCATTGTCACGCCATACCCGTATATAGGTAAACATTTTTGGATTGTACCCCACACCACGCCTTCCGTGTTTGCATGACAGTGGGTCTGTTCGAGTCCGCCCAGTAAGAAACTGAGGGGACGAGCAATACATACGGTCACAGGCCCGAAAAAATGTCTTAAGCATACAGCGGACTCCAGGAGTGGGGTGTCGATGTCCCTTGGAACAGTAACGACAGGTATCAACAAACGCGCATGATTTGAGGTACCGCTTCGTTTGGCCGCGGCAGCAGATTATTTGTGTTATGACGCTGATGATGACATTTTGTGTACGATAAGCAACTGGGTCACTTTTTTTTTTTTGTTATCTCCACAATTCATTATTTTTAGAGGCTTTCCACTGGTCAGCCCCGCCTTTGATTCAGGGGCTGGGGCGTAGCACTGCTTGCTAGCACCGACGTGAAATCAGAGGCGGTAGCTTTTCGTAGTTGAAGAGAGAGAGAGAGCAAAAGGCTGAGAGGGATCATTGCAAAGTACCACCCCTAATTACCCCCCCCCCCCTTTCCGCCCCATTTCAATTTTTTAAATGACGGGGTCAAGCAAGAACTTACGAGACATATCGTATCCATTTTTTTTCGTTTTTTCCTTTTCCTTCATTGGCAATAAAGCAGTGCTATGCGGCTATACACACTATAAGCAAGGCCCAGGTGCAATGTAGGAACTGCAAAAGCTTAAGAGAAGTCACTGTAGAAACTGCAATGGGAGAATGTGAAAGCATTACTGCATACCACAAAATATCATGGTTATATTATAACTAATTATCTTGTCAGTTATTGTTATCGCTAATTAGGTATCACTAATTGTTACCACTAGTAATCATTATCATTTGATCGTTATATTTTATTATCATTAATCACTACTATTAATGACCAACGACTCTATATGACATCACCAGGCGATGACGTCACATCCGGCGATACATTTTAATGACAGATTTTACAGAGGGGTTTTCGGAACACAACATAGCTTAGTAAGGCTTTCGAGTTAATAATTTTAACTCGTTGTTATATAGTCTGCGTGAAATAAGGCACATGCTCGAAGACGGCGACCTATAGATGTAAAGACGGCGCTGATCGCGGAATTGACCTCCACATGGAGACAACGACAAGCAGTCACTGCTGCATGCTCAGAACCTGAGGTGTCGTCTTCCAATAAACACACGTGTAGTACAACTCACTTAATGGCGTTCAGAATTTATCAAATACTAAATGGATCGAGGCTCGCCAAGTCAAGGTCATATCACACGTATCATTATGCGTACGAGAAACGATCTGAACACATGAGCTAAAAGCTCTGTATTGCTTTCTAAGATGTTCTAATAATAAGTGCTAAATGTTACAGCAGCATGGCGGCTTCAATAGCTGAGCTACCGCAGTAAAGTGTAAGATGGACCTTTGCGTGGAAAAGGTGTCCCCTGAACACGTACTAGTAGGAGTCGTTTGTGTATAAATCTCATTGGCAGTCGCTCTTACAGGTGTTCCCAGAGAAGACAATGTTTTTTCGCTCAGACTACATACCATCTTCTTTTAGGCCACTTCAGGTAACTGTATATTCTATCAAGCCGACACGGCATACCGCAAAATCTGTGGTTGGGCTCTTTTGTTTCAAAATTAAAAACAAAATCTTGATTGCATTGCCCTTTACCTCAATGCCTCCGTATGGAAGTAGAATTAGTTTTAATAAGAGAGTAATTACCCACTGGAATCCACCCAAGCGCGGCCATATGGATACAGAGGAAAGCTATACAGCTTTGTCAAAGGCTCCGTAGTTAAAGAAAAAAATTGTCCACGACGAAGTTTTCGCTATAGCCTTATAGTATGTGATCCGCTGCCCGTCCTGGTCAGCTCAGTTGGTAGAGCGCGAGCTGCCCCGGCAAGGCGGGAGTCCCGTGTTGGGACCCCGGATAGGGACGAATTTTTCTTTAACTACAAAATTCTGAGAAAGCTGTGTATAGCTTTCCTTTGTACATCCGTATATGGCTGTGTTTGGGGCGACGTCAGTGAGTAACTGAACTCCACCTCGGAGGATTCTCCTAAACATTCGACTAAAATGAATTCTGCATCGATTTCACAAATGAAAGGCACAAAAGCAGCTTTGAGAATACACATGGCTGCGCTCAGGAGGTTGTTAGCTATACGGCTATTTCCTTCTTGAAATTTAACACTAGGCTGGGGATGCCCCGTACATATCGGTGTAGATATAGAGACCGGTCTGAGTAAAGTCCAGCGTGCCTTTTTTCTGATGGCCACATATATAAAACTGCGATGCTGACGTCACACCGGACAGTCAAGACAGCTAGGGAATATGTTTCTTAGAAACGTTGAAAGAAAACAATTATGAGGTAGAATTTGAATAATCCACTGCTCATCGGACGATGCGCCCATAGTAACTTCATGACATCGACAATATACAGTGGTTTGTTCTCCGAATGAAAACTTTCTGTACGGTTATTCACTTCTAAGGGTACGACTCAACAGCATTAATGGCTGCCGTTTGCCGTGCATGGGCTCTCATTTGACTTCGATGCGAAATTGGGATCGGACGCACTCAGGCTGCGTACAGAGCGGCCTCGCGCGCGCATGTTTCCCGTAAGAGTTGATGACACTGTACGTGCCCTTTGCTGACCTGGTGTCTGATATTTTAATTTTTGCCTGTGTTATTACATGAAAGATCGCTCGACAAAGATATAAAGCCGGGCTAACCAAGCCGTACGGACCTGTTTGCGTGACAAAGGGGCAGCGTGTCAAATTTGGGTACAAAGGTCTTGGAGGGGTGGATTCCGATATCATATTCCGGTCTGACAGGAAAGGCCGGAGTTGGCGTTGCCAACTCGGCGATGTGAAGTTCGTGATGTAACACAACCCAACTACCAGTCAGTGGTCGACCTGCCAACTATACCACCCACAGGAGTCATGTTTGCGATGTTTCGCTCAAAACGCCGACCGTACCACAGAAAATATGCCAGCCACAAGGATACGGCATTGGTAGAGGCGGAAGCGGCTGTTTGTTCTGCTGTGATTGTTAAAGGGGCTGACAAGATGAAGACCGAAAGACAGCGCTTGTCTCGACATTGTTATCGGCTCCGTACATGCTGCATAACAATGAGATGTGTGTAAGGGATTTTATATTTCGGTCGCTGTTGAAGGCAACGCTGAGGAGCATTAAAAAAGTAATAACATCCTTCAAGAGCTCAATACGGACACGTGTGCTCGAAACTACTGCTTTTTTTTTTCTTTTTGCTATGGACACAAAGCAAAGTCACACAGTATAAACGACTAATCGTATCGTCTAGTGTCATGTGAACTTTCTGATACAAAAAAAAAAAAAAGGAACATAATCTAGCTGAAAAGATGAACAATGTCCACGTGCCGACCGCAACCCGATCCTCAGGTAAAAGAGAGCATCGATTCCAGGAGCGGGATCCCGCCAGCTGCACCTCCAGTTGGGCGGGCAGGCAAGCAGTTCAACCCGTTAGCTGTTTAAGCATGTGGAGATGCCGGAGGCTCAATTTGCAGTTACTCAATCAAATAATTAATTCGTTCGTCAGTCTCCCACCCAACCACCCGCCCGCTTACCCATCCATTCACCGTCCGTCCACCCATAGTTAAGCAGAGCTAGAAGCATGGCTGATTGTCTATGCGTCTTCAAACTATCAGCCGGCTGCACTTGATCGCTGGAACGGAGAAACGATAAAAAAGAGCAGGGGTAAACGTGTATTGCTACTGTCTAAAGTCGCGTGTTACATGTGTTGTTACTTACTCGTTCGAAGAAACGCGCCGATGCTTTGATTAGTAAACTAGGATATAAAAGTTGTGGCGCAAATTTTGATTCTATGAATGAATCAACCAGCCGACCAATTAGAAGTAGTGACGTGAATGACTCGCGTCATTCGTTCTCAGGTGTGACAGTGTCTAAGAGAGCGCCTTGCTAGACCTGTATACAGCAAATTTTATCCATAATTCATTCTGGGGATCGTCATTGCCTCTTGTGATTGCTCATGTATATAAACAAAGTTTCTTAAAACGCACTTTTGGCTATACCTTGCTCAAAAGATTCATTTTGTAGGTAGACGAAAAACGAGGACCAAGAGTAGAAGGACATAACACGAGTACTCTTGGTCCTCGTTTTTCGCGCTACCTTCAAAATGAACCAGATTCAACTCGCCCAACTTTCAACCTTACTTTCTCAAAAGAGATATATGCCATTGTTCGATCTGGCTTCTAATGTAGTTTCCCCCTGAAAACTCTAGATTTAGCGCCTTAGAGGGAACGCATTTTGGAGTTTTCTTTCGAACTAATATATCCAGGCGCACTCTGATGCGATTTGAAATCGATACCGTTGGCATTAACCCACTCGTATTAATATTGTCACACACCATAGCACATCGGCGTATGAAGAAGATGAACGGTCGGACGATCGGTAGAAAAAGAACAACGAGGGTCAGAAGGACGTTTGTGGTCGCGGTCCTACTTCCATCAATCCCTCTGTAAATAAACCGCCCTGTGTGTACTAAGCACGTAAAATATGCTCTGACGTGGTTTAATCGTCAGCGCATATTGCAGCAATAAGGCTGTAATTAAGTTATAATTTTAGTCAAAAGGTGCCTCTATACTACCATGTCATTAGTATTACTGTCTAAACAGCCACCACCGCGTAAAAAAAAAAAAAGGCCTTTTTTGCAGGAACCAATGCGACAACCTTCATATCGCTCGAGACTGTATTATTAAAGGATGCAAAAAATTTCTTAAATCATGCCTGCGCGAGTGGCGAGACTATGCTTTATTGATCGTCGGCAGACAATAAATGAAAGGTGCTTTGACAACAGATCCACTCTTCAGAAAATACAGTTTACTAAACCCCAAGCATATTTATAGCTTTTGTTTGCTGCAGCACATACACAAAAATCGATTATATGACAACATCAATGATACTCCGAAAATGAGATACCCCTCCCGCAAAATAATGAAAGTTGTGCCAAGGACCCGTACAAAGTTTGAAATATCAGGTACCAGACACCCTTAGTGAGTTTAGCCTTGAAACTGAATTTAACCTCTCTCTCAACAGCTTAAAAAAAAAAAAAAGAAGTATATATTAGAAACTGAGTAACTGTAAACATAAAAATTGCGTAAGGTTTTCCGTTTTTGACATATATTTGTTACCATTTACTATTGTTTATTGCATGCCATATTTTCTTTAAATTTCTGCTCTATCAGTCATTAGTAAACATTAAATTTTTGTGTGATCTGTGTTGTGCTTGTTCACGCGCTTTGTGTAATGTCATCACCCCTATATTATATGCATAACGTATAGTGTTCCACTGAAGTTGCAGTGCTTATCTACTTGCATTTTTATGCTATTCCATTTTCATTTATATTGATATATATTTAGTGTTGTGCACCGCTGCCACTGTTACAGGTGCTGGGACCTCGTCAGGCCAATTGGCCTTTTGTCCCGGCCCCCTCTTTCTGTAGAAATAAAATAAACTTCAACTTCAACTTCAAAGGTAGCGAAAAAAGAAAAAGCAAATCTGTCACTCACGATGAATATTTTGCGCGCGTTCCCAAAAGCGCAATATTTAGCGTACCTACTCAATCAAGGTCAGCCTCGATGCAGAGTAGACAACAAAATTGAAGGCCTGGGCAGAACAGAAAAAGAAACAATTTTTTTTCCTCGAATGTTAACTGACGAAAAACTAGTTATATTGAGAACGGCAACAGCACAAAAGGCAAATGACATTTATTTGCCACAAGCCTGCCCCCGCTCCCTCGTCATCGTCGTTGCTGGTTTTCATGTTACTGTCCTCCCAATGCAGTGCTCAATCTTCTTCCATCAATGGCATTCGAAACGCATCGAGTGTAAGACCAAGCCTTCCTGGGTGTCATCCTAGCCGACAGAAATCTATCTTGTCACTGCTCCTAGCGACACTCGCTTGGTGCGGCCATTTGAGGTCAACTCGCGAGTACTAGTGAGCTAGTTTACGCAAAACTTTCGCAAATGATCTCTGAAAAGGCTATTGATGCGATCGTCAGGAGGATGCAGCTGGCCTTTTATGCTGCCTTGTGTAATCTCGGTGTATCCACGAGCTTTGGCGAGCGCTGCTGTCAATGCGTCGGTCAGGTGCCGTGGTATATCTCTATAGAATTGGGAGGCTCGGGCGCAAATCTTTCAGCACTGCGCTTTCCAAAGGGAATGATTAGTACGAACTGCTACGAAATCGCAGTTAGACCTGAAGGTTAGCGCTAAAAGCCTCTGCGCCAACGCCTCTCTGACTTCCAAGCTCCGTTATTATCCAGCGCGCAGGCTGCCAGGTCATGGCATGAAGGAAGAAACTTTCCAAGACCCGTGAAATTCCTGTGGGGTCCACCCTCTCAAGTACTTCCGTTGGCTATGGCTAGTGATGGCTACAGTGCTGTCTTCTGGGTGATTTCTTTTTCTATTGGCGGGAGGGGGCACCGCATGCATGCCATTTCTTTTTTTCCTTTTTCGATGACGGTTCCTGTGATTATGAACGATACTGAAGTAGAATATTTTTTGGGGCGAGTTGGTTCATTGCAGATAAAAATGCAAACTGCGCTAAAAAACGGGACAATAGACGAAGGAACACAAACACGACAACACGGGCGTCTATTGTCCCGTTTTTTCGCGCAGTTTACATTTTTATCTGCAATGAACTCTACATTTATAAATCCTCTAATGCACTTAAGACCACCTAACAATTTCGTATCCCGTGCTCTTAAATAAGCTATCGGCCTATACGTTCTGAAATTAAGATATATTTAAGCAGCGTTATATGATCTGCCCACGAGATGAAGCGGATTAACAGTACAAATGTTAAACAAGAAACGATTCCATTAAGGTATAAATGGCCAAACAAGAGCTTCATCGGATGAAAACCGGCTTTCACTGCGATGGTTCCGAAACTTTTCCGCATGTAGGCGGTCATTATATTGAATATAAATAGAGACCATGAACGAAGTGTGCCTCGGTGCCTTTCTCGCATATAGAAACCTCAGATGCAAGAGAGGGAGAGCCAATACTCCTACACCTGACCTTTCGCTTTCACGATATCCAAAACAGGCATATTGATTACACCGATGAGCTTGTCATATACATATATGAAACAGGAGCGAGAAGTGCGTTTCGTCCATGCTTCGAAAACATTTTCTCATTAGGGTTAAGCCAGTGCAACGGCCAGATAGGACCGGCTTACGTAAATACAGCGATCCTGACCAGAACCGTATGCACGGAGGAAATTTTGTGCACGCGATTGTAATTACAGACACCGCTGTGTGGTGCTCGCGAAAAAATTATGGCTGAGGAAAATGAGCGAAAATAGGCTTAGGCAATAAGGGACAGGGGGGGAGGGGGGGATTTTTCGCTCTAACTCCTGTGTACACGAGGCCCTTAGACTGCGCGCAATAACACCCTTCATGCTTGTCGCGCAATCGCCGAGCCGAGTTTCCTCAATAAAGGGGCTTTTGTTTCTCGTGACTGGACGTGATATCACTGCCTCGGAGCGAAGGTGTTGTGAGCCGTACTATGCAGGGTACGACGTAGTACGCAATCCAAATTAAGGACTCGTAAACGGCACAGGAAGTAGGGTAATGAATGAATGGGCCGTAATTGCAACGAGCGACGGTAGCGTGAGGCGTTGAGTCAGAAGGGTAGCGGAACCCGTCCGGATGAGACCGGAAAACTTTGGCATGCCGCGTAACGAGGCATGAGCTCGTCAGGACTTTATAGTATTATCGCGAATTGCTGTCTTTTACTTTGTCTTGCGCTCTCCTTGGTGTCAAATAGCTCTCACAAATATCGAGAAGAAATATTGCCACTGGAAATCAGCGGACGCAGGGGATGAATTCAAGAGTGGCTTTGAAAAATTAATGTGACTTTATTCACGCCATACGCTTCGACAGCAGGCTCTCTCAAATGTATAAAAGAGACTATATGTGACTGACAGAAACGACGAATCAAAGTCGAGAGCCTAGCAAGCAATCGTGACGCCACAGTGCATTTCATGACAGAATTAATAATTGGTTTACAGGAAGGAAAAGGCGCAGTATTTGTCACACTTGCTCTGTGGACACCTGAACCGTGCCGTAAGGGAAGGGATGAAGGTGGGAGTGAAAGTGGAAAGAGAGAGAGGGGAGCCGTAGTGGAGGACTACGGCGTAATTTCGACCACCTGGGGATCTTTAACGTGCGCTGACATCGCACAGCACACGGACGCCACTTCGTTTCGCCTCCATCGAAACGCAGCCGCCGTGGTCGGGTTCGAACCCGGGAACTTCGGACAGTAGTCGGGCGTCTTACCACTGCACCACCCCGGCGGGGCTTTTTCAAGACAGAAATGCTTTCAATGAGTGAGTGAGTGAGTGAGTGAGTGAGTGAGTGAGTGAGTGAGTGAGTGAGTGAGTGAGTGAGTGAGTGAGTGAGTGAGTGAGTGAGTGAGTGAGTGAGTGAGTGAGTGAGTGAGTGAGTGAGTGAGAGGGAGGGAGGGAGGGAGCGAGGGAGCAGCATAGTGGACTGTGCCTTAAGAAAGATACTTTGATAGCGACGTCACTTTGATGGCGACCTACCCTGACCTGTCTAGTCTCCATTTACGACGATGCACGTCTACACTCTGCTGCCGCAGCAGCGCTGCGGCAGCAGAGGGTAATTACTGAAACGTTGGTCAAAACATGTCATAATAATGCCGTAAAAAGGGCTGTATCACACCTCCAACTGCGCGTTTTATCTTTCGGGCATGACGCCGACGTTGTCCCGGAGATGTTGAAGTCCAAAGGATAAGCAGGTCATACAGATGTGCTTAGTGGTAATTATGTACGAGATGACGTACAATTCTATGCGACAGGTAGCCACGAATGAGACAATCGAGCAACAGCGGGGAATGCGCCCCTGCTGCCACATCGTGTAATAGAGAGATGATCACCTTGTTTTCTGGGAAGATATTTCTTTATTTTTGCCGAGTCTGTGGCAAATATGTTTTGCTTAATGTTCCAATACGCGTCACTTCTCACGGGACATGAACGAGATGATGTGTCAAGCATTGTGCGGACGGATGGTCCAATTTTTCATCGCGGCCAAACTTTTGTATTCACCAAGGCACAGAGCAGCGTGGCTGACGAGTTAAGGGATTTAATTTGTTGTAAGAGCAGCAGATGAGGCCAGCGTATCCGAATTAACAAAAATACAGTAATACTTAATAAGGTGAACTGTCCATAATGTCGCTAAATTAGGAGGTGTAAAATATAAAGTATAAAATGAAGTATAAAATAACAAACTGAAAACGAGGCGCAATTCATATGGCCTCCTAAGGGTGGTAACGTATATAGGGTTGAAATACAACGGCAAACCATTCAAAGCTGGTATGGAGTCAGGCAAGGTATGTAAACCAGTGCAGTAACTTTCTTCTGAAGGTTACAGAAACTTATCCCCTCAAGTTAGTTTTATTGTAAATGTTGTCAACTATTCCCCCTTTGGCCGTTATAAAGGCCGCAGCCGGTATAATCATATGGTAAATAGGAAAACTAAAGTCCTCATATTGTGTGACCGTGTGATTGTGTGTGTGCGTGAGAGAGAGAGAGAAATAGTATACATTGCAGTGGGAGTTTTCTTTCATCAGCGTCACCCCTACTGACCCGATCAGTTTCGCTTTTGCCGGCCGTCTCGGGCTAGACGTATCGACAAAAGCACAGTACTTGCAAGATGTATGACGACCGTAGACGCGACCTTGGACCGAAAAACGTCGCTGCTGGCCCATTACGCCCACCTGCCGACGTGCACCGTCGACGGCGAGCCGATGACGGGACCCTGGCCACGTGGAGCAATTACGGCACTGTTCAGCGTCAACAGAGATCGAGCACGCGTAGCTCAATGGCTTCACCTCTACAGCGCGTCTTTAGTTCCATGCACGGCTATGAGGGAAATCACATCCATTACCAGCCAACGCCATCATTACCGAACACTACCCATTACACTTGTGTGATTGTCCGGCTCTCGTGCACTACAAACAAAATCTCCCCATTAAGGGTGCATTTGATATAATTCACACACGCCCCATAAATGATGCATCAGTTCCTCAATGTACCCTTTTTGGAGGGTGTGAGCTATATACACAGAAAGGGTGTGATTTTGCTTACGCTATATCTTGCTCTGTAATGAAGCCCCGTCCGTGTTTCGCTTCGAGATGTCGAGGGCAAAGGGTAGATACGCATTACATTTTGGTTCCATGTTTATTATGGAGCAGGACTTTAAACATTGCTAGCTTCGTTAATGCTGCCCGGAATAACCAAGAACGGCCACCATGCGTGTACCAAATAAGTATACCTTTCAGCGTTAGCTAGAACTGACTTCAGCTGACTGGATGTTGCCAATCTCACAGAAGAATTCGTCAGGCGGCCGCATAGTTCTTGAATGACCACAACTCAGACACTACCCACACCTTAGCCGGCAGTGCCAGCTAATACCTGCAATTAGATGACGTCTGGCGACATCTGGGTAACTCCTCCAGAACTGCACAGAAGAAACGCCTGCTCATAGCGAGAAAGATAGCTGTTGGCAAGAAGCACCTCTCTAAGGCAGCACCGTTGACGTCTTCGTGAAACCCTCCCGCGGCAACGAAGGCCCACCGGCGAGGAATGCAGCCAGTGCTCGACCGCCGCGCATTGCACAACTACGCAGCGAGCCCACAGGCACATCTGGCACGTGTCACGGCAGCGACGATCTTAATAGAAGCCCCAAGTGCACTCAGAAAAACGTTGCCAGCTCTTCCGCGTTCGGTCTTCCCTACCCCGCGATTTCGGAACCGACGCACTCCCGGATGTCACGCCAAGGCGTGATCGAGCAACCAGCAAGCACTGCATAGCCCAGAGGGGAGGACGTGATCACGTTGGAACTCGGACCAACATATTCCGGCGATGGCGTGGTTCCGACGATGCAGCCGAACCCGGAAGAAGCGTTGCGAGTTGTTTGAATATATCGCTACCTGAAACAATTCGCCGTCGCTAAGCATGGGCGCCGGTTACTAAGAGGGTGCCCCGGATTTATTGCCGTTTCGTTTGAAAGAGCTCGGCGAGACCGTTTTATGCGGGGCACACATCTTGTACTAGGGGAGTGTGGGAACAAAAAACGCGACACAAGCTTGAAAAATTGCCGTATCATTTTTTTTTTTTATTCACATGGATCAGAACACAAACGCTACTAAATCATTCCCTTCGCCCTGAAATCATGCTTAACAAATTTATCAAGGTCAACTCAACAGGAGCACACTAATCCAAAATTAAAACTTAAGATGTCCCATTATGCTTCACCCGAATGAATAAAATGAGGCAACGTCGTGTTTAATTTTTTTCCCCTAAATTATCGAAGGCGCAAAAATTTTCCGACTTTGAATGAGACAAAAACCAATAACCAATCGCAAAAATTAAACATTACGGCTAATCAAGGGCAGGATGATTTAGCTATGCAGATTTGGAAGCTGTGGCATCCAGAATTTCGCGCCTTTTTGGCCGTTTTTTCGTCGACCAGTACTTTCCTCGCACTTTTTTCTCTTGGAATATACAAAATTGGTAAAGGTTAAGCCCAGCTGTAGTCGACATGGGCAGGACATACCAAATAAATATCAAGTTAATATAACTATTTTAATTTTTAATTCTGAGAGCACTGTGGAATCTACACGGCAGAAAAGCAAAAGCCTAAGCGTTGCTGCTGCACACGGAGCATCATGTTTGCTCTCATTATCATTATCAACTAAATGCACCATTCTTATCACTGAAAATGCAATAACTGTCGTTATCACTATTTGCAGCGTCATTGTCTTCGCTACTATCATCCTCACGGTAGACAAGGAGAATTACGATGCGCGTTTCACGATCCTCCTGCCTGGTTACCTTTACTCGATGCATGTATATGTCTCCCGGAATTTTGATGTGTGGGCAGAGTGAGAGTTTGATGCTGGTACGACTGTGTATGACAGGTTGCGGGATGCGACCTGGTTAAATCAAGTTTAAATCTTGCATGGAAGAAAAAAAAAAAAAATCCCGGGCATGGCACAGCTGGTTAATGTACCCGGCAGACTTGGCAGTAATTGAATTACAGTAATGAAATTACTGTAATTTAATTACTTTCTTCGGTAATTTGTAATGCAATGAATTAGTTTTTCGCTTTGGTAATTTAGTAATGTAGTGAATTACTTTTTCGGTTTGGTAATTTCGCAGCAAAGTAATTAATTCCTCTCGAAATTACTTTTACTAAAGTGCGCCATCAGTCCTTCAATAGACAACAAAGTAGAGTGCGCGAAAGCAGGAACGACGTGCTGCAATCCGAAGCCAGCGTAACGGATTGGCAAAAGCAGAATCAGAACTATAGTCAACTAGAATACTCTGGAGAACAAGTTGTTGTTTTGTTTAATAGCTTTGCTTAGTTTTTGCATTTATGGAAACTAGAAAGTACTTTCAAAGTAATTGAATTACTCAGTAGAAGTAATTGTAATGTAATTTTATACTTTTGGCGAGCAGTAATGAGTAATGTAATTTAATTAATTTCTGCGATTTTCAGCGAAGTAATTAGTAATGTAATTTAATTCCTTTTCAAAAGTAATTTTGCCATGTATGGTACCCGGCTGGGGATACAAAGGATGGAGGTTCGATTCCTGGCGGAGACAAGTTTTATTTATTTATTTATTTTTACCTCTCTTCCTCACGGTTGACTGGCTGATGACGTCACCAGGTGATGACGTCCCACTCTCGCCGTATCCCGCGGAATCTCGCGAAGAAGTGTGACACTTCTCGTGGCCGGACGGACAGGGTCATGGCCGCGAGTATGAGCCATTAAAGGCTGTCGCCTTAAAAGGTGGCACTACACAGCAATAGTGTCAGGCTTTTTCCCCATGCCGCACTTTGACCCATGCCCTTGTGTTCACTGACCGCTGCCAACTCGATAGGCTCTGACGAAGCCGCCTTTGCCCTGTCAATAACCACAGGCAAATAATATACAGGTATGCAATCGTTCTTCCTTACCCCAAAGCCCCTTTATGCCGCTATTGTGAAGCGAAACTTTCTTCCTGTGCTCTAAAAATGCATGCCAGTTTCAGGGCTGCCCTACCGCAAGGACTACTGGTCATGAATCCGCAGCTAGAAATCGGCAAGCCCATGCCTTAGTCCGAGCCGGTGTGCACGGATGTCAAACGATGGGTGTACTTGGGTAGGTATAAACGAGTAGTTACTGCACTGCTAGGCGTATTTTGTCGAATAAAATTTCCGTTCTATTTGCGAACGATGCTAAATGAACGGCTAGCAACCACAGCGTTTGTATCGTTGCCAGATCTTTACAGCTTAAGTGTCGCTAAATCGTCTTTCCAGATCGCTGCAGTTAATGTAATAAAAAAAGAAGTGTAGTTGCATCACCAAGGCCACACACTTAGTTGCGATATCGCGGTCGGCTTCCTTTTCGTTGCGCATAACAGCCACCACTTTAGGCAAGTTCCAGCGCTTCTCTCTTACGTACTGCAACGGAGAGGGCTTACTCAATGCTCGGAAGTGCAGGCTTCATCCTTGAGGGATGTGAGAGCAAGCATTTCGTCAGCTTGCGCTTCTCCGCTTGATGAAGTCTTTTCAGGCAGGGCAAAGAGTGAAAAGAGAAATTGATAGCAAACGGTTACACATTTAGGGCTTGGTGCTGAGCAGGAAGCACATCGTTCCTTTCTTTTTTTTTTTTTTTTTCTTTCGCGCGTACTTTGCTCTGTACGACGGCTCCAGAGGTATCGTGTTCACGTTCAGTTTGCAAACTTCCCTTATTTGCCAGAGCCTCAGCGGCCGAAGCGAAATCTTGCGACGATCATGAAGCAATTTCCCTGCCTCTAGGCGAGCTCCTTTGATTGCATTCTCCATCCGGCACCGGTGAAACGCGGATGAAAGGAGACAGCGAGTAGCGGCTTGTCGTAGCCATGGCCGCTTTAAGCGCTCAACAAGACCAGCCAAGCATGCGATGGGGAGCTTCAAGTGCGAAAGAAGTGAAAAAAACAGAGTGAATAACAAAATAAAATATACGGCCACGTACCATCCACTGTCCATTACAGTAAAACTATTAGGCAAAAACGCTGAGAGATAAGAAAAAAAGTTAGTCAGCGAAGCTCTGCTTTTAAGAAACGCTAAGAAAATCTGCTGCACAGCTGAACTGCTGATGTGATTTTAAAATGTCAGAAGCGCTCGGCAGGGACATTAGGGATATCAAGAATAAAGTCAGAATTGCTTGATAAGGTGCTTTATAAGGTGAAGGTTCTTGAATGAGGAGTTAAAATAACTTCCATTTGCCGCTGACAGAAGAAAAAAAAAATGGATTGCGCATTTCGCTTTCTTAGTGTGCTGAAATGAAAATGGAATGAATACGCGGATATGATCAGCTACATTTTATATACGCTTTTGCTAAGGTGCTAAGCCAAAACCTCAATCTTCATGGCTGGAAATTATATCATCATCATGATTATCAGCATCATCAGCCTGACTATACCCACTGCAGGGCGAAGGCCTCTCCCATATTTCTCCACTTAACACGGTTCTGTGCTAGCTGCATCCACTTGACCCCCGCGAACTTTTTAACCTCATCCACCCACCTAACTTTCTGCCGCCCCCTGCTACGCTTTCCTTCTCTTGGAATCCAGTTTGTTACCCTAAGCGATCATCGGTTATCCTCTCTTCGCACTACATGTCCTGCCCATGCCCATTTCTTCTTCTTAATTTCCGCTAGAATGTCGGTAACTTAAGTTATTTCCCTGACCCACTCTGCACGCTTCCTATCTCTTAATGTTACCCCTACCATTTTTCGTTCCATAACCCTCTGGGTTGTCCTCAACTTAAGTAGAACTCTCTTGGTTAGCCTCCACGTTTCAGCCCCATAGGTGAGTACAGGTAAGATGCCATTGTTGTATACTTTCCTCTTGAGCGATACCGGTAAGCTGCTAGTCATAATCTGCGAGTGCTTGCCAAATGCGCTCCATCCCAATCTTATTCTTCTTGTTATTTCCTTTTCATGGTCCGGTTCTGCGGTTACTACCTGTCCTAAGTAGACATAATCGCCTACTACTTCCAGTACTTCGCTACCTAATGTAAACTGCTGTTCATTCCCGAGACGGTTGAACATTACCTTAGTCTTCTGTATATTAATTTTCAAGCCTACCTTTCTACTTTTCCTGTCTAGGTCATCAATCATTATTTGCAGTTCGTCCCCCGAGTTGCTTAGCAAGGCAATGTCATCAGCAAATCGCAGATTACTGAGGTATTCTCCATCTACTCTTATCCCTAACCGCTCCCATTCCAAGTCTCTGAATACTTCCTCTAAGCAAGCTGTGAATAGTACTGGGGAGATTGTGTCTCCTTGCCTAACACCTTTCTTTATGGGAATTGTGTTACTTTCTTTATGCAGAACTATGGTTGCTGTGCAGCCACTATATATATCTTCCAGCACTTTCACGTATGGCTCGTCTACCTCCTGATTTCGCAATGCCTGCATCACCGCCAAGGTTCCAACTGAGTCAAATGCTTTTTCGTAATCAATGAATGCTGTGTATAAAGGCTGATTATATTCCGAGCATTTTTCTATCACCTGACTGATGGTATGGATATGATCGATAGTAGAGTACCGTTTCCGAAAACCTGCTTGATCCTTTGCTTGATTGCAGTCTAAGGTTGCCCTGATTCTATTAGCGATTACCTTGGTAAATACCTTATACGTAACAGACAGTAAGCTGATTGGTCTGTAATTTTTAAGGTCCTTAGAGTCCCCTTTCTTATGAATGAGGATAATGTTTGCATTCTTCCATGGTTCCGGTACCGTCGATGACACCAGGCACTGCGTATACAGGGTGGCCAGTTTCTCTAAATTATATAGGCAGAAAAAATATCGTAGCCACCGCAAAAGTTCTTATTACTATTATTGTTGACTATTACGACCTCCTCTCGACGGCTTCCATATTTTTATTCTTTCTTCCTTCGTTCATTCTAATGGGAGATGTCATGTGGGCGGTTATCAGAGCTTAAAGGCAATAATATACCGGAATCATAACTATGGTCCTGTTTAGTTTTGTTCATGAGGTGTGAGGCCTCAAAGTGACTCAAAGTATGAGTTCGGCCACCTGGTGTTCTTTAAAAGGTACGTTATACTGCGCATTTTTTTTTTATATTTTACTGGTCAATGGGCAGATTAACTTATCTCAGACTAACAAACTGGCTATAACTGAGTAGCAACTCTCCGTCTAATTGCCCACGATCAAACCATCTGACAGATGAGAGGGAGAACATACCATGCTAACAGGTCTGAGGTTGCTTGGTTACAAAGAGCTCTAATGTGGCGCCCCTTTCCTTCCTAATATTTTATTCGTGCTTTTGGGGAATACGCCTCGTCTGGGCTGCGCCATGGAAACGAGCTAAGCCTCCGTTTTGTAAATTACCGACCCCGTTGCCACGCCGCACAGCCGGGGGTTTCAACACAGCAGCGCGAGGAAGCGGCTCCCGCGCCAGGCTCAGACAACGGAGCGGTGGCACGCAACGTTAGTGGGCGAGCCAGAGCTGCATGCTTCGCACGCTGGCGCGCTCACTGCAAATGAAGCTTCCTCTTTCTCTCCTCCTCCTCGCTTTCCTACCCGCCCTCTTCCTCTCGGGCTCGGCAGTCCAATGCGAGCCGCTCCCTCTCTCCCTCGTCGACTGGGCAGGTCTGGGTGACTGGGTTATGGGTGGGGAGGAAGAGAGAGAGGGAGCGGGTGTTCCTTCCGCGAAACGACTATTAAAACGGCTCATCTAGGTCAAGGCCAGGGACAACCTCTCTCGTTGTCGCTGGCGTCTCCGCGAGTCCCGTTGCTGCCGGGCGCTGGGGTGTGCGACGGTTCCGTATTGCCTCTCTCCCCCCAGCTACCTCCGGGAAGTCACTTTCACCTCCTGGTCTGATTATCTTTGTTGAGCGTGGAAGCGGGACTATTTGCACGTCTTCCACGTCGGAATACCTGCCTTCAGCGATGCTCGCCTCTAAACTTGCCATGCTTCTTTTGTTTCACTCCTGGTTGACCTGGTCATACATGGCTGTAAGGGCCTCTCTGCTCAGAGGGCGAATGACCAGATATGTCGGTACATTTGCTTTTGTGTGATGAACAGTTTGCGAACGGAGAGCTCAGTTAGCGTACGGGCAGGCATCAGGTGCGCATGTGATGGATTCACTGCGCATGCGCATAGAGTAACTCTGGAACTTTGACGACCTGAGTATCCGACTTAGCCAGACAATTTTTCTTTTTCGGCGACAGCAGGCTGACCTGTGCGCCGGTACGGGGGGAGGTAATCATGTGAAGATCAAACTCATCCTCGTTGTCACGCTAGACAAAGATTCGAGAATACTTAGGTGCGGGGATAATCGCCATGCCCGAGCCAAAGTTTATTCAAGGTTTATACCGATATTGCGTCGTTCTCAGAAGTGCCGTTATATTTCTGACCTCGAGTCATCTTATTGGTGGAAACGCCGGAAGCGGTAGTGACATCCGGTTCCGGCGTTTACACCAATCAGATGACTCGAGGTCCAAGAGATAACGAAACTTCTAAAAACCATGCAAACTCTGAATACGGACTCTGGTTTATAGTATTTGGTTGCTATTTAAAGAGCACTCTGTAACGCGTGCAGGTCCTCCCTCCGCGTCCGCTGTTATGACATTTATGGCACATTCAGTGCGTACTTGAAAAAAAAAAAAGAAGAAAAGAAACAAACAGAAAGGCTGAAGGCTCTGAATTCACAAGGCAGAAGGGACGAATACGTAAAGAAAGAAAAATAAGTGCAGGAAAAAAAAAAAAAAAAAAGCTTAAGTAAATAAAACAGCGAAATAAAATTACATCTCCAAAATTTCTGCCCTGCTAAATGAATAATCCGCTGCCAAGTTTTGGCAAGCTTTCAACTGAGGGAGGGAGGGACTTAACGTTATTGGATTGCTGTCCGGGGCGTTTACCTGCCTTTCAGTTCTGATGGTTCAATATCTTGTTAAAACTACGCCCAAAGTCTGCTATTTCGCTTGAAATGAATAAAAAAGTTCAATTAAAGAAAGTTAAGCCGCCTGTTTACTTCAGTCTGTCTAGCCGGCGTATGCAGCCTAGGGCAGCGGACTGGTGCTAAGTGCCATGGCGGTAAAAGGTCAAGAACTGCCCGACCATTCGAGGTAAAATCGATACCATCTGCTGCTCGAGCGTGAAGAAAAAAAAATATTTTTTTTTTCTTGGAAAACATGACGCCATATGAGGGATGAATAAAGCACTCTAGAGTAATTAAGCTGACAGATCAATACGTCTCGCTTGCAAAGCATTCCCATTCACTTCGCAGCTTACGAGATCAAACACACTTACGCAAGCGCTAAAGCCGTTTTTAGCTAAATCATTTACCTTTCTCCACCGCTCTAAGTGGACAAAAGCGCGAGAAAGGAAGACAGTGCTGTTGGGTGCTCGCAACCCTGGCATTCCTTTGTCTTCTATAGTATTTGATGTTTGTCTACTCTGGCATTGTCCACATGCATTGGCGTTATTGCATTCAGAGCTTCGCTTCCCTTTATGCTCGGAGCATCTATAATCGCTGAAAAGGAAGGCAGGGGGCTTTCCCGGTAGCAAATCGCATTTCTTCGACCCACGCGTTGCCCGGGGCGCTGGGCGATTGCTCAATGCCCAACACTCGGCTTTATGTCGCCCTGTCGACGAATCGATGCGGTCCGCACGTTGGCAGCTCGCCGCAGCGACCTTGATATCTGCGAGAGCCGTGCAGAAAGACCGACAGAGGGAGAGAGTGTGAAAGAAAAGCGGAGGAAAAGAGAGAAAAAGAAAAAGACACGTCTTTGCCCCCAAGGGAATGTTCGGTGCTATATCAGCCGCTGTGCACAGGCGCCTGAGCTTTTGCATTGGCGAGCGTCGGCTTATGAAGGATGTCGAGATGCCTATGCGCGAACAGAAAGCCGAAGCGAGGAAAGAATAGTAACGCATTCGGCGAAGAGCTCGTTGTTGGGAGAAATCGCAATATGTCTATTTTACGGGAGTTATGCCGTCGTTTGTTTTACTTTGGTTTCTTTCGTGTGTGTAAATATGGAAACTGATATCGTGTTTCACAAATCCGAAAAGAAAGGGGAGAAGCGTCGAGTATGCGGCTGAAGCTACTGGCAAGGCAATTGAGAGCAATGTGTAATAATATAATGAATGGGAATTGTTTTTTTTTTTTTTCATCCTAAAAGAAGAAAGAGTGTGACTACTGAACGCTATATCTATGCAGCTTGCTCCAGTCTGCCTTAATATTTATTAAATAAAGTTTTCCCCTCCTCCTCCCTTCTTGCTCCAGTTAATCTGTTTCCAATACACGCACCTTGTTACAAGCATGATTTCAGGTAGACTCGTTACAAGCACCATGACCACTTTTACGCCCTACAGCTACAGCCTTTCCAATGTGTTAAGCAAAGAATATCTATGCTGCAATAAAGTACGCTTGCAAACACCGGTGCAAGATTCTGATTGCTGCTCTTTACGGGACGAGGGCCATCTGATCCGGCACTCGGACCTCCTAGTTACGGAAGATACGAGCGCAGCAACACAATGAAATCTCTCCAATCACAACCGGATTGGAACAATCAAAACGTTGCACTGATCTATGCAAGGTATGAGGTATTGGCTCGCGCTCAATGCAGATAGGGAAAGGCATTGTGTTATGGCTTTGCCATGTGGCCCATATGAACAATGTTGTCTCGGGGTTAAATCAGTGGTCATCAGAACCTATCCCAGTGATTCGCTAGACAGTGACAAAACGTCCACAAGAAATCCGGCCGTCACAGCGGAACGCGGAGCTTTGATTATTCTTTCCAGTCAAGCTGTGGGCACAACATTCCCAATTTTCAACACCACCGTGCACTGCTTCGTGCATGGGGGAGTCAATGACCGACTTTACGTTCGAGGGCCAGTTTCAACTGCTCCTGCGGGTCTGGGCGATCAGGCTGCACTCCTGGACTCCCGATTGAAGATAAAGGCAACCACCATACTTAGAAAACAAATGTTTATTGTATATCGCCCTCTCTCGGAGATTGGTACCCTGAGGAAGAGATGGGCTTGGAATTTTAGGCTGCTTGGTTTCGTTTATAGGGTTTAACGTCCCAAAGCGACTTTGGCAATGAGAGACGCCGTATTGGAGGGCTCCGGAGTAATTTCGACCACCGGGGTATACCGTGCACTGACATCGCACAGAACACGGACGCAACTCCGTTTCGTCTCCATCGAAACGCAGCCGCCGGCGGTCGGGATTCAACCCTGGTACTCTGGCATTTTAATGACGATATTGCGGGGTCAGAATGACATTGAATTTTTGACCATTCGATTTTACAATAAGTATTTACTTTCGATTTATTTAAGATAGGATTATTTTATATTTATTTTGTTTCAAGGGGACAACTGTCGTCTTTCGTCCGCGTGGAAGCGCGTTGGAAGTTACACTTGAAAAGCTAAGTATATGCTCCGCTTTATTAATGGGCAAGACCTGCTATTTCGGGTTGCAACTTCGGATTTTGCCTCGCTGGGTCAGAATGACCTGATCCAATTAAGTGTAGGTGTCCATCGTAGAGTGAGACATATATTGCGCCTTTTTCCCCCAAAAACCAAATTAAACAAAAATATAGAAAAAAAGTCGCAGAATTAAAAACGCGACGTCAAAGGCGCTGTCGGGTCTACCGTGAAGGCGAAGTTGGATAACTGAAACCGTCAAACCGGTGTAAAACCTTGATAAAACACGCACAACCATGCTTAACAGGGTTTTCGCCAATATCATTAGGTTCAAGCCACGCTCAAACCCCCGCCTTATTTTTTGTTCTTCCTTATTTAGCCATTGATGTTGACCTATATAATTGTCGAATATTTTCCTTCCTCTTGTAAGCTTTTCTATAGTCTCAAACTTTTCTTAACTATATAATGATATCGTGATGTAGTTCTTTGACCAATTCGAGCGATGTGAACCACATTATCTGCATGTAAGGAAGCTAAACAGACGACAAGTCAGGTTGATAAAGCATAACGAAAATGTAAATCAGGGCGTGTCACGAGGTGAGACAGCCCCACCAGGGGCAGTTTCTGAGCGACTAGCGAGAAATGCAGCCTGTCCAATACCTGCATCCCACAGTTCGGCTCATGTCATACTTGCACTGACATGAGGCTTTGGCTGGCTCCCTCTTTCGGTTTTCTGCTCTAGCTCTGTCTCTCATCGGAGAAAAAAAGAACGGAAGTTCCAAAGCAGAAGAAGTGAAAAACATTACACATAACATGCACTGCTATGCAATGACATTATTTAAAGAAGGCAAATTAACAATGTATTATACGGCATAATATTAATTATTTTATAGCTAATATGTGCCTCATTCTAGAAGTAATGTAAACAGCTGATGTCCCTTTAGATTCATTTCATTCAATATATTAATCCCTTTACGCAGTGCCAGGTTCAGCACCTATACACAATCGGCCCGTTGAGAGGTTGCAATCTTGAGACGTATGCTTATTTTCCTCTGTGATAGTGATTGATAGTGATGTAATATGTGTGTGCGCATGTTTGTGTTTGGCTGTGTAAGCGTGTGCTTGATAATGATATGTGTGTGTGTGTGTGTGTGTGTGTGTGTGTGTGTGTGTGTGTGTGTGTGTGTGTGTGTGTGTGTGTGTGTGTGTGTGTGTGTGTGTGTGTGTGTGTGTGTGTGTGTGTGTGTGTGTGTGTGTGTGTGTGTGTGTGTGTGTGTGTGTGTGTGTGTGTGTGTGCCTGTGTGTGTGTGTGCCTGTGTGTGTGTGTGCCTGTGTGCGCGTGTGGACGCCAGCGATATGCTTATTATTCGTGCCGCGTTTTCGAGACGATCTCCGGACACATTGGCGCGGCGACGACCGGCACGTGCTGAATTGGCCGCGCCACCTCTAACCGGTTCCAGCCGGCTCCCGTGTGTATATACGCTCTGCCAGGAGGAGGAAGCGGTGGACAGGACACACAGATGATGCTTCGCCGCACAAAAACACTGCGCGCGCCCATCGCGAGGCTCAATCAAGCAGCGCGCGTAGCGACTTCACCAAGCCACAATACTACGCAGCACTGCGAAAGCTCGCCGCGGCCGACTGAGTCAATTGCCCGGCATGCTTTGCCACAGTTGCTGTTGGTCGCTTCTAAGTTTGCACTGACCAAATAAAAATAATAAACAATGTGACGCTCAAGCCTTAGGAGACTAATAAGATGACATAACCATCTACCCAAATTATATTGCAGATTTCTCCCTCGATTGACTGACGTTGGATCAGTAGCCTCCACAACACTGCACTGTTTTCGCGCGAAAGCGCAGTACGCATTCAAGGTCTTCGCTCTTAGCCACCGCGATACTCAGTGGTGATAGTAGCGTTCGCGCACTGCATGGAGCGGTGCAGTGGTTGCCGGCGGTCCGCTTTACGCCCCTACACCCCACATTGTGAACCGCGTGCGCCGGTCGAGATTGCTCAAGCAGCCCATCGAGGCGTGCGCACCGCGCTCTGCCTCATCATAAAGGGCGGCAGATACGGCTCGCTAGCTGCGATGAGGCGAGCGGCACTGCCTTGCCCGATTCGAGCCCCGAGGGCTGCTGCTGTTGTTGCTACGCTGCACAATGTGTTACGCTGATGACAAGCGCCACGGGCATCGCACGCCCGTCAGGCGCCGTGCCAGTTAATTAGTCAAGGTAGTCGAATTATAGCAGACAGGAGCAGCATAGGAACTATAAGAACACGTTTTGGGTAAAAACACGCGGCCAGATTTCAGACGAAGTAGAGAGTATATTATGACAACATGGCTTTTAATGCAAAATAACAAAATAAAAATGCCCGCAGAACAGTGAATTCTGCGCCATTAAAAATTCGAGCGAAGGGAATGAAATAGAAAGAAGTTAAATAAAGCGGTTAGCAACAAATGAGGGCATTGAAATATGACCTTGGTATTTCACAGCACGGCGAGCATAGAAAATTTGAATTCGCTGTTATTTGACACTTTTATGACATTTTAACTTTCACCGCACTAGCTGTGAGCTAACAACTGAAATTACCATTGGTATGTCTTGGAAAAATGTTTATTGCCGCCGCACTGTGAATGGTTAGTCGTAATTACGTGACCGTGACTTTTTTCCATGCGCATCGCCTTTATAAGAAAGAGGCCGGTAAACGTGACTGCGTGCTCAGCAAGGCGTCACCTCGAAGACACATGTGGCGGATATTCGGACATTCATATTGTCCACTGGAAATGAAATTTTGCAATCTCTACAACTCACAGCGTTCCGGCGGTCAGGATCTCGCAACTCAACGGTTGCTTTTGTCACAGTCACACACATTCAGTACAATGGTGTTATATTACTTGTTAGCATCGTTCTCGAAGGTGTTATCAGGTGTCGATTTATCCGGCCCGTGATGCAGTGCGCTTGCATAGCGCGCTATTCTTTCGCTGCGGCCAGCGCGCAAGGTTCACGAAAGGCGCAAAAGGGCGCTCTGAAACAGCTGGAGCATTGTGGCGAGTCATCACCCGACAGCTGACCCATGAGTCACACGAGAACACTGAAGGAAGCGAAGGTGAAAGACCCGGCAACAGCTGACGGATTCAGTTACACGAGGCCTAACAGGCAGCGTTTCACAACTGCAGCTTGTGGTAGTACATCGTGACGGATTTGGCACTTGTTCAGTAAAATACCTATTGTGTACATATAAAACATATTCGGCAACTAAGAGCGTTTATGTGAAGCCTTCCTGTCGATAACTGTATCATATTGGAAAGCGTTTAAATTCTGCACTTCAACATGAATAACATGCCGCTTTTTTCGGCGAAAGCGAACAGGTGCTCGTCTTTCTAAAAACAAGCTTTCTGAGATATTGATGTGATTTCTGCGTCGTTGAAATATCAGTGTTCCCGGGCATAAAAAAATATGAATGATTCACTAAGCTGGTTCGTAAATATTTAATAGTTCCCATTTGAATTATTACATATAGGTCCCTGGTTGCAATACACTTTTAGACGGTCATTAGTAATTGCCTTAAAAATTAAACACATCGATTTCGAGAATTAAAAATATGTGCATGTCTGTTGCTAACGGCTGGGTACGCATTCGCTTCGGGCTGTACCTGTTATTTACAAGCTCGATGAAGAAGTAGTAATAAATGTGTTTCGCGAGAGCAAAGAACAAAGTGTTCCCTTTAACACTGATCGGATTTATTGGGCATAAAGGAGTCACGCATAGCAGAACCAACAGGTTCCATATATGAATCAGGAAAAAGTAAAGTGCGGTGTCCGTTCAACACAACACTGTTGAATGCTCCCACGCTGTTTGGAGCGAATAATCATATCCTTGTATGTTAGGCTCTCAAATGCCTTCATCATGCCGTGTACTTTCAATGTGCACGCTTTCCGCATAGAGGGAGAAACTATTTAATTAAAAAAAAAAACAGAGAGTTGAGCCGGCTTTTAAACTTGCTGACTTGCTACTCTTAGTGCGGAAAGAATTTGGGGACAAAGAAAAAAAAAAGGTTTAAAAATAACAGCATAAAAACATTTTACCACGAAGTTTGAGCTGAGATGCATCAAAGTGATATGCTAGAAGAATGAAGTATAATGTCCCACAGCTAGACTGGCAAAGCTCACTACGTAGAGAGTGCGCAGTGATGAGGGATATGGGGAAGGATTAGAGTTTGCCCAGAAGACCAGTGGCATCTAAATGAAAAAAAAAAAAAAAAAGAAAGGAAAAAGTTCACAGTACGTCTTTTCTAACTGTGGTAGGCTAAGTAAGCTATAATGTGCACAGTCAAGTATTAGAAGCACTTCAGTGAGTGACAGCAAAGTATATTCACAGTGAGCACATACCTCGACATACGATGGGGAATATTTTAACATAACATGCTCCACTGTTTCAACTAAGCCGCAGAGTCGCAATGCGGACTAGTTAATTACCTGACCTAAACGGCGGAAATGTAATGCGTTAGTGAACGAGTTTAGGCAAAGTCAGTGGTAAAGAGTTTCAAAAATTCTGGGTGGCAGTTTTGATCTGAGACGTAGGTCTACAGAGTTCCAGAGGCCGCCATTTTTATTTATTTATAAGCGCCTTTTTTTTTTTTAGCCATTTGTAATGAGTTATACGGAGGGGCAGTGGCTTGGCTTGAGCATGCATCTTTTGCATAACCAAATTTTGCTCAGACATTTTTTTTTTATTTTGAGCAAGCCCCTTTAAGTAATACATACGCACTTCCCTATGTAGGCAGAGATCACACAAAAATATTCGGGAGATTTTTTGTTTTGTTTTTTAAGCGTTTCCCATTTGTTATGTTTGATCTAAAGCATAACTTGTCGAGCTGAACCTTTTCTCACGTCAGTTCATCAAGAGGTTTTATGAATTTATTCTCATTTCCACTCGAAAAACAAGGGCCTAACTTTATGCTTGCTCGAAGCGGATTGAATTTTGAGTTCATTCTCTCCACTTCCCTTTGATTTTGTTTGGATACAGCCTGCTTTCCCTGAACTCCATGGCTTTTTGTCTATAATTACTGTTGCGCGCCCATGAGACGAGGTCGCTCTCGTGATATATCGTTATACTGCGTTATTCAGACCTGACTCAGACGGGTCTATTTTGTAATGCTATTTGCGCACCTGGCAAGGGTTTACTAAGCAGCTGACGGCTAAGCTTGGAGCTACCGCACTTTCCCTTAATGTAGCAGACACGTGGAATAGGTCGACTCCCTAACTCCGAAAAAAATATAAACATTGGAATGCCGAGCAGGACAACAAGCAGAGCCTCTATGCCGCAAACGTTAAATTAATGCAACTGTCACAGCACCTCGCATATCCGAGCTGCGGCAGTGCTATGAGAAACGCGTCACCGAAATTCAAGTAACGAGCGACAGAACACGCAAGACGCGAACACCTTCGCTTCGTCCTATTCAAGTTGGGCACACACCCTCAACTCCTGGAGCGTCGCCGTGTGCGTTAGTTGCAGTACACAGAAACATTGACCTCGTACTTTAGCATGTTAAAAGACCATGTCGCTAATTTCCCAATGTTTAGCTAAGTTCCCTGCATTAATCGACGCCTCCGCAAGTAAAACGACGACTTGTTTAAACGGTGTCCAGAACTGTTACCGATGGACAAATAACTCGCCAAGCAATTGAGTGACTCAGAGATATTCCGGTATTGTGATCAGGCTCACGAAGACACGGTTTCATGGTTACGGCATGCTCACCTCCGTATCGGCTTTATCTGAAGGTTTTTATCGTGCAAAAGAAGGGGCGCGTGATATGTCTGGTCAGTAACGGTGATAGCAGCTCCCGTACTTTCTGATGGCTCAAAGGATACGAACTCGGAAGAGGAGACTTTTCGCAGTAGCTGCATCATGCCAGGTCTCATCCTTCTTTTTCTGCAGTTAAGACCCATTCGATAATTTTTCATCAGGGAATGTTTGACAAAAAATTCGGCCATGAGAAAATTCTTGTCAGTTCTTAAGGTATATAATTAGGAAGCTTAACCTTCAGGTGAAGTTATTACGAACTTCCTATAGATAAATTTCCGAGCTCCGGCATTCATTAGTCACGACGAATAGCAAGAATTCATGCCAAAAATACTACAAACGACCTCTAGAAGAAATACGTCCAGTTTTAAAACTCTTGCAAATAAACAGCGGTGGAAGAATCAGTCAGAAACTTGATTTACGGCTTGGCTTGGCCGTAGTTCATCTATAGGTCGACTTCTAAGAATTCCCGAATTTGAAGATGGCGATTTTGAGAAAACAAGGTGAGCTATACGCCTCTGAACACGGTAATTGCAGGTGCCGACAAGGCGGTGGTCTATACGTCGAGGTTTCCAATCGTCGACCATTCTTATATTTGCGATTAGCTCCGTGATTTCGGCTCCTGACAAACGGCGCAATCTTCCGATTCGATGGGACTTTTGACTAAAGCGAACTAAACAATATGTTTCTCGTGCTTCAAATAACAGCGCTCAACTAAGGCTTTTTGTATTTTCTTCGTTTAATACTGTACCGGTTCGAACAAGAAAGGACCACTGCGGCCGCGAGCTGTGTGGTCTGGGACCTTCGAGGTTCTTACGACGCTGTACGTGCGATGCCTTATCTTCGTTCGACACGAATCGGGCAGTGCTTCTGGCGAGATAAGCTCTGAAGGTCTTATCCGCACTTGTACGCAGTCCTTTCGATTGCGTGCGCGCGGTAAAGTGCAGTGCCCTTGCATCTATGCACAGCAAAGCATTGCGGTGTGGAGCTTGACCTCTGTACCGGCTAGTATGACGAAAATACCGAGCACACATGAAAGGAAGGGAACGACAGCCCTATTCTAAAATAGGCCGCCAGTTAACGGTGAAACTGAAGATTATTCAAGCACTAAAGTATGCGAGCACTAAGCTATATCCGAGCGAATTCAACCGTGATGCAGTGCCTCAGTTGCTGTGTTCCCACGTTCTAAGGAAACGAATTCATACTGGCAGAAAACAGTACCAAGGATGTATAAGCTTCCGTCCGAGCTTAGAACTCCGCAAACCAATGACACTACACTCTCAGATTACAGCCTAAGTGGCTCTAATGCAGAACGCTCCAGGGTCGCACTTTCCAGTGTAGAAACGCACACTTTCGGCCATAGCTTCTAGCATTTACATGCAACACTTGGGCGGAAGTAAACCTACATCCAGCTTCAAGCAAGCTGAGCACACACGAGAATCGTGCCCGGCAAAAGTGGGCTGCAGGAAGGCTTAGCGTGAGGCAGATAAAGACAGGAGAGGGATACAGGACGAGTGCTATCCTGTGTCCTCCTGTGTCCTGTGTGTGTCATCCTGTGTCCCTCTCTTGTCCTCGTCTGTCTTGGGCTATGCCTCCCTGTAAATCATGACCTACCAACTGAACCAGAACTGAACTTTGCTAAAGTGGGCCAGTTTTTAATTACGCTTCCTATTGCGCGGTGCCTACTGCTGAAGTGGTAGCACATCTGCTGCACGTATGCCCCCCTCGTTCCTCCACCAGCTTGGTAATGTTCAGCCCATTCTACCTCCGCTCCACACGCGTTTGCGGTTAAGATCTAGAATGTTTCGCAATATGCATACGTTGAACTGCCAGCAAAATGTTACATTTAGCAGTTGACTTCTGAGCAGCAAAACGCTATTGAGAGCCTCAGCACTTCCATTTACTACCACGCCTTGAGATCACATTGCGTTTCTGAGTGTATGGCGAGAAGCCTTATTCTAGCCATGTAATCATCGTCGCAGTTGTCGACGACGCTACCAGTCTTGCTACGCCGACTGGGACTTAAATATATCTTGCACTGACCTCCGCCTGCTCCCATGCCGCGTCAGGTGGTGTTGCTATACCTTAAGCAAAGTCACAGCGCATTGAACCCATACAGAACCGAGCCCATAACACGAGCAGTAGAAAATAAATATCAGTACAAAGTCTTCGCTAGCATCGCGTCGTGGTGGGGAGAGATAGGTGCAAGCGCAACGAACTAAATGTTCGTATTTGAGCAGAGAGAGAGAGAGAGAGAGCTGTCAACCGACGGCCAAGCAGAGGCCATTAATCGGTCAACCATTAGGGTCACGTCTTCGCTTCGATCGATGGAACCGACAGAACGCGAGCAGCGTTTGGTATGACAGTCGGCAAGGCCTGATTATTTTTCCGTTGTTTCTATTTTTGATTTAAAACGTTTTATCACGTAGCCAATAATTCACCCTTTCGTTTCGGCGGTCTTCCATTACTTGCCAGATAGAGAAGGTCATAAGCTTGATTTAATCTTCTGAGTTCGAGCTTCCTCAGCACGAATCTAAATTTAAGCTTTATGTCGGCGGGGTCGAATGATCCCGTCTAAGCAGGAAAGAGCTTTTGCAAGCTGACGCTCACAAGTCACAGCCGCACAGACACAAAAACAAAACAATATAACGAGAGAGCCGACGAAGTGCCTATACAAAGTGCGACTGTCTCAGCGACAATGGTTTATTTTGGGTGTTTTCCGTGCAGCATTCAGTCGCTGGTGCCTCGCGGGCACACCCACTGTTGGGGTTCGACTCCTAATCCTAGATATCGATGTTGTTATTTTGGTTGCTATCTGCTGCCGTCTCCTCTTACAGTCATTATCTTTTATCGAATATCTTATCATGTTTCTTTTATCGGTTTTGCTCTGCAATTTTTTAGGAGTTCTCATATCTCGGTGTCGGGGTAAATATCGCGGTGTGCGGAGGACGTTCTCTGCACAAGCCAGCGAGTGATGTTTGTCAGAACAACACAAAGTTAGGAGGCTTTCTTCGGAACTTTGCACTTTCTTAAGCTTCTATGTTTGGTTGGTTCGCCTCTATAGCTTCTATGTGCGCGCTAGATAGGTGCTTTTACTTTCTCTTTTCTCTTGAAGTCATTTCATTATTTGATTTCTATTTTCTCAATACAGGGTAACCAACCAAATAAAAATATAGATAACCTTCCTTTCTTCCCTTTCCCCATTTCCTTCACCTGTGTTTGCCTGGAAAATATCAGGATAAATAGCCCCAAATTTTTTTTCTTGAAACATTAGCGATATTTAGAGTAGGGAAATTCTATTGGTTGATGGCATACCGGAATAGCGGAGCGCGAGTGCGCATGCCGAATGGAAGTCGCACCCATCGCCCTCTCAGTTCAGCACTGCGTGTATGTGCATTGGCGCATCGCAGTTTCCCTATTTCCCTAACGGATAGGGGCGCTATTCTAAAACTCGCTAATCAAAACAATTTAGTGACATTGTAAACAGCTGTAAAAACATTCTTATCATCCTCATCATCAGCGATGCCATCATCACTACCCGTGTAGCACCATTACCAAAATTTGCATCCGCGGCTATCCTGCTCCTGGCAAACCGGCATCGACAAGCGGTATAGATGTAGACTAAGTCTATAATGCTAAAACTCTAAAACCCTGTATAATACTACTCATACAGACATCTTTACAAAAAACTTACAGGGGTGTACGTCTCCTTACGTACAGGAAAGCATTACGAGTTCCGGACCTATATAGTTCCGTTATTCACGCTGTACGTACTCACAGCTTTTCCGACGTCTCAGACTTTGCCTTTACTTCACACTCACTTTACTTCTTATCAGCTTTTATTTTTAGGGTCTTTGTTCTTGTTTAGTTTCTGTCTTTTTTTTTTTCATTTCATTTTTACTAACGTACTTATTTTACCTTTATTATAAGTCATGTTTGCGTGCGTGCGTGCGTGCGTGCGTGCACAGTCCCCCAGCGTCCTTACGCTAGACAAGGAGAATTATGAACACGTTCTCACGAAGTCGGACCCTTGAGGGAAGAGATTCTTTCGCATTAAATGTAATGCACCGCTTCCAGCCTTCGTTCTTGAATCGATGAGCGGGGTGTGGTGGGCGTATGGAAGCAACGATGGTAGTGTTCCCGGAAGGAAGCAGCTCTGTGCGAAACAACGGAGGAAAAGATCCGCCGGCTCAGAAGAGCAGCGACTGGGTTTATCGAACCGCGGTGCTGGCTGATGTGCGCACGAGGCTGCTCACCCCTTTCTCGACGACGGCCGCAGTAAAAGGCTGTCCACCGGGGAAGCCCTGTCGTGACGCCGAGCGAGTGTGCTTTATGGGCTGTGCGCGTGGCTGGGTGCGGTGAATCCATTCGCAGTACGATGCCTTTCCACTACAGCAAGAGATTACCGAAGCGGACCCGTCGGCACAACTCTCGAAAGGGTTGGTGCCACCGGTTTATGAGCGGCGAGAAGACCCACTGACGCGCGACCGCTGTGACCGCGCACTGGTTCTGAGGAAGTATATCTCGCGTTGGCTGTGCTGGCATTACGCCGAAAGCCATACACTGCTCTCGTTTTTTGCCTCAGTGGAGCGGAAAAGTTGTGCGGTTCCAGAAGTCATGACGAAGCCAATGTTCAGTAAATGAAAAAATGAGAACGAGGTGTGCGATTCGAGACCTGTTTGAACATTCCAGGAGAAAAACTTCCTCCCCTGTCTACATTGATGAAGGTTTGATTGATCCCATCATCGCCTCCTATAGATATCCTGCCTCGACGTTGGGTAATTGGTTCGAAACTCGGAGACTGAGATATCGCCGATGAAAAAATATTTTAGGCGCGGCACTGACAACCAAATGATCAGCTCGCCGGAAGCGCTACCATCGGCTCATGCCTGTACAATCAAAGGAATCTGGAGCATACCGATTTTAAAGCATACATTTTCCGATTACAAAACGGACTGGTGATAAGCCGGGCTTTTAGTCTTCGCCGAGAGGGTCAGCACCAGGCAGGACTACAGTGCAGTGCAGGCTTTGAACTCGCTAGTGTTTCGATTTAAATATCCAGAATGAGTGCAAATATTTGTCACGTTCGAGAGGTTGCCAACCGCAACTCGGCGCTGTCAGATTTTGCAACTTGTTTGCGGTGTTACCCCATTTCATATGTTGACAATAATCGCGTCTCATTGGCCTCGGTTCCCGGGGGTCCGTAGGACTGCCGGATATATCAGAGGCACGCGGCGAGAGGGAATAGAAATCCGTCCCATAAGGGCGCGCTCGTTGAAGCGGTAATCTGCGGGAAAACAATACGGGTCATAAATCGAAACGCTCTTTCGTAATAGAACCCACTGAGCATGGGGCATGGATGTCGCAAATAGTTGCGCCGATGTGGCAGTGATTCGTTCCGCCATCGGACAACAATAAGTCTGCCTTGCGCGGCAACAGCCCATTATGTGGCCGTTTTTTTTTTTTTCTTGAACCAACATTTTTGGTTCATGGCCCCTTTTCCCAAGCATTTCACCCCAGAAGAGCCGAGCACCAGGCCGGGGGAAATCTTGTACCCATTGGAAACCGGTGGGTACCCGGCGGTACTGGGGATCGAACCCCGTACCTCCCGAATGCGAGGCTGACGAGCGCTGGCACACATGGCGCACTGCCGCAGAACGCAAGTTATGCACTGACACTGCGTTGCATGCGTCTAATCGACCCCTACCAGTCAACTACCCTGCTATTCAGCGCAGACTCCTACAAAACCGTGTAATCGACCAGTAATCCCGCTCCCACGCCTCTCTATAGCAACTGTTCTAAA
Source organism: Amblyomma maculatum (assembly GCF_055883805.1). Taxonomy (NCBI): domain Eukaryota; kingdom Metazoa; phylum Arthropoda; class Arachnida; order Ixodida; family Ixodidae; genus Amblyomma; species Amblyomma maculatum. The sequence goes on from NC_139344.1 coordinate 336,958,663, forward strand.
CGTGGGCCTGCATATGAACTGCTTGCGCTGGAACTAGTCAGTTCCATACAATCGGCGATCGTTATACCGGCAACGACGAAAGAAGCGAGCTCTTTGCCAGGGGTGGATAAACGGGGAACTTTATGCGGGGGGCAGGAGGGCCCCATTTGCACATGGCGTGTCTTCCCCTTTTTCGCTTAAATTAATGCAATCTGTTTATAGAAAATTCCCTGTTTCTGAAAAGGGAAATGTGATAGGGGGGGGGGGGGGGGGAAGAGAACGTTGCGCAGTCACCACGATCTCCAATCTGCCCATGGGCTTAAAAATGCGATAACCTCATTTCATGCGCTGGCGAGTTTAGGTATGGGCCACGCAGGATATGCCTCAGCATTTGCTCTAATTTTAAAGCCCTTGTTATCCGAATCTAGAAGAAGGAACAAAAATTTTATTGAGGCAAGGTTGCCTTGGGCCGGCCCCATTTCCCCGAAACCCTTAACGCTCATGAGTCCATTACGCTCTGTGATGTCGGCGGCCATGTCTGTCGCTATGTTTATACCCAACCCCTATTATATCCCCTCTCGGATCCACCCGGGAGCCTCCACCCTCATCTGCTCTCTCTGCACCTACTCACTTACCTACTCCCTTGCCACCCTCGACCACAATATTTTTCCATAACAGGTGAATGCTTCCCCGCGAGGTGTGGAGCACCTGGCCCCCTGAGAGGAATGGGAGATCCTATACCGCGCTCCTCGAACCCGACACGAGTTCGACCGGTCAACGTCTGGTCACAGTTAATAAGCTTCTTCTTTTCGGCACATGTTATGAACCTCTTCACATTTCGTACAAGAGCGAAGTGTTCGGTCCTACACGGCGTCGTATATCCGTCTCCAGGGCTATTTTTGGCCGACGCATGCGGCTAGCTTGCAGGGATCATATACTATATCAGACGGGCTGTGTGCGTCTGCAAAATGTATAGTATGGCGCTCGAAGGCTGAGCGTTGGCATTCTTATGCGGTTAAACATTCCGATTTTTCATAACACCCAGAGCTTCAAACGTCATGGGTAATTTGAAGTTTGGTAACGCGGGGTCAGAGCTGTACAGGTCGTGTAAGCCCTTCGTTAAGGCTCGCTATGTCTAGGTGCTCTGTATTGTTTCTTGCCTCAGCTAAAACCACAGACTCACGCATAGCAAGCATTCATGTCTCCCAGGGCAGCGACATCAGCGAAATGACGTATAAACTCTCAGTTATGGTTGGATATGTTTTGATGCCCCGTATTGTTTTTAAGTAAAGGCCGCAGCTGAAACTTTCTCCTCTCAGTCAAAGCCATCTTCGCGCATCGCAGGAATTCATGCCAGCTAGGACAACAGCATCAGTTTAAAGGTCGTATATCACTAAAGGCGTACCTATAACGCCACGTTCACTTATGAACGTGCAACATGAGTGTAACATGATGTTGAGCGAGGTGCTGGGTACACAGAAGAATGGTTGTTGCAAACAAAAATCCTGAAATGAACAGCTTTTGATGATAGCATAAATAAGACAAATCCGTATGAGCACTACAGAAACTACATACATTCGATCTCACTCATCGTAGATCGTATATAGGTACAGACTTACGGCTTAAGCAACCAATATATGCTTATGCAAGCGGGTGAGTAGCAGGGACACGGTACCCACACATCGTGACGAAAGCGAGCACCTATCTCGTTTCGTAGGCCGCAGCTATTACTACGTTTCCGCCATCAGCCCTCACATGTGCAGTAGATAAGCTTCTAGACGGCACCAAAATGTACATTCAACCGCTGCACCTGTTACGGAATAGTGCATAAAGTTCGAGTGATCGGCGAAAGGCTTTCCGCGCATTTACCATGGAGAAAGAGACTGGCTCTCTTTCTCTATGCATTCACGGCATACCGACTGCTGGGGACCCTGCAGATCCGCACCTGCCGCAACCTAGTGATCAACTTTGTTCGGTTTCTGAGCGCGATGTTGAGAGAGCTGCGGCGGTCTCATTTCGACGCTAACGCTGCAAAATCGCCCATGTAGTGTGCGATGTAGTGCTCGTTGAAGAGCTACAGGGGGCCGAAACCAATTCAGAGACAATACACTGTCGACCTGCTCAACCGGCGAAGCTGAAACGGGTCATATCTTCCCCACCTACTCGCCAGGGCTCCGTTATAGCTCAGTTAGCGAAGTATAGTAACGTTGTTAAACTAGGTTACATATTGTTCACTCTCCATTTTCTTAATTTGGAGGACCACTTTCACGCACTTCCGCGGTGTCCCGACAGCGGAACATGCACACCGGCCTATGCATCTAGCCAGCCAGCCAAGCCTGTAAGGCGGTTGCCGGGATGTAGTGTCGCTCGCATAAATGCCGGCAGCTGCAGAACCGTCGAGCCTCCGGAGCCTCGGCGATTGTGCGTCGCCGCATTGGCCTTTCTGCTCGTCGCAGCAGCGGCTGTTGCCGGGCGTCCGCGCAGAGAACAGAGCGCTTTGTGGGGGCACGCTGAATGCCGCGTAGTTCAGTTCGCGGAGCCAGACACGCTCACGCGTTATACTCGCAAAAAGGAAATGTTGCGCCGCGATGCCTGGTCCACATAAAATATTTTATCAAACTTGTGCAGGAATGTGGAAGCGGGATCGAGAAATTAGGATGACGGTTTTGAAACGGGCCCGTTCCTGCTGCTTGCACGTAGGCGTTCATTAGAAAAAATCTTGGGCGTCGTTTGTTTTTCTCAGATATTGTTTCCGAGAGAGGGCAATGACCTAGATCAATATCCTTGACATTTTTCGGTCACATTTAGTTATATCTGCATAACTGGTGAGTTACAACTGAAAAATGCATAAAGATTTGCTTCTATGACAAGAACATAAATTGCAGAAGGACTACGCTCGTCCTGTCTGCATCCTTTCTGTGTATTGTCTCCTATAGTTTCATGTCTTCAGAATAAAGTCTGCATTTCCCACCAACAATGAGTAAATGCTGCTGTCCGACACAGTTTGCAGGTCAAGTAGGAATATTTGAAACTTTAAACAATGGCTGACATTTATAACAGGTATTTAGGATACCACTCAGAAACCCAGTCTCGCACAATAGAGACTGACATTCACTTCCACATATCTCTGGAGGCTAATAATAACGGACTAAAAGGTGTCAAGAACATTGCTGATCGTACCGTTGGATAAAGTTCTCAAAATAGGCCTTCTTACAATGTCCGGCTAGTAAATGACCCTGTCGTTTTGAAACGTGCCAAATTGCGCGAATCACATCCGATAAGTAGTGATGCGATGCAAACCGTATTTTCTTCTCATGGAGCGCAACGTTTGAAGCGCAGAGCCGTTGTCTCAGTCCACTGCCACTCATGCGCCGTCGAGGAAAGCTTTCTTATCAGCACACGTGTATACCCGTACCTCATGCCCACCTGCGCTCGGTCGCACACACCAAAGAACGCACGCGAGGTTTTGGTCCGCCCTCTCCCGTGTTTGAACAGCTGCGCTATATATATACAGCCCCCGGGTGTCTTCGCAACCTTATGGCTGTGTCGCTTGCAAAATATGAAAAGCCGACCCTAAAGTGCATCTTACCAATACGTGTATCTTATCAGGCGAGGTTTGAAGGTTATGTAACGGGGGCTGGGAGAAGGCTTATCTGTGCGATACTGACGATTTTTGCTACCCCGGTGATATCCTGTAAACCTGGGCGCACTGCATCTTGCCGCGAAAGCTATATGTCAGCTTAGAGTGTGTACGAACCGAACGTCGTGATCGTAAGGCGCATGCGCAGAGTGAAATGGCATGGGTCGAATGGAGGCTGAAACAACGTGCCCGGATAGATTTTTTTATTAGAGGGAGAGGATGTTATGCCGAGAGAAAATAAGAAGTGGAGAGTCTGTCTGTATGTATACATCAAGAACGTAACCTTGGCTGCACTACGAAGGAAGGCAAGAATGAAAGGAAGCGGTAAAGGAATAGCAGGAACCGTTCCCAGTCTAGGAGTGTTCGCAGTCTAGGCAAATATGCAGCCTCGCTCTTGCATGTTTCGGTTCTTTTTTGGCCGCCAAGCAGCGTGTGTTGCATGATAGATGAAATGGTTAGTACAAAAGCTTAACTTTCGGCGCACCCTTGCTTTCCATGCAAGACAGCTCAAAAACTACAAATGAAAAACCACAAAACCAGTGCTCACCCTTGTTCATAGCTTAATGTGGTGTTTATCGCAACACAGAGCAATGCAAAAAAGTGTTCAATGTATGCGATTGGTCAGAGTTGCGGGAACAAAAAACAAAAGGGGGGGGGGGGCAATTGCAGATTTACAAGGGAGTGGATCCGCTGTATGCAGCATTTGAATATCGCTGGTTGTGAATAAGCTGATGAAGCAAATTTTACGCGAACGCATATTGGAAGAAAGCAAGATAACAAACGCTAGCGCGTCGTACCCCTGTATGATGGAAGAGGCAAAGAGCAACGTTTTGCAAGCAGAATTCTGGCGCTGAGCTTCAGCTGCATTTGGAGTCATGCATGCCTGACGAACGACTTCATCAGCGTGACGCGTTGATAAATTAGCACCTCTTTCGCAGGCAGATCGCGCTCTTCTTGCGTAGTGTAGTGCCTCGACCAGGCAGGCAGAGTTCTTCATTTATTTCAGAATGCTTCTGTCGATGCATTGATGCTTTGCAGGAGTAATTGCAGAGGGTGGAAAATGATCAGCCAGAAGGAAGATATGTATGCATTTTGCACAGTGCGTAGGCGGCAGTTGTGGCAAGGAAGTCATGAAGTTCACTTGATCCCCCCCCCCCCCCCCCCCCCATCCTAGCTCTCTACGCGTAAAAATAAAATTGATGACAGTGATGAAATTTCTGGAACAGAGCCCATCGGTACTGTTGGAGGCCGCCGTGCTATTAACAAGAGCGCGTCTTGAAAGCTAGTTGACGAGTGGAAGAGTCAGATAGAGCCAGTACAGACCTACAATATTTTGCGGATTAATCAACTTTCCTGAAGCCTCTGCGAGTTATTATTCCGCAATTGTAATTAAAAAAATAATTATGCGAATAGATTCTGCAGCGTACAATCTATCTTCTTCCATTATTCATTACTTCACCCTTGCGTAACCGGCTCTCCATCTTGTAATCTGTTACCATTCGCAGCGTGCGTCTCTTTAAAATGGAACAGCCCGTCCTTCCTCAGGAAGCAACAGAAGGTATTTTATTTTGATCACGACAATGAACCCAATAAAAGCACGTATTTTCTTCGTCTTCACTTTTCAGTTCCCTTGCCTACAGCCTCTATCGTACAATGTTTCAATGCACGACGCCTTCACAAGATTATTGATTGAATCTCACCACACGTACTTTCTATAAAGCCTCTGAAGTCTCCTCAAAACCTCTTGGGAGAGCTCGCTCGTCTCACCAACAAAGCAATCGAATCTTATTTTCGCTTCTACTCCTGCAATTCAGTAGCATGCCCTGTACAGCTCTGCTAAATTTAACATCCGTTTGGTGTCTGCAATAAATATTTCTTCCACTATCTTTTTTTTTTAAAGACTTAATTTATTTTGTCAAAAGAACTTTTGGCTTCCAATAAAATTTCTGTAAGGTTCCGCTCCGTCTTTTGCAACACAATTTAGTTGTTTCTCCTTTCTTGCCTTTTTCAGGTTCTCCGAGTATATTGCTTCCCCCGTTGCTCAAGAATGGATAACTATGTTAAAGAATTCGTAAATGTATATACACGTACACCCACACCCTTATACCAAGTAAAAATAAAACTGACAAAACAGTAAATAAAGTTAGGCAAACTTTCATTTGTTTTCATTTCTGTCGGAGAAAGCCGGCCTGCCCGCCTGACCCGGTTCAGCGGTGCACTATTTGTATTTCCTTCCAAGCCTGAGTCCGCGGGCAGAAGCAGCACGGGCCAAGAAAAGCGCCGTTCTCCTTCGCCCTTCGAACAACAAACGGACCGGGGAACGCGTGCAGAGCTCGCAACTCGAGCGGAATATTTCCAGTGCGTGGCGGCGTGGTTTGTTTACTACTCCGACCAACGCTGCCCTTCTGGCCGTGTATCTCTCGACACTGCTGACACACAGCCTCCTGCTGGTGTTGGGGACCCGTAGCTTATATAGGCCACCATGGCCAACATTTCATGAGCTGTTCACTGCCTTTGCAGCCACTTGGTCATTTGCATATACGTCAATACAATTTTCGCTTCTCTCTCTCTAGACTGCTGCTATGGCATTCGGCAGTAGCAGCAGTAGCACATCGACGACGCTTGTCTTGAAAAGTGCCTGACGCATTTCTTCCACTTCGCAGTTTTACGGCTGGGCCTCCGCTCGAGCTCAACCCTTGACGCATGGCTCCACTGCGGCTGTGCTGCGCCTGAAAAATTTCCTGCCGACGCCGGAGCAGGGTTACCAAGATTGCTGATCATATCTGCGTCTAACATCTACCGTATCTGGATTACTCCCATTGGCCCCAGCCACGACATTCGAACTACCGAGGTTTCTTCGGCGATACTGGGAAGCACCGCTCCGCATTTGCATTCGGCAGTAGCAGCAGTAGCACATCGACGACGCTTGTCTTGAAAAGTGCCTGACGCATTTCTTCCACTTCGCAGTTTTACGGCTGGGCCTCCGCTCGAGCTCAACCCTTGACGCATGGCTCCACTGCGGCTGTGCTGCGCCTGAAAAATTTCCTGCCGACGCCGGAGCAGGGTTACCAAGATTGCTGATCATATCTGCGTCTAACATCTACCGTATCTGGATTACTCCCATTGGCCCCAGCCACGACATTCGAACTACCGAGGTTTCTTCGGCGATACTGGGAAGCACCGCTCCGCATTTGCATTCGGCAGTAGCAGCAGTAGCACATCGACGACGCTTGTCTTGAAAAGTGCCTGACGCATTTCTTCCACTTCGCAGTTTTACGGCTGGGCCTCCGCTCGAGCTCAACCCTTGACGCATGGCTCCACTGCGGCTGTGCTGCGCCTGAAAAATTTCCTGCCGACGCCGGAGCAGGGTTACCAAGATTGCTGATCATATCTGCGTCTAACATCTACCGTATCTGGATTACTCCCATTGGCCCCAGCCACGACATTCGAACTACCGAGGTTTCTTCGGCGATACTGGGAAGCACCGCTCCGCATTTGCATTCGGCAGTAGCAGCAGTAGCACATCGACGACGCTTGTCTTGAAAAGTGCCTGACGCATTTCTTCCACTTCGCAGGTTGGTGGCTTTGCTTCTTTTATTATTTTTTTTTTTTTGTTTGCATCTGCTGCTGCTGCCGGGTGCAACTGCTTAGTGATAGCTATGTTTAACCCTACGGGACTAGAGGACCCTGACCTGTGTCTTTCTTGCCATGCTGCTATCCCGCCCAAAGACCCATTTGTAACCTGTGCAACGTGTGAATTCAACTACCACATCGGAAAAGCATGTTCAGGTCTGACAGCCAAAGTCTATAAAAATAAAAAGGCTGATAGCAGCATTACGCAGTGGAAATGTCGGACATGTGTAGTGGCGTCAGAGCGCACTGCGCGGCAGCCTAGCAAACAAAGTTGTTCAGGTGACTCCTCCCCGGTGAATAGCTATACAAATAACGAACAGCAGGAGTTCTCCCAACAGGGACTAATGGCTATCGTATCAGATATGCAAAAAAAACTATGCCTTCAGATGCCTTTAGTTGAGATGATGAATGCACTTCCCGAGTTGAAGCGAATAGTAACTGATGTACAAGAGTCTATTGGACTCATGTCTGATAAGTATGATGAAGTGCTCCAGCGTCAAACCAAGCAGGACCGTGAACTGACAGACATCAAGGCGCGTCTTGCAGCAGTCGAAGACTCCGGCAGTTCGAAGGTGATATTAGATTTAAAGGATCAAGTTAACGAGCTTGAACAGTATGGCAGACGGCAGAATCTCGAGATACATGGGCTCAAATCGGAAGAAAATGAAAACCTCTTGTCTAAAATCAATGAGCTGGCTGCTTCCCTTGGTCTCTGTTCTCTTGACGAGGACGATATTGACGGCATCCACCGTCTTTCCGCAAAAAAGGGGCGTGAGGCTCCCATCCTTGTAAGGTTCGTTTCTAGGAAAACAAAAGAGAACTGGAAGGACAAGGGTAGGCAAGTCTTCGATAGTGGTTCAGATATCCGCTTCTACGATAACCTTACCCGACAAAACAAGCATCTTTTGTGGCTGGCACGCACAAGGGCAAAGCAAATGGGTTATCGCTTCACATGGCAGAAGAACGGAAAGGTGATGGTCCGCAAGGGCCCCGGAGAACCCATTTTGCGCATTGCATGTGAGGCAGATTTGTGCAACATCAAGGAAACGACTCGGGCTGAAAGCGATGAATTGGAGGAGTGAACCTTCATCCATTGAGTTTCTTCTGCTTCTTTATCTCTGGCAGTATGGACTACGGAGCACTTTCAGAAAACTACAGCTATTACGCGATAGATGATTTTAACAGCACAGTAATGGGATTACCTTCCCACCCAAATAAGACATTTTCTTTATTTTGCTTAAACTCGCAAAGTCTTCGAAATAAAGGAGACGCCGTTGACACTTATCTCAATTCACTTGCCCATAAATTTGATGTTTTAGCATTTACAGAAACGTGGTTCACTGATTCACTTGATGTTGTTCAATTTGAAAACTATTCTGATGTGTCTTTGTTCAGAGACAGCAAAAAAGGGGGAGGTGTCTCTCTCTATTTTCGTGATGGTGTATCACATGCCTGTCTACAGACATTTTCCGTTGTTGATTATGATTTTGAAGTACTTGTTGCAGAATCTTCTGATGTTCTTATAATTCTCGTTTACCGACCACCGTCTGGGAACGTTGAACGGTTTTTTTCTTACCTCGACAGTGTACTTCACTCGCTTACAGGACATAGCCAATCTGTTGTCGTGCTGGGCGATTTTAACATAGATATATTAACTGAGAGTACTGTATCTAAGAACTTTATTGCTATTATGTCCACCTACAGTTGCACAAATGTTATAAACCTGCCTACAAGAATCACCGCAAGTACCGGTACTGCTCTTGATTTATGCTTCACTGACTTTTTACCAAACGATGTCAAGTCGGGTGTGATGGCATGCGACGTCAGTGACCATCTTCCATTTTTTATTTTTCTGCCCCATTCGAGGAAAACTTTTTCTAGAAACCCAGTTAATTATTTTTATCGAAAAATTAATGGCGAAACAATAAATTGTTTTCGACGCATGATCTCGGAAGTGGACTGGTCAAATGTTTTTAATGAAATGGATCCTAGTCGCTCTTACGATGTCTTTGAAGAAAAATTTCAAAATGCCTATAATGCCGCCTTTCCTCTTGTTCGCAGCTGTAAATACAAAAAGTCTAAAAAGCCGTGGGTCACAAAAGAGCTGTACAAAAGAATAAGGCAGAAACACAATCTCTTTGCTGATTTTTTAAAGTGTAGGGACATAAATATACTGAAACTGTATAAAACCGTAAGGAATAAACTCAACACCGATTTGAAAACCGCAAAACAGGAATATTACGCAAAAGCGTTTGCTAATAAACATGCCCCAAATCAAATATGGAGGTCATACAACAATTTAATATCTAAACGATCTCAACCAACTCCAGTAGAAATTGTGGTAGATGGCGTCCACCTCAGAGGTCGTCCCTTATCAGACATGTTCAACGAACACTTCTTGACGGTTGGTGAAAATCAGGCTGCACAAACGACATGCACTGATCCAATGTCATTTCTTCGAGTCAGTCCAAAATGTTCAATGTTTCTCTCGCCAACAACAACAGCCGAAATTTCTAGGTATATGATGTGTCTAAAAAATAATTGTTCCGTTGGTGCTGATAACATTAAGGGTGAGGTAGTGAAAGCTGTATCCGATATTATCGCACCTTTACTGTCACATATATGCAACCAAATGATCAAAGAAGGCAAGTTTCCAGAGAAATTAAAGATTGCGAGAGTTTGCGTGATACATAAGACAGGAAGCTATAACGATCCTAATAATTATCGCCCAATATCCGTTCTGCCTGTCTTCGCGAAAATTGCCGAACAAGTTATCAACACCCGCCTTATTTCGTACCTCGCTAAGACCGGAGCTATTGCCAAAGAACAGTTTGGATTTCAGAAGGACAAATCTACGGAAAAAGCTTTACTTCTCATAAAAGACAAAATAATATATAACATCGAAAACAGAATGTTTACACTTGGGCTATTTTTGGACTTTAGAAAAGCCTTCGACTCAGTCTGTCACGAAATTTTACTACGCAAACTAGAATTCTACGGGGTACGAGGCTCAGCCCTCAGTCTTTTAGAGAGCTACTTGTCATCCAGAGTGCAATTTACAATGATCAACGACATACCTTCCAGCTACGGCCTTATACGCACTGGTGTGCCACAGGGCTCAATACTGGGTCCCATTCTATTCCTAGTTCACATAAATGATATTATTAATATCCCTCCTTGCTCCGAGACAGTTTTATACGCCGACGACACAAATATTTTCTTTACTGACGCGAGTTTACAAACTATAGAGAGTAAAGCAAATATCTGGTTAGAAAATCTCTCATTATGGCTGCGGGCCAATAGGTTAGAATTAAACATCACGAAGACGAAGTATGTAATATTCAGAGCTAAAAATAAAGTCATAGGAGATGAGCCAACCATACTATACAATTCAAACGTTATAGAGCGTGTTAAGTCAATAAAATTTCTTGGAGTTATATTTAATGAATACCTGCTGTGGACTGACCATATTAATCAAGTAAGAAAAAAGATTTCGCGATCTGTGGGCCTTCTAAACAAATTTAGGCTTCTATTACCAATATGGCTAAAAAAACAACTTTATTTCAGTTTAATTCAATCGCATCTTCACTATTGTCTGCTGGTATGGAGCGATACAACACAGGCTAATTTAAATGCTTTGTTTCTGCTACAGAAAAAGGCCATTAGAGCAACTGCTAGCCTAGCTTACTTAGAAAGCACGGACCAGTGGTGGAAGAGCTTAGGGCTATTAACCATTTTTCAGTTAAAAACTCTTCGGCTAGCGCTTGAAACGTATACTACAATTCATTCTGAACCTCAGTTTTTTGTAACGCCAGAACTACCTCAAAATCCATATCACCTTCGGCATATGGAAATAAGAACACCAAAAGCAAGAACGAATTACGGATTTAAAACGATTAAATATCAAATGACTGCCCTTTTAAATGAAAACAGAAATATCCATGACCTCTTGTACCAATGTAAAAGTAAAAAAATTTACAAGAGACAGGTGATTGCACTGCTGACTGCATGACGTTTTGGTACATCTTGTGATATACTGTGTATTCATATCAGTGAACATGATTCTTTTTCTTTCTTTCCTTTCATAAATTCCTGTATTTCATCATTGCTTCTTCTCAAGAAATCTTAATTCACTGTAACATGCTCTGCACAGTTTTTCGTTCTTGTATGTTCATCGTAGATTGCTGTACCAGCAGTCGTGGCTTGTGATGGTTCCATGTTTTTTTTGTTTTTTTTTTCTTATTCATTCAGAACACCTTAGGTTCAGGTATTGTTATTTTTGTAATGGATTTTGTTTCATGTGCTTGTGGAAACTGATGTCATGATGACCGCTACACATATTGTATTTGCTTGTTTTGTATACATGTGCCAAATGCAATTTGCTTCCCCCAGGGAGGAAGGCCCACGTCAGGCGTCATGCCTTTTGGCCTCCTTCCTGAAGTGTAAAAAAATGAAATGCACTTCAAATAAATAAATAAATAAATAGACGCCGTGCTGCTGCTTCTTATTGTCTTGCCTTAAAAGAATCTCCAAGGTGACCTGAATGTCGCACTGCGGCATGACACACGGTCGAAGAAATCGATAAAATAAGCAGAGCAGTGCTGAGATTCATTTAATGAACTGTATTGTCAGTCGTAAAAATTTAGTGCTGCGTTGCGTTCTTTCTATATTTTCTTCGTCCGTGCTTCACCGTCACGTTGGACCAATTACACCACCGGCTCGTATTGCCTAAGCTGATCGTTAACCATCTCATCGCATCCTCTCCTGGGTTCATGAGTGGCTTTTTATTACGCATTAATCTGAAGTATACGCAGCATCATGTCCTAAGTTGATGGGCGCGGTTTTTGTCAGTAAAAAAATGCTTCTTTATAACTAAGTGATTGTTGGAAGGATTAACATAAATATATGTGGGTTAAAAGCATATACTAGTTCCCAGTCGATGCGGTTCTTGACTTGCATAGTAGGTTCAGCGTCTAATTCGAGCGTCTAATCTTTAGTGCGTACGTACGCGTGTGTAATTTTGTGCGTGTTCGTGCGTGTGCAGTGCTTTTGTTTTTTAGGGTATTATCTGATGCTTCAACTGTTCTGGGACGCTTACATTGTTGAGAGCGTGCGTATAACAGCACGTCTTTCATGCAACTGCTAAGTGACAACGTGTACGTACAATGCACTCGGTGTGACAAAAAACAGTTCCCCAGTTTTTTGTTGTTCTTAAACATGATTATTTATTACAAGAAAACAAATGTTCTTCTTTGTATGCATGCATATCTGCGTTCGAAATAACCTCCAGCTAATTTTATTCGCCTCTTCGCGGAAAGCAAGCAGTCAGTGGATAATAACGGCGCATGCCTTCTTACCGACAATAGATCACACCTAAAACAAAGCCAGGGGAACACGATTGAGACACGCGTCAAAAGGCGCATCCGGTTCTACGCATAACGCGACGGAAACAAAGGGTAGGCTCTACAAACACGGCTTATCAGCGGCGTCTATAAGCGGACACAACAGGCGAACAAAGGACAGGAAGATTTACGTGTGTATTGTAAGCACTACGTCGAAGCGGCAATAGAAATATGTGTTGCAGCTATAAGGTCATATTCTTAGTTTTTTTTGCCAAACTTTTTAAGATGCTCAATGTTATACATTTTGCGCCTCAGTACCGCACCTTAACTCTGGATGGACTCAAGATGGGGAAGTGAACCATATTCTTTTCCTAGCATACAGGCTAGAAAGCAGATTTGTGTCAGATTGTAATGTATTTCCTGAGCTTCACCGAAGGTTATGTATGTGGTAGCTATATATAAATAGACCTCTTTTCATTTGACATTCTTCAAAGCACTTTCATGCGGTCAGCTCTTGCGACTAAACAAAATGTGCCGAAAATGCACCATTAAGCAAAACAGACCCCAACAGAGACATGGCATCTTTTCTCTTTTTGTGCACGGTAATGTTTCTCTATGACATCGGCTTCTTCTCTCGTTTCTTTCTTTACTTCCAAGAACCACACAGAAGACTGCGTGATCCCTCCGCAGTAAGACGTTACAGCGACGCACAGTTCACGAACGAGGACTATTTTGCGCAAACCGCAGCACCTGCATAAGAAGCGGCGCACAGTCAGTCGTTCCTCTTCGCTCCGCTGCTTTCTGTCTTCAAGAAGACCAGCTATCGAAGCGAAAGGCTAAGCTCCCTGCAAGCGTGCCGAGCTCCCGCGCGTAGATTTCTAGCAACCCGGGACGTGCCGAGCGCCAGTTTTGGAAACATATGCGCGTGCCTGGCTCCAAAAGCCCAAGGTGTAAAACGACGAGAAAGGAAAGCACGAGACGCCTACAGCCACCTGCATGGCACGCCGGGTTTATCGTGTTTGCCGAGGCGGTCGTCTCTCAGGCACTCGTACACAGCACTTCTTACTACCCCTTATCCACCTCTACCAACCATCTCCCACTCCACGCTTGTCAAGCATAACTATCTCGGCTAGGAAAACGAAAAAAAAAAAAAAAGAAAAGAAAGAAAGGAGGAAGTGCAAACACATCAATCAATCAATCAATCAATCAATCAATCAATCAATCAATCAATCAATCAATCAATCAATCAATCAATCAATCAATCAATCAATCAAAGTGATCTTTATTTGTAGGAAACGAAATACATAAAGAATATTTGGACCGATAGCCGGGGGGCTAGTAGACGGTCCAGTACAGAATAAACTTGGTCAGGCAGCCGTAATGAGCGCATACAAACACACACACACACAAACATACAAAAAAAAAACGACTCAAACAGACAAGCAAAAAGAATCAACAGGCACGGAGAAAAATACTTTTCAGCAAGCAATTCATAGGCAATTAATACAAAACGCAAGCGCACACACACAAAAAAAAAAATGGGGGGGGGGGGGGGGGGAGGGGATCATAACTCTCCTTGGCTGTTAATAAAGAACATTTTACAACTCATTTTAAAGTTACCTGCAAGTTTTACATTAATAGGCAACGTGTTCCAATGTTTTACTCCAGAAAATTGTACTAAACGTTCTCCGTACACATTGTGGCAGGCAGGGAGGTTGAAATTGCCATTTAATGCGTGTCTTGTATTGCGAGATGGCAACAAGAAAATATCAAGTGGCAGAGGAATACTAGTATTAATGATGTTATTTACCAATACACAGATTTTGTATTTAAGCATTGATTCTAAAGAAAGTACTCGATTTTCTAGAAATAAATTATTGTTGCTGCAGTCGAAAGATACGCGGTATATTATACGCAATGCTCTCTTCTGCAGTCTCTGTAAGGGAAGTAGATAAGTTTTGTACGTTTGTCCCCAAGACTCACAGCAGTAGCTGATGTGGCAGTGAAATAACGAAAAATACAGGGAACGTAGTATGGTGTACGGGAAATACCTTTTCGCCTTGGTAAGCGCCGAGCACCAAGGCGAACACACAGCACCGAGACAGCACCGAGACAGCGCGCTCCCGGGCGAAGAAGCCGGCGACGGCACTTTCTTCAGGCGGAGACGAATGCAGTATGGTATGGTTGCTCTGTTTTCTTGAAACACAGCAAAAATAAATTTTCGCTATGCGGTTCTGACCCGCCATATGTGAAAAAGATTAGCTTTCTTTAGTTTTTTTCTCTGTAAAAATCTACAATCCATAAGGAAGCAGGCCGCTATTGCACTGTAAAAGAACAAGGCAAAAGAACAGAATTAAAAGTGCTCAGCGCACGCGCGCATTTTCCAAGTTTCTTGCTGTTAATGCACTCACTCACTCACTCACTCACTCACTCACTCACTCACTCACTCACTCACTCACTCACTCACTCACTCACTCACTCACTCACTCACTCACTCACTCACTCACTCACTCACTCACTCACTCACTCACTCACTCACTCACTCACTCACTCACTCACTTATGGACTTACAGCCACAGTTGATGCAGATATATAATTGTTGTATGCAGCTTGCTTCTATTAAGCATACTTATCTTATATATTTCTTTTTTCGAAAAGAAGAGCCATTTTCCAGCGAGTACCAGCAAGACAGTAGGAAGGAACCTTTAATGCGTGTTGCATGAACAAATATGCAGCGTCCGAGGCATAACAGAAAAATTCACAAATCCCAACTCTATCGCTGAAACATCGACGGAGAAGCACTTATGTTCAGAAAGCGGCTCTGTATAAACAGCTCTATAGCTCGCGCCTCTTTGGGATCCCATGAGCGGCTTGTTTATACCGTACTGGCTACCTCTCTGTATACTCTCGCCTGATCCACTAACCGCGCGCCACAATGGTTTCGGCCGTCGAGCGACGCAGTAACCTAAGTGCTTTCAGCGCAATGCCCAAAGCAACGCGTAAGTAATGCGCTGTCCGCTGCTCGGCTCTAAATCAAGCTTACGCCAGCAGTCGGCAAAGGAGAAAAAGGACTAGCAACCTCTGTTTACTCTCGACTCATTTTTTAAATACCGCCTTCGAACGAAATACGCCACGGAAACAAACACACGGTCAAGGACACAAGTGTTGTTTTTGTCGCAAGAGCTTCATTGGCAACAAGCTGGATGAAAAGCGTTGTTTAGTCCTCAAATCACTGCGCAGGCAGCTCGGCACGTAGAAAAAGATGACACGATATACCATTCCGCAGCTTGTGTAGAGTGCACTAATGCTGCAGGGTGTAGGGTGTTCTAATGCTTCCATTGTGCCAGTCGTCCCTGCACAATGGAAGATATGTAAAACGTAGTGGCATGTCCATTCGATGAAAGGGCAGTGGCACTGGCCAGCCCGCATATATGAGGACATTATTGAGAGCAGCCCGAACTAGGCAACACGAAAGAGTACGCATTATTGCACTCGAAAACTGCTCTGCCGTCGTTAACATGGGGTTAGTCATGGCACTCCTGAAAGCGCGCGCGCGCGCGCGTTTGTGTGTGTGTGTGTGTGTGTGTGTGTGTGTGTGTGTGTGTGTGTGTGTGTGTGTGTGTGTGTGTGTGTGTGTGTGTGTGTGTGTGTGTGTGTGTGTGTGTGTGTGTGTGTGTGTGTGTGTGTGTGTGTGTGTGTGTGTGTGTGTGTGTGTGTGTGTGTGTGTGTGTGTGTGTGTGTGTGTGTGTGTGTGTGTGTGTGTGTGTGTGTGTGTGTGTGTGTGTGTGTGTGTGTGTGTGTGTGTGTGTGTGTGTGTGTGTGTGTGTGTGTGTGTGTGTGTGTGTGTGTGTGTGTGTGTGTGTGTGTGTGCGTGTGTGTGTCGCCACAGCAGGCCCCTCAATTTTGAGCCTGTATAGAACTACGTTCACATTATATATCGAATGCTGCTGAGGTGTGCCCGTGTACAGCACTGTCCTCACCTTTCTAACATCACCTGCGCGCACATCTCTCTTTCGCTCTCCCGCTTCCCCATTGCGGAGCAACTACAATTGGTTTGGTTTATGGGGTTTAGCGTCCCAAAGCGAGACTGTTTAAAACAGACGCCGCAGTGAAGGGCTGCGAAAATTTCAACCACCTGGGGTTCTTTAACGTGCACGGATATCGCACAGCACACGGGAGTCTGGTTTGAGGAGCAGCTAGTGAAAGCTGGCTAAGGTCACGCTTGTGTGCTTCTGAAAGTGATCTATGCCTCCGTTCGCGGGAAAACTATCTTCCTCCACAGCAGACGCTCAGTGGACAAACAAAAGCTATCCGCACGCACATCACTCGAGCGCAGAATTGTACACGCACGTTTAACAGAGTCTGCAGAATTTTTAAACCTTAAAGAAATGAAGAAAAAAAAAAAATAACTGCATGCCTAAGGCAGAGAGATGGAAAGGGTAGAAGGGCAAGAAGGTTAAAGGTGAATATAGCTTCCATTGGTTGCCTCGCACTAAACGTTAAGGAACGTTAAGGAAATCGGGCCACAGTTCATATTGGCCGGGAAGAATGCACCCTTGCTATAGACATACATTCGGAAAACGTTCAGCTGTGCAGTGTTCTATTCTCGGCCTCATGCAAGCGCGCAGGCACCACAAAGTGCACCGTATACAGCGCATCGCACACGTACTCTCAAGGTTGCCCTTCATGGTTAGTCTGAGCACGTGGAGGTCGCACAAACTCAACACCAGAGTCTGTAAACTTCGCGTGGCCCGCTGCAGGCGTCCTTCGTCTAGACACAAAGACAGGTACGGGCCCGTGACCTCATTTCTCGTCTTCCCACTGCCACCCATTCGAGCTGACGCTCGCCGCATAAGACAGCTGCTAACCAGACAGACGACGACAGTAGCAGCAGAAGCGGCAGCAGCAACAACCGTAGCTTGCGCCAGGGCCGCAGGTCCGCGAGAGCTCGCGACTGGTGCTCCAGCATGCTTGTATACCGCGCTTATCAGCACTCGAGTCCTATACGGGGCTACGCGCTAGCAAAGCGGAGGGTGGGCGGCGGCACCCAACAGCGGTGCACGCTGTTGCGGCTGAGCGGGTATGGGCGTTCGAAAAGGGGTCCACCGTTCGTTTCTGAGTTTAACCTCTGCTAAAGCCTCTAGTGTTGAGGATGTATAGTTCTCATTGTTATCGACAATTTTGGCTTTGAGCAGACAACTTCTTAAGAGGCTTAACACCTTCTAAGCCTACAGTGCGCCTTGACAGCGTCGTCTGCTTTCATCATGAACAGCAGACGATGCAGTGTCTCATGCGTAAGCTGCAGCAGAAAGCATTGGCTGCGCTATGCTGTAGCTGCGAGCGAGGGATGTCGGGACTGTCTCCTGCAACACTACCCGTTTTTTAGGGATACAATGTATGCGGTCAGGGTGCTCCCCCGCTGAGAAGGAAGAGCACAGCGTTGCGCGCCCAACCCTGCGTGCGCGCAGCAGCACTTATGGAGCCTGCCAAGAATGCAGCCCAACTCTTTCTTGGCGCTATTATGTGCCTCTGTCTGCGTTTTCATGGCATTTTCACACTTCACTTCTTTCCTTTTTCCACCAATCACTTTTTCCTCTTTTTTTTTCTTTTTTTTTTTTTTTAAAGGCTCGCGGGAGTTAGGGGCCGATTTTCTCTTCACTTCGGTTTGCCCAGGCGCTTAATAAACGTTTCCACCGCCACCGCTTTCTCGTGTCCCTTTCCGAAAAATTCCTATTCCCCTGATCTGTTTTTCTTAGGGCTTTGCAGCTCGGCTCGTGTCGCTTCCTTTCGTGCCTTTCAAATTGCTGACGGATAGAAGGGATTTCAGATATCTTTTATCTGGAACTGCAAAGTGCAGATTTCTGCTAGAGCTCTGCTCGGATGTCCAGGAGCGAGTCAGGTAAAGAGGATAGTTTTGAAAAAGAGCGAACTAGTCTAAGCATACGCCCTTAAAAGAAAGAAAAAAATATTTTTAAGTTCGGGGGTGCAAATACTTATTTTTCAACGGTGAATCGTATACGCACAAATCAGTTTTTCTTTCTAATCGAATACAAATAATGTAGACACAAATCGAATCGAATACGAATGGAATATACGAATATTCGTTATTTTTAAGAATATTCTTAAAAAAAAAATCAAATTATGAATGACATCACACGAAGGATCCATTTCGCTGCTCATAACCCTTCAATTCACGCAGCTCTACCGCGACGACAGGCTGTGCGGCTTCGCAGTGGGCATAGTTCAGACATAGTCGTGGAATAAAACTATGGCGCGCCTTATTCGAACTCCGTGTCAGTTATTCGAAAATGTGATAACATATTGGGTTTGTTTTGAATAATTTTGAGCATGAACTTTTTGATTCGTTCAGCGAATCGAATAGGAAGGTATTCGACTGGCTTTCAGAAAAATTATGAATTTTCGCACACATCTACTCTTTGCCCATTTCTGTTGCTTTTAAATGTATTCACTGTTTCGCCACCTTAACAGAGAACTCCAAGTTGGTAATATTCGAACCAGGAACGGCAGTATCTCGTGAAGCCAGAAATACGCTGAAAGTCGCATCAAGGTTTTGGTGTCGTTCATGTTAGAGAACTGTACGGGCCTGATTTTGCGGTCCGGGCCCAGACACACCGTTTGAAGCCCTAGCTCAGCTAGCTCAGCCCGGCTCTGTTTCCCCAAGCCCGGGTCCGGCCCGGGCCCACACTGACATGGAGAAGGCCCGAACCGGGCCCGCGCTTCCTTGACTAGGCCCGCCTCAGGCCCGGCAAAGTCATCCAGCGTGGACACCTTAAGAATGTACATTTATGTAGAAATAATAAATGGTTAATTCTTTTTATTTCATCAAAAGTAAACTACTTATTGACAAGTAACAGTTTATATCGTCCGCATCACAATCCGCGCAAGAAGAATTGCAAGCCCGTAGAAGAGAACATATTTTCAACTGCATGAAGTATTGCTTTTTTATCGAAACAGGCTGAGATTGCAATAAATTGACCAATAATGTTGTAACTGGAAAGGACCGTGAGTGATTCTCCTCGCTGTTATATGATTTTCCGAATCAGCGCTTGTAGGTGCGCTGTCCACGAATATTTTTTTCTTTTGGTCATGGGTGTATTTCATGTCTAGTTTCTTCAATTCACTACTACGTGTGTACTTTTGATGTAACCAACCCACTTCTATCTTAGTACTGAAAAGGATTGATAGTAGTCTTAAATTAATAGATAATACTGTTTAAATGCTACATAAGACGAATCGAAATGAGAGAAAAATCTTACAAAATATTCTTCTGAAGCAGAGAAGGGCGCCGTTAAAGCACAGGCAGAAGCACAGGCTTGGTAAATAAATTCTTGGCATGATATTTTATTTAAAGCTATCGTGCTCAATGCACGTTGAAGAGCTATTGATTACGCGCATTTTAAATATGGTCTTTATCAGTAGTTAGCTCTTGGGGCAAGTTATTTGCTTAATCACACACTAAGAGACTGCCTCTGGCAACTATGCCACAGGACCCTGCGTGGGCAAGGGAAGGAAAAGCAAAAATCTACATATTCTTGTGAAAAATTCATGGCCGTATTTATTTATTTATTTATTTACTTCAGTTACCCTCTTGGCCCGGTGGGCATTATAGAGGGGAGAGGGACGTCGTAAAAAAAAAAAAAAAAAAAAAAAGGAGGGGAGGAAAGAACATGGGTACATGGCATTGTAGGTTATGAAGGCAAATGATGTTTACAATGCAGAATTCACACAATAAAATAATAACAGCAAACATGGTGACGAAAAGCAATACGCCTGCGTATTGTGCATATATATGTGTTTGAATACTTGAAGATTCCAAAAGCAGTACGCTCTTATTTAATGGCGTTTCTCATAGTGTAGATACTTTCTATCAGGGAAGAAACGGAAAGGGGGGGTGCGGAGGTAGACAAACAAAGACTATCTTTTAACAGATGGCTGAGTGCCGAGCTGTCGATTGAAGGTCCATCTCCAGGGGCAGTTATGAGGCTTCAAATGTAAAGAAAGTCGTTCGCGGTGACACAAATCCAAGATGATACACAGCGCCTTCTGTTATGTCCGACGGAGTGTGCACTGATAGGTTAAAAGTCGTAAGCTAGTGTTGTTGTGTGCTTGTAGTAGGTGCGTGCTTGTGCAAACGAGACGCGTGTCATGAGTTGCAGCGGTCCATATGATTGGCACTGTAGTAGAGAGAGAGCTGTTGGGTTTTGCGCTTTTTCTTTTTAACTTTTTCGCTTGGTTCGTTGAACGCCGCCAGGAGTGCGCGTCCAGAGTTATTTCCACAAACCACTGAGTGGCGCTGATTAAACTCGGTCTACAAATGAACTTTCTTTAATTTGGCGAAATTACTAATAGTGGTTTATTTATAAGCCACTGAAACGATCTTAGCACCAGGAATCCTTCATTTCCAATGGAAACCCTACAAAGCTAGCGCCAGCCCGAGCTGGGCCTACCACTTCAAGCCCGGGCCCGACCCAGGCCCGCAACGTCAAGCCCGCGGCCCGAGTCCGTGCAATGCTCTATAGTTCATGTATGCACTTTTTATTTATTTTATAGCTGAGCTCAAAGGCGCCGTTCGCGACAGCTGACGTGGGCATTACATTTTTTTTTTCTCGTAAAGATAAGCTAATGTTAAAAAGAAAACGTGGGCAGAAGTTAGAAGTTTGAGCACAGAGCGGCCACGTCCAATGGCTGTTGAGATAAAAGACGGAAACCTGGGAGTAAAAAGAAGCCCTACATATCAGTGCATGGCTGAAGTGTGCTGCAAGATAAGCGGTGTGTTATCGCCCAACAGCGTGCCCTTTAGAGGAACAAATGTAGGTCGCGATGCGCGCCCAGCGGTGTACTGATTGTAGGGTGCATTGTACAAGGGGTATCAGCTGAAAACACCTGACGGCGTTGTCCAGGTTATAATGTGCACTGCGCGAACAAAGCGTACGGTTCCCACGAGTAGAGATCGTGGAAAAACCTTGCAGGACAGCTAATCGCCATTAGCTGTAACAATGAGATAGCATGTAAGAGCCTCGTCGAGAACTGCCATGCTCTATATGTACCGCACATGCTTCCCATGTCATGCATTACCATCATCATCATCACATAAAATATTGGTATGTTATGGTATGGTGGTTTAACGTTTCAAAGCGACACGCTGAAAGTCGACTGCTGATCCCAAAGACGCAGTTACGATCCCGGTCGCGGTGCGATGGCCACTTTTCGATGTGAAAAGCAAGGCGTCCGTGTACTGTGCAATGTCAGCGCAGGTACGTAGTCGACATTTCCGGAGCCCTCCACTGCTGCGCCCCTCAAAGCCTGCACCCCTTTTAGATGTTAATTACCATTACAAACCAAACTTAGGTTAAGGAAGGACATCGTAGTGATTGCCATCATTACAATTTTTGTTTTTCAGTGGAATCAACGCGCCTGCCCCCCTCCCTCCGCCTTGCACCTCTTATCTTTTCAAAGCACAGGCACACACTTTTGCTCTTTTTTTTTTTTTTAGTTTTCTTCCATTCGCGCGCAGAATAAATCTATTGCCAAGACAAATTGTGACGTTTAGTAAACAATCACTCTGCGTACTATTAACCTTTTTGCCTTTTATCGAACAACTAAGCTCTGGTTAGCAAATAGTCATTTGCGTTCAAATTGTAATTGGGCTCGCCGTGTGTGTGCGTGTGTGGAGGGGGGGGACGTGTGTGTTTGTACGCCTGTGAGCGCGCGCGCGCGCGTGTGTGTGTGTGTGTGTGTGTGTGTGTGTGTGTGTGTGTGTGTGTGTGTGTGTGTGTGTGTGTGTGTGTGTGTGTGTGTGTGTGTGTGTGTGTGTGTGTGTGTGTGTGTGTGTGTGTGTGTGTGTGTGTGTGTGTGTGTGTGTGTGTGTGTGTGTGTGTGTGTGTGTGCGCTCATTACGGCTGCCTGACCAAGTTTATTCTGTACTGGACCGTCTACTAGCCCCGCGGCTATCGGTCCAAATATTCTGTATGTGTTTCGTTTCCTACAAATAAAGATCACTTTGATTGATTGATTGATTGAAGACTAAAGAGACCTATGTTTACATGGTCTCCACGTGTCCGCGAAAAGAATTCAATGACCATCACCCATTGAAACATGCGTCTGTTATTCCCAGCTGAATGTTTTCCAGTGCGAGAATTCACTTGGCATACCAGACTGATTCGTAAGGTCAACATCGGCTACATTGGCGCATGCAGCTTTCAAAACAATTCAGTCCGGCTGTCGAGCACTTGGCACGTAGAGTTAGTCGAGATAGCCTTATTTTGCTCCGCGCTTAAACCTTGTATGTATATCTCTATTAGGGAGAAAAAATATCACCCCGGGTTCGTATGCGTGATATGTAGCATCGAAAGCACTAACCTTTGTTTCCAGCACACGGGATAAAAACCACGCCTTCTACAAAACCAGTCAGTCTGTATCTATCACTATCAATGTGTCATGACCTCAATGAAAATTCGGGTTATTGCACCAGCTCCCTTCCGGCACATCGTCCTTCGATCCATGAAAGGATAGGATATAGAGAAAAAAAATAGGAAAAGAAGAAGTGATAAATGCGAGGACTGCGGCCCGAAAAAAAAATATTTGACTAATTTTACTGTTTCGTGCATTGCTGCGTGTACGCGACACCACTCGTCGAATCCGGTGAAGCGAGATGCAAAAGCGATACCGGAATTCCGGGAAAACCGCAGTGGAATGCAGTTACTGATAGTTCGGAGGAGTAACCAACTTATCTATCAAAAATGCACCCACATTCCGTATAGCTGAAGCCAGCTTCGCATGGAAGTTTTTTTCGAGACAGCAAATCATCGTCAGTGTCACCTTCAGTAGTAAAGGGTCAAGGGCTCGTTTCTTTCTTCATTTTTTTTTTTTCAGAAGTGACACCGTACCGTTTGCGCCCTGTCATTTAGACAAGCCCTTGCTGAATATTTTGTTCTGTAATTAATGATGTCTATTTCAGCAACGCTAGGTGGCATTCCTTTCCTACTTCGTTTTCATGCCAACTAGACAGATCCCCCGACACGCAGTCTGCAACAGAGAGTAAATGAGCCCGTATAAAAAGACAACAGCGGTATGCGGTGAGTGAATAAGGGGTTCCCGTACTGGTATGAGCCATCATAAAACTTTGAGGACTCGCGAGGTATTCGCCACGTGCTTGTCAAAGTGCCTCGGTTTATTGCAAGCGATAACAAAGACAATTTAGAAGCACCAAATTGCTGTCCGGCCATAGTTCCCAAGGACGCCGTATAGAGCTGTTCATTCAGGATACCCTCACAGACAAATAAATGTCAGAGCTCGAGGACATCCTGTCAAAATGCAGCAGTGGTAAGAGAAAAGAAAATGAGATAAGTGGAGAGATATAAAAAAAAAGAGAGAATTGAGCGAACGCAACTTTCTCTTTCACACAACGGCTAGCGTAACATTCCTAAAGCGTCTGAAATAGCACGGTTGACTTGATCCCTGGGACGGCGGCATTTTTATATTGATGCTTTTTGTTTCTCTCTCTCTCTAGTTAAGCCTACAATTTTACCCACTAGCTCTTCACGTTAAGCGCGTTTTAACAGCGAGAGAAGTGGCTGGAACGCTTTTAATGTAGCGATCCCATTAAGCTTTGCTCCATGCTTGAATAAGACAGAGCACAAGCATTGAAATTTAGTTATATAATCCGAGTAGAAAGCATCTAAAACCTCTTATCACGTGTTTCTTTTCTCGGGATAAATCTGTTTAAAAGCCCTTATTAATAAGCCTAATAAACAATATTTTGGCCCTCGCTACCTTTCAACGATTTATCGATTTCGTTGCTTAGTGTAGGTTATTTTAAGACCATTCGAATGGTTACACGTTCATGGCGTCTTCTACATTGCGGATAAGTAAAACTACAGGAGACGAGGTTAAGCGAATAACGTAAATCGTGTAGAGGAGGAAAGAGCAATGACTTACACGTCACAGCGAAGTAGACACAAGCCAAACACCATCGATTTTAGGCGCGATTTTACCGCCAAGCGTGAGACCAAGTCACGAATATGAGAAAAGCAGTTTTTCAATGAAGGCGAGTGAACCAAATGTGGTGCAATATGTACACATGTTCTACCTCTTACAAGTTTATTATTATTTTTTTTTTTCATTTGCGCGGCAGAAGATGGGTACATAGTAGGTATAATATAGGTATAGCTGTCACGCGGTGGTCTGGAAATATAAGTGGAGTACGCCATTGCAGAGAGCTTAAACGATAAAGTTCACGTTTAAGTTTTCGTGCCCTTCCATCATATATAGTAATTGCGCTTGAAGAGAAGCTGCACCGACGTCACGATTTCGGTTTCCGACGGGAAGCATCAAAATTCAATGCAAATCTCGAGGGAGTAGTGTCGACATGATGATCAGTGTTGCACAAGCAACCAACGCCCACAGGAGGCGGCTGCACAATAAATCAGACGTGAGCGACTTTCCACAAGAAAGCTTCCAGCTGAATACCAGCTTTTGTTGCCGCTAATTCCGGGTAAATCTGCACGTTCCAACGAGACTCTTCAGCGTAATAATCCAGCAAGGCAAGGCAAGGGAGAGAATTGGTATTAAGCGTTGTCCTTCGGTTCCTCGGAATCACCACTAGAACCTCATCATTTCGTCTGCGCATGGAGGCGGGCACTCTATGCGGGGACAAATATTTGATTAATTTCCGACCGCACGATGACGCGCTCGTTCCTTCCCGGACGCGGAAGCCTCCCTCGGCGCTCAATTTCGCCAGCTTTCGAAGTCAAGAAGAAGCTCGAGGCATAGCACGAGGAAGGCAGCGTCTAGCGCTGAAGGCGTTGGCGCGAATATGCGCCGGGGCGTTATTACGTAAAAGAAAACGGCCTTGGCGAGCTGCAGAGATGGCGGTGCGGGTGTTGCCGCTAAGTGCCTGTTCAAAGCAGCAAAATAAAATGCGCAAAGGAAACAAGCGCAACGAAGGAAATACTCTGCATGTTCCTTCGCGTCTCCCCGGCAGAATGAGTACTCGGGATGTCTCTCTTCCCATCTCGGTGAAAGAAGAGTTGGCATCGAGAGCAGAGCATGATGAGGTCTAATTCGTGACGTCAATTGTCGGGCGTTGCGCGGAGTCTAGAGGGACGAGTGACTGCACTTTGGAGCGCCGCATATTCGACGATGATGCGATGTGAGCGAAATCGGTAGCTACCGGTGCAAAGAGATATAAGGCGCTTCCGCTGCGGGGTTTGCCGGGGTGCTCTTTCAATGTGATCGCGTTCATCTGATTAACAGGCTCGCATAGAGGTCCGAAACGAGGTCGACAGCATGGAAGCAGTGCTGACGCGTCGTTTCGACTTTTTGCTTTCTAGCCTGTAAATCCTATAGTGTTTTCGTTGCATTTGCTGTCTCTGCAACATCATCTCCGAGGTAATTCATTCTGTATGTGTGGTATCTGGTGGTCGTTAGGTCGTCCTCCCTTTTGTGCAGAAGCGTCTTTATCTTTGCAACCATATTCCCTGCCTGAACCGGAGATGGGACGTTCAAGCATGTCCACTAAAACCAACCATCCTTACTGGCATCCTGCTTGACTTTATAACACGAACGAAAAACAGCCGATTAACTTGTTGATGAGTGAGATGGGAAGCTGAGCTGGTTGATAATGCTGGCTCATGTTTAAAGCGCGAAAAGACGAATACTAAGAAACAAGGTCAGAGCGTGCGTCGTCATTTTTATTTAGTTTTCGTTTTCTTTTGCTGGAAACATGAACATTCATTATCAGATTTTTCTGCGAACTACTTAAACACTCTGAGGCGAGCCAGTAATGAAGGGCTCCGGATATATCTGGAACCCCGCCACTAAACCTTATTTCAAGACTGTTTTTTGCATTTTTCAACTATCCGAAAGGCGGTCGGCACGGGCGGGATTCCTGCCAGAGAACACGTGCTCAGCAGCCATCCATCACCGCCACCGTTCCGAGTTAAGCATTAAAAGCGATCCTGATTGAACTTGTTGGGCAACGCCCAAATTTGAATTCAATGTGGCCCACCGACCCGGTCTATGCGTAACCGTGGCAACATATTTTCATTATCCTTTTACGCAGCACGCACTTGTTGGCATGAAGGCGTGCATTAGAGGAAGAATATAGATAAGCGCATAACAAGATAAGATAAAATAACAAGATCGTAAGATAAGCTAGCGCATAACCGCTTCATTATAGCTCTCCAGTGAGCACTGGCGGAGTTTCAGTTCCGTTCATCTGGTTATTATAAACAGCAGCCACGAAAGAATTACCTCTTCTTTTATTCCACATGGTCAAGACTTACTAGTGCGAAATGTGATGCAATACGATCTATCCTGCGTTGTGAGTAATTCCTATTGCAACACACAGCGGCCAAACGGTTGCTACAACGATAACACCGCTTCGCTAGGCCGGCAGAGGCAAAAATGTATTTATGTATTTCCTTTTTCCTTCCCCAGGAGCAGTGTCCCTTTTTCGGCTGCGCTCGGATGCGAGCACGCGGTTGCGGATTCGAATCTTTTCACAGCACTCTATTGTGACGAAGGCAAGCTGTGAAAACGCCTCCTCATAGAGAGTAAGGTCAGCGGCAAAAAGAGTCGCTTGTTGGCTAAACATCAACGTTTGCTATTGTCAGAGTTACAGCAATGTAGAAAAATATATTTAAAGAAAAATGAAAACAGTAAATGCTTCAGCTGCATGCTCAGTTGTTGGCTCCGCATTATCTAGGTGCTGGAGCTGTGTGCAGTCTGCAGAACCCGCTTTATGCATGAGGATGTAGCGCCGCCACGCGGGAACTGTTATAGGAAATAAACTGGACGGCGACCTAGCAGACGACGCGCACAACCCATCGCGCTAAGGCCACTAAGACTACCGTACTACAGGTGCAAGAAAAAGTATAGTGGAAGACGAATGCAGTAAAATTACGGAATGTATATATATCATGCACTAGAGTGTGGTAAAGAATAGAACGAAAAGCACAGCGCTGGCGCGAGCATCGTCGTCTGCTACACTGCCTCTTCCGCTTACTAGGAGCTGCTTTGCCGAGCAACGGACGCATTTGAGAGCTTTTCCTGTCGCTCAGCTCTTCACGAAACATCCATCGGCGCTCGCATGGTTCGCCCAATTCAGTTCACGCGAAGACGTAGTAGCGTTGTCACCGTTTTGGCCGCTTTGCATACTTTAACTATGAAGCAGCGCGGAGCAACTCCGCACATATATCCGTTCCATCACGTGTCGCTAAGGTACGTTTAGCACATGCCCAGCCAACGTGCTCATAAGATGGACCATGGTCCTATTTCGCTTTCAATATATTATTTTTTATGCTGACGTACTGAAGGGTATTATCCCGGCAAAAGCAGAAGGACACATAGGAAAGACTTGACCATGTACCAGTCAAAAATAAGGGTTACCGCTATGCAGATAATCAAATGAGTAAGCCATGGCATTGCACTCGATAAACAATGGACAATTAACTACATTAAAACTTTTGTATGAGCGAATATAGGTGTTAAAGAGCACTCCTGGGTATGTTGGTGCCTTAGACGCGAGGGGACTCTTCAGAGAGTTAGCGTAAGTTTTCAGCAGACTTCTAGCATGGGAATCCTATCAAATTTCATCATGATGTCGGAGAAACATTTAGTCGACAGAAGGGATGTCGAACTATAACCCCTCAGATATCGTGGATGAAAATCTCGCGTCATATGCGTCCCACAAAAAAGGATTGCCGCTTAATGTGGCTTTTGCTTCTCAAGTTGAAAAGCCAGATATTTCATTCTAGATGAAAATTAGGAGACGTGTGTAGGAAGCAAGGCGAAAAACTCGAATCGGTTAATCCTGGACACTTAATTGTCATCCTTGCATCCAAGCAAAACTGCAGTTATTCTTTTCGTGCTTGGCAGCGCGCAGGCGCTAATTCATATTCAAATGACAGTAGTTGCTGCTTTGGATTTTCTCTTCATGCAGCCGTTGGCTCTAAGCATTTCCACATATGCTTCAAATGCGCATCATTATAGTGGGTAACAGAGTATTGAGTGTGCGTGCGCGCGCGCGTGTGGGTGCTTGTGTGCGTGTGTGCGCCGTGCCCTCCGTAAAACAATTTTATTAAGGTCGGTCACCTCAAAGAACAAGTAAAAAAAGTATCCACGATATTACGTAACATGGGTTTATTAGGGATCTGCCGCAAGAACAAGTGGAAGAAGACGGCAAGACAAGTGTTCTTTCTTACTTCCAGCACTACGTATTACTTTTTTTCTCTGTGTCCCAGTAGACCCCGTGCTGAATGGACAGCAAGGAATTTCTCAACAGTGAGTTGTGAGTGCAAAGCACGGGAGATATTCGAAAAGGGATTCCTGGAATAGAACTACTTACTGGTTTAAACGTTTAGGCGAACCACTCAGCCTTTTTGATCCGCCATGAAACACTTCGCGCAAGCGCTTTCGTTCGCTAGCTCGGTAGTGACAACTGCTCAACTCAGCACGACACTGACTTAAGGAATAAGAAAAAAAATCTGCTTCGTTGAGATGAAAATGGGTTAGGAGTAAGCTTTCAGGGTGGAACCCACAAAATCGAAATGAACATTTAGTAGTCATAGGCAGAGGGAACCCACTTTTTATATGATCATTAGCCCATCACTGTACACATTGAAAACAGGGATATACCATCAGATCATTTGAGCTTCGCTGACCTAAATTTATTCATAGATCTTTGTGTGTATGTGAGACTGTACGGTAGGTCAAAAAACGTGATGTTTCTTTTTTTTTTTTCCGTTCTTTTTTTTTTTTTTTTCCGGGCACTTTATGCCTGCTTCGGTTTTCGGCACCGAACAACGAAGTCAGCGCGGTAGTTCTGGCAACGGACGCTGCCCCAGCTTACCCTGATACTGCGACTTCTCTTTGAGACGATCAAGAAAACAGGCAAACAAGCAGACCCCCTTCGGCGCACAGAGAGATACATTCAAGAGGAGACGGTCACGTGACCTCGCAGCCCTCGGCATGCCCCCACTATCTCGCCACAGGTCTTGGCATAGGACTTCTAGGGCTAGTGGCCTGAACGCAACGCGCATGCGCTCTTGAAGGCCAGCTCAACGCCGACGTGGAGAGAACGCCATCTGCGTGTACTACGTAAGCACTTCGGCCGGCGCTTGTCCTCCTCACTCAGCGCGTCCTTGCGTCGTCTGCGGTTTTCTCCCCGGGACCACTGCGACGCTCCCAGACAGCTTGACGGCAGCCAGAGGGTCACGTGACGGCGCTGCGACGAGACATGTGCTGTGCACGCGGTTCCTTTCTCGCTCACCCGCACGGCATCGCGTATTCTCTCTTTGACCTCTTTCCTCTACAGCCCTCACTCGAAATGAGTTTCCTTTGTCCTTTGTCAAAAGCGCCTATCTCTCAAGTGTTCATGAGCACGCGAGATGTTATGCAAGCCGATGGGCGTATTTGGAGAGCCTAGCGCAATATTCCCAATCGAGCAAAAAACGGCTGATCGGCGGCGGCTTTTTTTTTGCACCACAAATCGTAGAGCTGTGGTATAGTACACGAAATGCTTTTCCTTTGCTTTTTCATTTAGCGCACACAGGAAAGAACCTCCTCTAGCCCCTGTTTAATTTTCCATTAGACCGCATCCGGCTCCTCGAAGCTTGAAGGCGAACTAAATGTGCTCTGGACGCAAAGTGGAAACGCCAGACGATTGCTGTTTACACCGTTCGACTACACGCGAAGTTGTGGCGGCATTGCGGTATATATGCAGTTCACATAGCGTATACATGGAGCGGGAAATAGTTCCCTGTATAACATAATGTCCATGCAGTTGCACAATCGAGAGCCCATCATCTCAAGTACTTTGCATCCATGCAGTAGTCGACTGTGAACAGGCTCACCTTTAGCGATGAAGAAGCCATACACCATACAGTGGAAGATAACAGACTACCCATTTAGCATATATCTCAATATACCTTGTTATCGCGTCACATTCAAAAGCGCTCGATAATGCTGACGTCGTATGGGAATGGAAAGCCGCTCTCAGCGAGTTGGGCCCCTGCCAACGGTCAGAAAGTGCCGCTTACGCTGGCCCTTTTTAAAACAGAGTCCAAGACAACGTCTTTTGGTGACCTACTGAGCATGCATCGACCAGTGCACGTAATCACTCGCGTACCATTGCTTACACATTTGTAAGTGGGCGTAATACTAGTGGTTTGGGGTCATACAGAATATTCTTCAAATGTCTTCAGGGCATAAAGTTTGGTTTAAATTTTTATAGTTGGACGCTTATGACGCTCCTGAAGCTATAAACATTCATTGTCTCCGCCTTATAAAACATTTGATGTTCAGAGGCGTCATAAGGGCTGCGAACTATAGGTCTCGAAAGCAAATCGCGAGACCCCAATAACTTTTGACGAAGCTGTGCATCATTAGTGCACATATAGTTGGCAAGATTACGTGCACTAAGTAAAAAAAAAAAAAAAAAAGAAGAAAACTGTAGGCGCACGTACGTTATATTTCACGTGCACTAACGTGCAAATCACATGCAAATTAACCACTGCAATAATCAGAGCCGTCAACTCAAGAACTTTCAGGCAGTCTGTACAAAGGTCACATTCTGGGCAAAACATGGCCATTATTTAATTTCTCAGGATTGATGTGTGAGAACTGATACCGTGTATGGACTTTTGAGCACCGGGTTTTCAACAAAAGTGTGCTATCCATCTCGCAACCAGTCCAGCCGCTGACGTTTCCGAAGTCCACGGGTTCAGTTCTCTATATCGTAGTTTTGCATGACATAACTGTGGGAAAGCTATGGGAGGTTGCATCCGACGTCATATCTTCATTTCAGCTTTACGTACTTCCATATCTTTTTCTATTGCGAAGGCACAACCTGGATGGACAACGGTATCTTGCTTACGACAGCATCAGCGCAGTGATAGTATATCGTTGAAAGGTTCGCCCAATCGACGTCTTGCGGCGATCTGCGGAGAATCGATCAGGAAATCTTTTTAGGCAAGAGCACTCTTTAAGGCAGTGTAGCTGCAAGTTGCAACGAAGGGTTAAATGTACGTACGCTATCGGAACTTAACTGGAAGAATAGTGGAATTAAAGAACTGCACAGGAATGAAACAGAAATTAAAAAGTTTAAGGATACGATTGCCAGAACAAAACTACAATAAAAAGAGATTGAATGAAATAGTAATCGAATAAAATAAACGGATTAAAAACGCGTCGTTAGGAATCTATTTCTACTGGCCAAATAAACAGTGCCGACACGTGTCGTGGTAACGCGCGCCCCATTTATCGCGCAGGAGCAGGAATTTGGCACGACTGAAAGACGACGAGTACGAAAGGTGATATGTCCCCGCCACTCGCGTCTCCCTTCTTTTCAAATATGTTAGTTTTGCGTTTTCGCGTTTCTTTCTATTTGTCCTCTCTTGGCGATAGGAATGACGTGTGCGGTTACATCCTGAAAGCGCGCCAATCGCACACGCAAGAAGCACAGCCACAGAAAGTGTCGCCCTGCCAACGAGATTCCCCGCTTATCATAAACACAAGCGGCCTCGCGTTACCACATTCAGACAAAAATTTAAAGATAGGGTCCTTTAAACGCTGGAAGTCGACGCGAACGATGGCCTTCGCTCTGTTTTGGCGCTGCTCGGAGGTCATGGATGAAGGCGTTACTTTCTCTTTTACTTTTCGAAGTTGTGATATATCGTTCTTTTCTCGCTCTTTCTCGCTCTCTAGAGTCTTCCCCGCGAATTTCGGAAATCACTTGACCCGGTGCGACCTCTGCTATCTCGCTTGCGCGTGCCGCGTCGTTTCTGATTGCTGTCCGCGTCACTTTTCGCAAGACTAGAGCGTGAAATGTTTATCTGAAGGCACAATGGTGTTCGTTTTCCGCCCCCCCCCCCCCTCCCCCTTTTTCGCATTAGGGTTGATATTTGAGCGATAAGGTTAAGAATGACGCGAATGGCGGCAAGAAAAATGCGTCAGCGATATTGTTGTTTTGAACCACCAAACGCGTAGCAACGAGAAGGCGCCTTGTTATGCATTTGGAATACGATATCAGAAGAAGGTGTATGCAATCAGCAGGTCAAGAGGTGCTGTGATGGTGTACAACAACAGCCTCTATACTAATCACTAACTGCTAAAGCAGGAGAGCATTGCCAACATCAGCGCTGACGTGGCTCTTTTGGAGCGGTACAAACAAAATGCAACGCGCCATAAGTAACCGGATCGAATAACCTTTTGGATTTCGACCTCCAGTGCACACCGACAAATGGGGAAGGAGCCCATAACAAAGATAGATTTTTTAACACAAGAGGATACAGAATTCACTCAGTACGTAAATTTCCAAACCAACTTGCGAGAGCAGCGTCAAGCACGCGGTCGTATTTGCTGGACAGTTAATACTATTAATCAGAGCATCGGTCGTTTCTTTCTTTTTTTTTTCTTTTTTTTTTGACTCATGCAGGATGGACATGATGGCCTGAGGTTTGAAAAGATAATGGACGAGCTAACGATACTGTGAATAAATCGAACTGCTCCCATTGGAGAAGCGACCACCAACAATACACCCGTCGAAATCTGGTTGGCTCTGAGGTGTGTGCCGCAGGTGTTCGTTCTAAATGCTTAGTCTTTGGGACTCCTAAAACTGCGAACCCGTGAGAAAAATAGTCGAATCATGCACAGGGACACATACAGGGGTCTCCCAACTAAGATGAAACGAGATTTTTTCTTTAATATTTGAGCATTCTTCCGAATTTAAATCAAGTGCCTTTGATGAGATTTCTCTAAAGTCCCAGCTAGTTTTTTTTTTCTTTTTTGCTCTCAGCCCACTAGAATAATTAGCCATTTATAATTGTGGCCTTAGACTATAATAGTAATTATGTCCCTAATGTCGCTCCCACGCACCAGATTGGAAGGAAAAAGGCGCGTCGTAGCCCAATTACATATTGTAGTGCGCATGGTCCTGTATGGGCCAGAGCGTCACTGTGTTTCTCAGTGCTGTAAACATCTTGTGAGACGAATTATAGGTTTGTTTTTAAACCTCTGGTTCTTCTTTGCTAGGACACCTTGTATATGTATCATCGATGGGTCCTACTTGTTTCCCACACAACAACAAACAGGACATAACTTCTACCATGTCATCTTTCATTCCCCTTCTTGTCTTTATACTACTCCTCCACCCGACCGCATGCCCGCAAATCACCTTTTGGCAGTTGAAGCCATAGACTATGAACAGTAGCCATGGAACTTTTCAATAAAACTGTATTCTTTTTATCTTTATTTGTATACGTCAGAGATAAATTAGTATCAGTTTCCGCCGTTGACGAAGTAGCGTTTCAAGCAGATATCTGCACAGCCAATTAAACATAACAAACGACTTCACGTAAGTATGACACCTCACGCGTATTAGCTTGTTATCGTTCTACCCTCATAATTCGTTCGGCTTGAACGCTGAAGAATCACGAAAAATGACTACTGACGTGGGGCGTCGCGGTCATTATAATGACATTTCATGAGCAATGTTACGCGAGCGAAGAGTGCTTGTCTTTTACGCTTACTGAGCGCGAGATTCGCGCATCTACATTTAAAGCCAGTGATTATCCAGTCATATACCATCCTTCTTAATTAATCCCTGCAGTAACACGATATAACCAGGCAGTTTTCGACAGCGCGTGGCTAAAAATGTTTATTACCGAGACAAGAGCACGTATAAGCGCTCTGCGCATCCACATCACACTGCCGTTTTATCATTCTAGAATTACAACACTCTATACGGTACTCGCTCTGCTGACAGCTCACGTCTTGAAAAAAAAAAAAAAAAGTACCGCGAGACATAGCGCATGAAGCTAAAATATGAGGAATTCGGCGTCAGCACTTTTGTTCAGAGTCGACGTCGAATTCCGCCAACGCGATCCGCTTTGTGCACTGCATGTCGAATTGGGCGCAGCAAAACAGCCGGCAGCGGCACGCGGTCTATACGTACGATGACACTCGTAGCCGCGAGCTAAAGTACCTCGCAGCAGACTTGAGTTATTACTTACAGCCATTCGTTTTGGTTAAAAGAGGCGCCCGAAATAATATAAAATAGTAAACTGAAAATAAGTTCAGGTTCTTGTCAGCACGTGTGCAACGTCGCATTGCTATGCTACATGCGAGGTAACGCACATTTCTCGCTGAACGGTCGGTTGTGAAAGGCATTGGAAGGGAGAAAAGTTCCGGGTACACGTTGGCAGAAAAGCAAAGGAAATTCAACTGAGTTACAGAGCTTGGTACAGGAGATGTATCCTTGCGCAAATACGTGTCGCTGCGAAGCGACACGTGCGGTACTCGGAGAAATAAAGCAGCAGCAGATATTTAACTACCGTCTCTAGTTCCTGTAAGCTAACTTAGTAGGTTTGGTTTGTGGGATTTTACGCCCCTAAGCGACTCAAGATATGATAGACGCCGTAGTGGAAGGCTCCGGATAGACGCCGTAGGCTCCGGATATGTCGATCACTTGGGGCTCTTTAACGTGAACAGACATCGCACAACATTTGGGCAAACACAGTTTAGTTTTACGCCCCAAAGCGACTCAAGATATGAGAGACGCCGTAGTGGAAGGCTCCGGATATTTCGATCACCTGGGGTTCTTTAACGTGAACAGACATCGCACAGCATTTCGGCAAACGCAGTTTAGCTTGTTTTTTCTTCCTTGAGCATTTCTGAGTATTTATTCAGGCACGTTGCTGCTCACACTCGAACTCCTTCACGAAAATGTCGAACTGCCTACACAGAAATTTTCGCGCGATATCTTTTTGTTCAATGCGGACAAGTTACAGTAAAATTTCATTTGTGCAGATATTCGACAAGAAGATTGGAGCCGAATGACTTGACCAGCTTCTCGCCAAGAAAATATTATGCCGCTACATTCATAGCTGCGTAAGTTGTCCGACTGTTAGGACACAAGACGTTGTTGCTGACGAGGGTGGCGGTAAAGTAGATATTGCCTCAATGACCTTACTAAGAACATATTGATAACATTACAGTTATGAGCATCAGTACCCTGCTGGAGCCTGGAGTAAACAGATGTGCGTGCGATAATGTCGAGTTGACGAAGGCCTATGAGCCCAGACAGAGGAGTTCTTTCGATATCGTTATCTTTGTATAACGATACTATACAAAAGAAAATTACAGTAAAAAGGGGATAAATATACAAAGAGCTTTAAAGCTTTACAAGCGCCAGCGGGAGGCTCTTTCGCTCTTTAAGGTGGCTTATTCTCGGGCGACGTGTACGAAACAACAGCGTCTTGGCCGGGCGCACGTAATCGAGAACAGATAAACTTGTACCTTTCCTTCAAGAAGAAAAGAAAACTTAGTTCAGAACACGCTCGTGCATAAAATAGAGGAGAAATATAAAAAGTTGCGCTGATGAGGATGGATACAGTGAGCTGAACATCGTGTCGAACCCAGCTTTCAGCTTAGCATAATTCAAAGTCGAAGCTATGACAAAAGCAACGTAGCGACATCAGTGGGGTTCATCTGAGATTGGAGGATCCTACTAAATATTCTTGGCGAGATATCTTCTTGCAAATGTAACGTCTATGCTTCTGAATGTTTTATCATTCATACGTATGTTTTCTTTCTTTTTTTTTTTTTCAGCCTTTCTCTCAGCAATGTTTTTACAACAAGCATTCCGTTTTTGGCCTCTGATTGCTATACGCGCCTTTCATATAGTTTTCTTCTGCGCTGACAAAAAAAGAAAACGAAAACGCAGCTCTACACAGGGCAACTAGACCGGCCCGGTTCCGCTGATCCAGATGGCTAGAAATATTCACCCGGCAGCGCCTGTGAGCGGCAAATCCTATCAAAAGTGAAGAGCGGAGCGAGTCCGGCAAGAGCCAATTCCTGCGGCCCGATGCCGATATTTTTAACCCTCGTAAGAGCCCGCATGCCCACGCAAGGAATTGAGCAAGGGAAGATGGAACGCCGCGTTGAGCTCTGCGCTCGCCAGGCAACTGAGAAGATCCGTGGCCCAGATATTATGTAACAGGCAGGTCGCCTTCGAGGGCAAATAGGATGCTGCGGAAAACAACCCCCTGGCGTCGCACTTCAAGAAGGATCAGAATCTCTCTTTCTCTCCCCCCCCCCCCTCCTCCTCCTTTTATCCCTACTTTCCTCCCGCCTAAATCATTCAGAAGGGATTTATTTCGCTTCTTTTTTTCTCATTCAAGATCAGCCCATATTAGGAACCGCTGACAGCCCGAAGTGACGCAAGTCTTTTCTCCGGTGAAAACTAAGAGATAAAATAAAAATATATTATGAAGACAAGGATAAGCGAATTTGTATCTAAACAGGGAATAGATTTTTGAACACTTTATACAGCAAGAAATGAAAAGCGAACTGGCCTTTTTTTTTTTTTTTTTCATTTCTTTCTGCGCCGCTTCGGATCACGCGACGAAGCAGAGCGTTCTTTCGCAAAAGAATACCTCCTTTTTTTTACTGTTCTCATATACACGCATATATTTGGGCTTTTTCTTTTAGATTTTTTTTTTGTTTCAAATACTGCTCATTCCAGTATCATCTTACCACTCTTCGTGGGTTAAGAAGGACCTTGTTTTCACTGGATCTGACGAACGTAAATGAGACGGCCCTAACACGATACGTTCGTCATATTTCCTTCTTTTATTTTTTTTATAAGATTTTAGTTTGACGTATTGTTCTCGAAAACGACTGTGGAATTCTCCGACCACGAAAATGGAGACTCGCTCCATGGCAGTAGACCGTGCAACTGCTCGTTCGAACTCGAGACAGCAGCTCGAGGACCCCTCTGTATATTTTTCCGAAATTGCACAATCATTCGGAACTCTAAGAAACATTCTTCTCAGAAAACCAATATAGCGTTTAAAGGATCGAAGCTTGCACCAGACAGCTTTCGATCGATGGGACGTTCTTTCTATACCAACTCAAGGTGCGGGTGTTTGAACAATTCCTGTGGCTAAACATAGAAATATATAGGACGTTTCACCTAAGGCTGTCAGCATTTTGTTTTTTCGAAGAGGGACCTTTTAAACTATAAAAGCGTTTGTTTTTTTTGCATGATATTGTCAGTGGTGTTAACTACCAGTTCATAAATACCTTTATAACTACTAATATTATCATTAAAAGGCTTTTAACCCGCCGCAAGAAATATTCATCACCGTTTTTAGAGTTTCGAAAATAGCCATTAACGTCTTTGCTACAGCGTAAAGGATTTTGTTTCAAACGCGGTGAAAAACGAAAAGTTCTACGGGACAATAACCTCACACAATCTCATCAAATCACATAGACTATTATACGGTGCACATCATTATCATAAAATATCTTCCACAATTTATGTTAGTGTACAAGAATCTATGAGATCTTACGCAATTATATGCGACTTGCATGAGATTTCTTACGTGAATTGAGTGAGAATGTGTGAGAAAATGTGAGGTTATTGGCTCATACGATTTTT
Source organism: Amblyomma maculatum (assembly GCF_055883805.1). Taxonomy (NCBI): domain Eukaryota; kingdom Metazoa; phylum Arthropoda; class Arachnida; order Ixodida; family Ixodidae; genus Amblyomma; species Amblyomma maculatum. The sequence goes on from NC_139344.1 coordinate 336,996,722, forward strand.
TTCAGTAGGAAAGCTGCAGCAGTGTAGAGGTCATGTGTTCTCTTCCCGCCCTCCGTTCCCAGTCAGAGGCTTCGAAAGGAGCACGTCACTTCCGCACTGATGTCATGATCCGCTCTATCAAAAACGTGGCTATCTAGCCCTGTGCCTGGGCGCACAATTTCGCTTCTTCTCACGTTCGCCCCCAAAATGTTTTGCGCTACAACGACGAAGAGAATAGCATGTTTAAGATTCGAGAAATGGATATGTGTATTATCAGGGGAGTCTGATATTACATACAGAGGGCGACAAACCTTTCAATAAACAAGGCGCCTAACTGCTCTGGTTGGATAGTTAACAATTCAGTATAGTCAGTCAGGCTCCTAGTTAACACGTCTTAGTTGTGTTTGGATGCACCCCACCGCTGACAGTGCTTAGCCGGAAAAAGCGATCGTTTAACTAAAGAAGTGTTGTGCGCGCTTATCGAGACGTCTTATTGATCTCTGAACTCAAGATACAGTTCCTTCGGCTTCAATCGAAGCCAAATATATGCCCGCAAATACAAATATCAAGTACCTTCTGCTTGTGAAACTCGGGTGTGGTTAGGTAAGCGATTGTTTGGTGATGTTTTGGATAACTGTCCAGCCCGCACATGCAGCTTGTGTTCATCTATGTGCTTGCTGCTGATGCAGTGTCAAGTAGCGATCATTCGCTCACACGTCTGCAATCGAAGGCAGGAACGCCGGCCTGTTTTAAAAGCTAAGTCGTACGGTAAACTCAGTCTCATTTAGATGCACGAGTCATCATTGCTTCCTTTCTATTATAACATTTAGTTGTACACCTTAGGCGGATAAATTGTCGCTCTTCCTTGCTTGCTGCACTTGTCGGTGAAACACAATGATATCATGGCCACTGTTTACAATAGTAGGGTGCATTTCTTGTCGTGTCATGTTTTCATTGTCAGCTGTACTACCAAGCTAGGGTGTATTCAGCTTGAATATAGTAGGGGAGAGGGGTTCAAATAACAAGTCGACACAATTAACACTATTAACACAAGAATAGCGCGCAAAAGACAATATTATTATCTCGTATTTTCTTTTACTTGAAACAATACCTCAGCACGCTACGCACAACGACAGAGAATATATGATAGTATGATTCCCCGAACTCTCATACTATGCACTGTTGCATATAGACTCCACTGTTTCGAACGTAGCATTGCGCTCGCGTGTGTCATCTGAAGATGTCATAACAACGCGTTATTTCGCCTCTTGTTGCTACCTGGTGCAAATGGGCACCCTCTTAAGGGTAGCTCTTTGTGGTTTCCCGATTCTGAATGTTCGTAGAGGCTTTGAGATATGAGTCTGCGCTGAGCTTGAACGATTATCACATTTAACAATCATTCAGGGAAGGCTTCACGAGATAAAAAAAAAAATATATCTGTGTTTCTCTCAAACAAATCTCTTGAAGATAGACAGAAGGGACCGAGAGATAACGCGCCTGCATCAGATAACGCAGCAAGAGATGAAATGACGCGTACTTCTCAAGCCGATATAGGTGAGTCTTGTCGGCAAGCACACTTTCACCGTTCAAGGGTAAAGAGAAAGCAGCAGTGTGTAAACACCATACAGATATGGGAATCACATTCGCATGCTTATTGCCATACAGTGCGCTGCGTGCTCGTAGGAACTTTCGTGTGGAAGAGAGAAAGAGAAGGAAAGAAAAGATGAAGACAATTTTCTCTTTTTCCCGCTTGACTTTTACGTTCGGAGCAATTGTGCCGCCGTGCCATATGAGTACCACGTGCTCTTTACCAAACGAAAACACTTCAAAGCTCTGAAGACTCGAAACAATGTGCCGCGAATCCTGCACATTGTAAAAAAAGAGATACATGATGTTATTGTGTTTCAGGAGCGAGAGACTGGAGAAGAGAAAGGGCACCAATAGCATAGACCTGTGTAAAGGTTGTCGTAAATGTTCTCTTAAAAGCAAGCCATAATAAAGTTTCAACGTAGTTGCAACAAGCTCCCTATTTGGGTTTCTGCGAATGATGAAACAAGGCATGCTGCCATGAAAGTGGTGGACAACTTCGCTCACATCGTCAATGCCATCCCCGCTACCATCACAATCATCATTGTCCTACGAATTGATCCCTTGCGAGAGGCCTTTTCCGATCACACAAGGTCCTTGCTATTTCGCGCCATGCGCCAGGCTATTATAACAAGCTTCCGGAACATCTCTATCTATGGATATCTTACATATCTAACTTTCAGCCGCTTGTATTCCTCCAGAAGTGCAAGTCATCAAGTTGCATGTATTGTAGGACGCACGCACGCACGCACGCACGCACGCACGCACGCACGCACGCACGCACGCACGCACACACACACACACACACACGCACACACACACACACACACACACACACACACACACACACACACACACACACACACACACACACACACACACACACACACACACACACACACACACACACACACACACACACACACACACACACACACACACACACACACACACACACACACACACACACACACACACACACACTCATGCAGTTCTGTTTGTATAAATTTTGCTCCCCTGCTTTCCGGGCGTACATCTGCATTGTTGTGACCTGGTCTGACTTGTAAACCGTTTTCAATAGAGCAATAGACACAATGAAACCTGCGTAGCTCTAAGAGTGTTTAATTCTCATACAGAGACACTTTGCAGATCTATCCTTGGGGGAGTGTGTACCCTAGGACAGGCTGCAGTAATATGTCGTTCTACAAGATCGGTTCCAATGTCTTCCAGTGACTGCTAGAGCGTAGTCATGCAGCTCTTTATATTGACGTCACAATGCCTCATGGACGGAGAACACGCAATCAGTTGCGCAATGCACGAGGCGAGATGCGATAATGAAGGCGGTGCGGCGCCGCCACCAAGGATCACGAAGAATATATTACGCCTACTGCGCGCTCTGCCTGCATTTTAAGCTCGTAGCGTGCAAGCTTTTGTGAATCCGTCACATGTAGACCTGCGCCAAGTATAGGCCAAGCCCTGTCGCTTGAGCAAGTGCTTCGCTTACTCCTAGATGGACATCTTAATCCCTAATGACCGATCGCATTGACTGTAACACTTATAGATAGATACCCCCTCTTTGCGAAAGCGAAGTAATCAAGAAAATGCTTACGCTTTGCAATAGCATGCAACTTTTCAATGCTTTTAAACAAGGTTCGCATTGCCGAAACAGATGAACTATACACCGCTGTTGCATGAAAATCTTAAAGGCGCTATTTATTTACCGCAGCTCTTAATTATGCTAATTAGTGGCAATAGCAGCATTTTTACCTCTATTGAAACTTACTCAGTTAAAGTCGATCGCTGTTTTCTTCATGATTTCCTGTCGTATCGATGTTTGGAGTGTCGCTTCTATATGCCTTTACACCATGTGCTGGTGAAAGTGACAATCATAGTTCAATACTTTAATGCAAATAACCCGCTGTCACGCCTTTTTTGGGCACTCAAAAAGCATATATATATATATATATATAAATAATTATCCTCAACACAATATTTTTGAATAGCTGTGTTGGTCGATAAAATGTTGTGATATTCATTTTGGTGAAACAGTTCCGAGAATAAGCACGGGTGTAGTTGAAACAGGGAAGTACCTTCTTGTTGTGAAGATAACCTTTTGATATTTCTCAGAAGAAAAGTATATGGTGGGTATATATTTTCGGCATTTATCCACGAGGAAACATTTTTCAGGCTAACAAAAAGTAGACGTTCAGTTTCTGATACCGCGGCGACATATGGATAAAAAAGTCATCATTCGGGCAACGGTAAATGACAGGTGGAGTGTGTCAGGGAACAAACGTGACATAACGAAACACATTCAGCTATAGAAAAGAGGAAATGGGCATGAGCAGCGCACAAAATCAGAGGGGAAGTTAACCGCCATTTGTCTACTAATGTAACAAAGTGGATTCCGAGAGGGAGCAAGAGGTGGCGTAACAGATGGTTTGGTTTGGTTTGTGGGGTTTAACGTCCCGAAGCGACTCAGGCTATGAGAGACGCCGTAGTGGAGGACTCCGGAAATTTCGACCACCTGGGGTTCTTTAACGTGCACTAATATCGCACAGCGCACGGGCGCCTTGCTTTTCGCCTCCATTAAAAAGCGGCCGCCGAGGCCAGGAGTCAGGATGGATGATTATTTTCAGAAGTTTGCTAGGATGAGCTAGCCGTAGGTGGCGCTGGAAAAATAATTAACAGGGAGGAAAAAAGGTAATTAATCGTATTTAAATATCAATAGGTGGGCTTATTTTTGTCCAAGAGTGGACGTATGCTTAAGCTGATAATGATGCAGATGGAGATGTATGTAAAGTATTACAAAGAAATGCTATGTTGGAGCTCGAAAAAAAAAAAAAAAAACTGAGAACAAAATGTCCCATTCTGTGCCGCCAGGTATAACGGAGTCCAACTAACGAATACTGTGGAGATAACCATGGGCACCGTTGTTTTACACTAAAACAATAAAACAGTCTACTTTTTTTCTATTTTTTTTTTTTTTTTAGGGAAGGTGCAGCGAAACCTGGACGATGTGCACGCCATTAGTTCGGGCATACATAATACTATCTTCACAATCGATGGCTAATCACTGAAAAAAATAATAATGCATTTGAGTTGATTAGAACCACAACACAATTTAAATCAGGAATCTGAAAGTGCCGTCAACAGTAGAGGAACACTCATGTCACCCTGTAGAGATCACAATCTGAACAGCCCACTCCACCGAACTCACGACAGCTTACAGAGCCTTTAAGAAAGCGAACAAGAATAAGCAATTTAGTTCGGCTTCGGTGGTTAAGAAGGCGTCGCATGCAAGTAGACACCATACGTCTCCACGGGTGGTCAATTATTCTCTGCCATTTTGCGCGTCGGAATACAACGTATATGAAGCCTTTGAGTCGAGTATCTGCTCATGAGCTGCACTTTCTTAATTATGAAACTTTATTTTTGTCACCTCACGTACAGCTCGAGAGGTTGCTTCGAAGAAAGTACAAATGCGCACCGCATCAACGTTATAGAAGACTTCGTGAGCATGGTATGCCCAAACTAATCCCCAAATCACAGCAAGTTCGATCAGCCTTTAGGCGGCAACGGGCGAAGACGCTTTTAAGAGGGCGAAAATGGGGGCGAAAGAAAAGGCAGCTCTTTCGTTGCAGGTTTCAAATACTCGTCAAGGTACGCCACCCAAGCAACACAGTCCGCTATAGTCATCTTATCGTTCGCGTGGTTGTCAATATTTGTCACCCACAACACACTCCATCTGGACAAGTCTTGTCGAGGAGCGTGTTGTTGCGCTACTCTATAGACAAGGACAAATGCACGGGAACAACACGCGGGTGCTATCGCCAAGAAGCTACGCGGGGCTCGTACGCGAGCTCAAACGCCTCCAGACGCGCTACGATAACGGATTCGTTTAGCCTTTGCCAAGGGGAGAACGGGAGGGTTCGCGAGGTCAAGACGCGTCTACTACTCCACGCCGTCGAACGTCTTGCGTGAGAGGCTGGGTGGACATCGGCAAACAACGACACTTCCGCATAAGCCCAAGGTCACTTGTCTCGTCTAAACTGTCGTCAAACGCTGACTTGAAATGCTCTCGATAGTTAATTCGATCAGCTTATCCGGCCGTCAATACGTCGTGCACTTGTGGCCAAGCGTAATGTGCGTTTTCAACTTTCAAACCAACTGCAACTGAGAATACAGCATGGCAATTTGATGGCTGTCTATTAAATAGGAGGAACAGCGCGTACAGGCAAGGATCGGAGACAATGAGGAGTGACGGGGACATCGTGTGAAGGAGAATAACTGACACGTAACGGGTATGTGGCACGTGCACGAACTCAAAGGTGTCCCCGAATACGTATACGTTACGAAAGGAAGCGGTGTACCCTGTACTTAGCGGACGTGCTAAAAGTAAAAATGGTCTTAAAATCAAGATGTAATTGCAAAGGAGTAGAATATACTAAAAAGTAAAAAGAGTGGTTCAGTTTCGCCCATTCAAGCTTATTTTGTATTTTCACTTAGTAGATTCAAAACTCTTGACAACTTACACAGAGGTATCGGTTGATCTTCGTTCTGACTAAACTAGGAGGCTAGCAACTGTCTGTCTCATTAGTGCCTTTGTGGAAATGTTCAGTGCGATTGCGCAAATACCGTAGGAGACCTCCTGAGTATAAAACCCTAAATCGTGAACAGAGGACAAGAGTTTAACGCATTCCTACGTGTTTTCTTTCTTTTTTTTTTTTCTTTTTTTCATTTGTTACTTTCAGGCGGTCTTTCACAATGACAGTCTTAAACTCTTGCACACGTTTGTAAGCCAGTGAAAAAGAAAAAAAAAAAAAAATCGCTTGAACCTCCTGGTTTTGAGAAAATAGGTTAGACAAGAAAATCCTTTTCGTAACAGATAGCTAAGCGGAAATGGACTACATTTCGCCTATCCGAAAGTAGAAACCATGCTGCTGTTGTGTAACAAAGCATTCGACGTTGCTGGCAGTTTCTAAATAGTTTCCGTTCGATTTCTTCAGATGAAAAGTCTGAAAAAGTTACTTCAGGTGTAAGGAGGACTCGTCAGAGAGCGGCGTCAAACTTCTTTGGAGCTGTGGGCTAAAGCAATCTTTGCGCAACTCTACCATACCAACGATGGTGGCTATGACGATGATTACTGCGATGGGCGTCCCTTTGTCACTGCTTCTTTCTTCTACATTTCTTGCCTTCCCCTTCCTTCCTGCTGTCTTCCCATATTTGAGACAATTTGAAACACAGTTGACTTTGAAAAAGCTAAACGCTAAAATTAAAAAATACCGTTCTAGGCTAAGAACGAGGCGGCAGGCTTGACTGCCACGACAAGTGGTTTTCTACTGCAGCATGACAAAGAAAAGCGCCCTCTTTGCACTCTGTGCTAAAGTAAAAACCGAGAAAGTCATTTCCTCGCGCTCAAGCTGGAACCCACACGCATGCAGCCTGGAATTCTTTTCTGGAGGTAGCAAAAGTAACTTGCTCCACTGAGCGGGAGGATGAGGTCTGGAAGGGTAGTCCTAACAATAGCACTGTCAAGGCCATGAAAACAATTAAGTGAAGGGGGTAGATAATTAGCTAGATTTAGGGGCGGGCCCAGGCACTCCCTCATGCCATCACTTGGATAAGCGGGAGCGTAACGTATTTCTCAGTATATCATGGTGACATTTGCTACTGATATGTGTCTAACTCATGTAAACACTTTTTTTTTTAATTCCTAGAAAGAGTTATCAAAGAAACTGTACGTTTCGCTGTGTCCAAGCCCATGGTGCATTTAAAAAGGCACGCAAGCTCCTTGCTAGTTCCATGTTGAAGCTCTGCCGCTTGCAGCGGACGGCAGGCCACACTCCCCAATAATCTTCCGATGGGAATGCTTGCTTTCTTTTGGTGTCCCGGCTTCGGCGGCCGCTTTTCGATGGAGACAAAAAGCAAGGCGCCCGTGTGCTGTGCGATGTCAGTGCACGTTAAAGAACCCCAGGTGGTCGAAATTTCCGGAGTTCTCTACTACGGCGTCTCTCATAGCCTGAGTCGCTTTGGGACGTTAAACCCCACAAACCAACCATGCTTTCCTTCGGTTAAAACCTGCACAGGCCCCCCCCAAAAAAACCGAAAAAAAAAAAGCCGCTCAAGTTCCAATCTCTTGAGCACGCTATGCAGCGTTTGTCTGCAGTCATGACGCTATTCTCGAGGTACGGCTGAAAAAAAAAGAAAAAAAGAAAAAGAGAAAAAAAAAGAAAGAAAAGAAAACGTTGAACAATATGAAGGGAAGCTAAGGGCGTCAAACCGCAACGACGAACGGGAGCAGCAGCAGCGCCACGCCACGCCTTTGCCACGCCGTTTCTAAGAAGCAACAGAGGCCGTTTCTCGAGGCTCCGCAACTCGTGACGTCATAATAGCCCCGCGCGACAAAATTCGAAAGAAAAGCGCTACGAGCGGAATCGAAATAAAAAGAGGAAGATTCGCTTGCAGGGGTTAATCTGTGCCGAGCCGGGGTATACGGGCGAAGAAGCGTAAAGCTACAAAAGAGGAGGCATTACACGAAAAGCCACGCCTCCTTGCGGACTCAGCGGCCGCTACGTGAGAGCGGCACGCTTGCAAGCTCACGTCAGATGCTTCGAAACTGCGCATGCGCGAGTTTGTTTTACGGGCGTCGTCCGGTAGAGCTTTTTCCGAGAATTATCGATGGGAAGAAGAACTCACGAGTATAACGTGCGGCAGCATTAATTTTTTTTCTGTCTCTTTATTCGAAGAGTGTGCCATTGGGAATACGGATAAAGTTGTTAACGCTAGATGACCATTAAACGCGCCAATCGGATGTACGCCCCTACAAACGGAAATGATCAGTGTACATTGTTTTCTTTAGTCTTGTTCTTACAACGGAAGTTTGTGGTGGCAGATTTAACCATTTGCCAATAATAGCCGTTAATAAATTCGCTACGGTAGCTCAAAATGACTGCTATATGTAACGAGTTTGGTTTTGATACGATATTGTCCCTTCGTTTGCTGCCTAGCTTTTGAGAAGTCAAGAAGTGAACGCAGTAGCTTGTAAACCAGGTGGAGCTTTTCAAATATAATCGTGTACACGCTTTTTGGTTTCCTGGCAGCGCCGCCCCGCATGTTGTGGAAGACGAACGAAAATATATATATATATATATATATATATATATATATATATATATATATATATATATATATATATATATATATATATATATATATATATATATATATATATATATATATGTATATATATATATTTATATATTAATTACATTTTTAATGTGGGTTATGGGGATTCATTGTTTTCGAGGGCTTATTTGTAATGTTTGACAAACGTTGAAAATGAGAGCATGTTTGAACAAAACAAAAAGTAATATTTATATAACGTTCCAGTGCTACCAGGTAACTTTCACATAAGGTTTCGTGCCCGAAACGAGACCATAAAAGCTTAGAGCGATAAGAGCAAGAAAAAAAAAAGTTAAAAACGATACAGTGAGACCGAACAAATCAGAGAGTTGAAAGGTCTTACGCGTGTTGTGGAAAAGCTCGAGCAGTCGCGGCAGAGCGCTATCCAATGACCGGGCTTCCATTTTGGCGGCAAATTAACGCATTCGCACCGGCTGCTCTTGCGTTTATGGCATTACTTAGCTTGGGTTTCCGGAGCTGAAATTCTTATTCACAGGAAGACCTGCATGAAAAGTGAACGCTGCATTTTGCTAATCGACAAGTGAATCCTGAGAAGCTAATCTCTGCCATTAAAAAAAAAAATACACTCGATGAACAAACGCAAAACTCAGCTCAGCGGCGTAAATGCGAAGTGCATAGGATGTGGTTTTAGAATGGTCCTTTTATATAGCGCTTTTACGTACAGGTATATCGCTCCCCGAGACACTTATTAAATTGCCTCAAAAGGATCATGTCTATCATTCATGCAAGTAAAAAAATAGAAAAAAAAAAACTGTTTTAGTAAACTTATCCGCAAAGACGGGTTAATGAATGTATGTTCAGAGTTATAAAGTGCAGCACGGCAACTAAAAGCAGGCTTGTTTAATTTGATTCCCTTCGCAAAATTACCGGATGTCAATAACGGGGATATTATACGGAAGATGAAAACTGAAGGGCTGATGAAAAGCCAGCTCGGTACTAAGGAGTGTATAGCCTGACGTCGTGATCGCCGTGTGAGTGGGAGCTTGGAGGCATCTGAGAACCCGGAATACCTGAAACGACGCCCACTCACAGGCAGGCGTGGGCGGAAGGCCTCGGTGCAGACGTTGTTAGCAATCAGCTTCCGGCATTTTTGTCTTTCTTCTGGCACTTGGAAGAAACAAAAAGCAGCCCCGCAATGTGCACCGAAAATATAACCGCTAACCTTCCGGCACGTATGCCACTAAGTTTAGGCAAAACTTATCGTATATTTCAGCGCTTCCTAGCAATTTATCCTATATGATCGATCCAGGGCCGGATTATCCAGGGTTCAAAGGGTTCAGATGAATCGGGCCCTCCGTTCTCAGGGGCCCCCGAGACCTGAAAAAAAATGTCGAGTTTTAAGGTTTGGTTTGAGAAATAATACCATATTATTCCTTATTTTCCGTGATTAAAATTGAAGCTTATGTATTGCAATGCCGAATGTTTCAAATGCTCTTCGTCGCATCGTCTCAATCCAAAAGTCAGCCTCATATTTTGCCAGTCAAAGTAGGAAACTTTGTACTCGCCCAAATAAATGAAAACAAAGAAAAAAAGAAGGTTTTAGCTGTTTTGGTTCATACTTTTAGAAAGGACAACCGATGGTCGCTTAGGGTAACAAATTGGATTCCAAGGGAAGGAAAGCGTGCAACAGGGGGCGGCTGAAAGTTAGGTGGGCGGATGAGATTAAGAAGTTCGCAGGGGTAAAGTGGATGCAGCTAGCACAGAACCGGGTTAAGTGGAGGAGTAGTGGGTATAGTCCAGCTGATGATGATGATGATGGTTCATACTGGTTTCATCTGGTCCCAGCTGGTACTCAACTAATATTCAACTGGCATTAACTGGCTACCTAACAATTAGAAGTCAGCGGGTCCCAGATGGCGGTCAGATGGAATCAACGATTCTAGCTGGCTTTCAGTTGGGCGTCGGCTCGTACCAGCCGGAGAACCAACTGACTTCTGTCATTACTGCTGTTGAGGTCAGTTTTGGGTTTTATTAATCTAAGCGTAAGCAGTGAAAACTGTGACAATAGCAATAAATTATAATTTACAGATTAAGACTGCTCACATCTGGCAGCCGCCTCAGTAATTTGTCGCTGCTGGGAATGGAGCCGCGAGATTCTCAGGCTGGTCAACGTTGATCTCATCAGGAAATTCTCCCAGCTGAAGGCTCGAAAAAGCTTATAAAAACGTAAATGCATTTATTGACTTGCATAACAGTGGAGTGAAAAAAAAAAAAAAAAAGACCTGTTATGTGAATTCACGCCCCATTTGAAATTCCTGTAAAATATTTAAACATCTTTTCTGCATTGTGTAAACATGCAATGTTTCTGTGTGTATAATTAGGTAGAATGCATGTAGAATTACGATATAGGTTTTAATACCTTTTATGGGCGTTTAGGGGCGGCCCTCTTAACTGTTAATCTGCCCCTACCTATATCCCACAATCTTAGTTGTTCCGGAACGGTGCTATTTCTTCTCTTCGTTTCGAAGCTATATATATATATATATATATATATATATATATAAGCGCGGATAAATGAAGGGGAAATGAGGGTGCTCGTTATAATACATGAAGGAAAGAAGCCAACAGTCGGCGATACCAAGGAAAGCATTAGGGTTTGTACTTTGTCTTTTTTTTTTAATTTTTACTTGATAATCACATAAATTAGTAATGTAACGTGTATATATATATATATATATATATATATATATATATATATATATATATATATATATATATATATATATATATATATATATATATATATGCTGTAACGATCGCAAGTTGGTACACAGTAAATTGCGAAGGTTAAAATGTGTGTCATTTAGCTGCGCCCTCGAAAATTATAGCCTGAGTAGTAGCCTCTTTCTTGTTCTCACTTCCTTTCCTTCTATATCAAAAGCCAATGTCGTGACTTTCAAGCTATTCGCTCAGTTTCCACTCAAATATTTCGTTGTGCTATTTCTTACTTGGCCATAATGGTTAAATATATGCATTGATCGCAAGCTGCTGCAGATGGCTGCGAGTCCTGAGACGTGTTCAATTACTTAGATTTGTAATTATTGCAGCAATGAATGCATTGTCATCCTCAGTGGATACGTACCACTTCGATTTTGAACAGCACGAGAATGCTCATTTCTTTCCCAGCCACTCGTTAACACACGACAATAGTTCGTCCTAGGACGATATATAAAACAAAAGTCAGTGCATCATAAAGGTTTATCTCGCTTTGCTCCTAATAAATGCAAAGGTTAGATGAGTTAATGGTTTCCCAAGTTGTGTCTTCCGTTCCCACGGATCCAGAGTGTATGGCCCTTGCGAGCACTTTTAGCCTCCGAACAAGCACAAACATTGGCCAATTTCTTTGCATTAGCATAGTCGTCGCCTCACCCATGCGCAGCACCGCACAAGTGACACATTTTCCAAGTGGAAGGCTGTTAGGGCTCTCTCTGATCTATCCGACACTCAGGAGAGCGCTTGGAGCCAGGCGTGCAAATGTGTGTCGAAGGAGACCCGTTGCGTTACACTGTTTCACCATCTGTGTCGCATTCGACGCGTCTCGCCAAGCGTTTCGCGTTCCTCTTCGATATTCGATGCTTGCCTGTGATCCATCACAAATGCGGCCTTCGAAACAGCCCTGACATATTCACTGAGCTTGTGTTAGCGGTCGCAATGAAAGTTCCTCCGTTTACGTACCGATTGGGCCACTAAGGCGTTATTTATTTATTCATTTACACATTGGGCCTCACTGCGGTTTCAGCGAGGCTAGCGCACAGTGCTGTCTTCTTAGTTCCAAAAGAACTTTATAGCAAGGATTGAAGGAGGTAAAAATGTAACATATAGTTGTCTAATATTATGCTTCTAGTTGAGTTTACTTCCGGCCGGTGTTATAGATTTTCGATTCATGTGGGAACTTCTCTCTTTTTTTTTCTCCCTTTCTGAGCTTGTGGATTAGGATTACAGCAAACCGTCATGCGCTAACCATGATAATTTAATTTTCCCCGACTATTTCCTACGGTATATTAGACTCATATCGAACGTAGTGACCACTTTCCCAGAGACAATGATGATCATAACATGAATGATAACGACGTCTCTATTTACAGCAATCATCGGAGCACTGAACAAGTTGAACTTAAGCTCTTGATGACATCGAGTCTCAACTCCGAATGCTCATATTAAACGTCCAAAGTGGCAATAAACACTAAAAACGAAAGAAACACGGACGAAGGGAAAACACACGCGAATTCAAAATCAGTGCAAGTCAAACCAGAAGTTGCTTTTGGCGTATGTCGTTTGGCTTCTCCAGGCGCATGCTTCATTGCAGTGCATCATCGGAATCGTGCTTTAAGTTCCCCCGCGACAATGTCCGCGTTCGATACCTGCGTTCTTGGTTTATCATTGTGGGCGTTGTCGGAGAATTAGTTCCCTGCTTTCACTGCTGTCTTCAAACTTGCGTGTATCTCGAGCAAGAGCTTCCGACATCGTACCGCTTATCGTAAGATTCCTACTGTAGCCGAAGAGTTCCAGATAAAGGGGCTTCCTCATCAGTAAAATCATCCTCTTGCATGCAGGAACGGCGCTACCCTAAACCATCTGTTCGGGCTAGTCTACACGATCTTAAACTTAGACATAGAAATTAGGTCAGCAAATACGTCTGTTCTCTTGCAGGGACCTGGTAGACATTTTATACCATATCTGAGTGAGTTTCGAAGGCTGTGCCGACATGGCAAAGGATATGCAGAGGCTTTTGCGAACATGCGAGCAGCGCACGCTATCGATGATGATGATGATGACGATGATGATGATGTGGCTGTCCCCTTTGCATCGGGTGGGCGCAAAAATGCCCCCTAGCCGTTGTTTGAAATGAAAAAAAAAAAAAAAAGAAAACAGAAAGAAAAGAAAGGGGGGGGGGGGGAGTGGAGAATACCAATAGAAAACTGGGAGGAGGAACGGGGGGGGGGGGGGGGGGATGGGTTGGTTAGACTTGGCGGCACCGGTCACAGCACGCTCTGCGGGACAGCCTCATTGCGGTCCACCCTGTCACCCGAAGCATTTCTTTGTACAGTCATCCACCGCAGATTGTACAGTCATCCACCGCCACTGCCGAGCGCCGCAGGAGCCGCCTGTGAAACTTTTTGTGAAGCAGATGTGGGGCTGCACATTTTGCTTGCTGCTCACCGCTGGCAATTTTTTTATTAGTTTACATGATTTACATGAACATTAAATGTGAGTTTGGTACCTGGTGGCTGCGCCGGGTATTCCTGTGCATCAAGTTGAAGAAACCTATTGTACTCGGCAAAGAACAGCACAACATAGAATACACAATACATGTTTCAGGAGAGGACAGCATTAAGCGAACATGATCACTACGGATACCAAGTAGTGAGCAAACAAAACGATGAGAGGTGCACAATAGAGGAACAGAACAAAAGGAATAATGAATATGCAGATATGATCGTTGCAATCAGTCATAGCAAAGGAATATAATAATAGACAAGGACAAATGAATACAAAATACCTTACTGTCAGACACTTGAACGTGAACCTGCTGTCCAGCTACTCTCGCAATCATCTACTGGTAATGACAGCATAGGAAAGTGAACACGAAATATCTTGCGGGCACTCACGAGACACCGATGACGAGAAGTAGTAACTAACATTTAGTAATCCAAACAAATTAAGTAACACGTGGTATTCATCGAGGATATAGTTCTCTTCCAGGAATGACTTTAGCGCCACGGGTACTTAATTTTCCAGCACGTGTGTCGGCCACATAACTGACAGCGTGCATGTTGCAGCCGTGCATTGGCTTTTCGGTCACCCGTCTCCCGCAAAAAACTTCACAAAAATATATCTTCTACCAAACCCAGGCTTTGCGACATCAAGTGATGATATGATTAGCATGAAAATAATCTCGCTTACCATTGCAAGGCTTCATTGCTTTGCTATGCAGTTCGGACGCACTGTGTTGTTAAGGGCGTGCGCAACTCTCAACCGCCCCTTGGGAAATATCGTGAAGAAGAAAGCTGTTGTAGAGACGTCATCATTTTCTCGATAACTCATTGGCGTTATTCGCTTATGCATAAGCCGTTAAACGTTGTGCAAATTGCCCAACCAATCATTGCACTGGCCCAGCAAGCTCCGTTAGTTTATATTGGTGAAATTAGACGCTCCTGCGTGTTAGGCAGCCTGCTTCTCGACGTGTCATACTGTGCCGTGGCATGTTGCGCTTTTAGCTCATTTTTTCCCCCTCGGTCAAAACGCTATACTTTTTACATAACGCAAATTCTGAGGTCGCTGACGTGGCTTCACTGCGAAACCTGCGTGGGATTCTGCGATCACAGTTGTCGCTGCTCTACAGCTCAAAAAGTAAATTGTACTGAAGCGTGAAATTTCATACATGCCTATTTGCTCGCAAAATTCGTTGGAGGCACTTAGATACCTCCTGAATGCGGTAAGGCACGAAAGCCCTCGTGCCACACTTTGTGCTCATTTGCCGCGTCCTTTTGTAGGATGTGACGTGCCATCCAGTTTCATCGTTTTAGACCCAAATGGACCCCAATTATAGGCCCTTCGGTGATGTTAGGTATTCCTTAAAATTAATTAGATGTTTCTTAACTAATTCGACACAAATCCGCCGGATGTGACGTCATAATTCAGGTTTCTTTGTTTGTTTTTTACCCAAAATATAGGTCCCTCGGTGATATTAAGTACTGATCACTCTTAATTACATGTTATTAATCTAATTCGACAAAACTTTGGCGTTCCTAACTCAATCCTGACGTTTTTTGTACTATCTCGACGTCCGAGCTGTTCTCACGTCCCCTGACTATATTGACGTCCGGCGTTATTTTGACACAAATTTGACATTTGTGGCTCTAATTAATTAAATAATTACAGTAATTAATCTTGGCTTCTAGGTTCATTTTTTTCTCCTCTACCTCCCTCTACCTCCTACCATCATTCTTTTTCTCCTAACTTTATTTGTTCAAGCGATGGCAGGGGTGTACACCTCGCACGGACGCACACTTTCAGCACACATCCATGTATGAGCCTAGAGAAGCTTTCGCCTTAATATACTTTTGGCTGCAGAGGCCTAATGGTATACTCCCTAAAGCTAGCCATGAGTTATTTTCTTTTCTTGAGATCTTTTTTTCTCTTTCAATAGTGAGAAAAAAGTGGTGTGTGAGTTTAAACTTCCACAGTGGGTCGAGGTGACTGGACTAATACCTAACTGAGCGCTGTGCAATGTGGCTGCATGGCGGAACGGTTCCAACATGGAGTAAAATTGCACATCTCTGGGATGCGTCGAAATAAGGTCACCGTTGTCAGGGTTTGATCTTAAGCCCTTGCTTTCAGCATACGAGTACCAAGGCCGCCAAGGAACTGCGGCGGATAACTTTTGCATGTTTGTTGGCCCCTTCAGAAAATTTCAACAAGTGTGTAACGTAAAAGAGCGAGAGTTCGAGCTTGCATTTCGTTAATTAGAATAAATAGAACATCAAGAACCCAGCGCAATCACTGACCAAAATTTCGATCTGGTAGAGAAGCGCCTTCAAATCACAAATGCTGACAGCTGTTAGGCAAAAACCAACTCCTGCAGGTGCTAATCCTTTTTCGCTTTCTGCCAAGAACCTAATTACGGCAAATGTTACACCAAGCGTTAAGCGGTCAATATCTGATGTGGTGCAGTGTGGATACGGGTTCAAAAAGTTAACACCTAGAACTGGATATATTTATAAAATATCTTTATTATCGTAAGTTTATTTTTTACGATAGTGTGTTATACTGCTAGTTTGGCAACAAAAATGAAAACACGAGCTAGCTGCTATTATACAAGGTGCCGGATAGTGATACCATTAGCATCAACCTTAGCTTCAGTGCCATATTTCAGTACTTCCACAACGAGTCCGTACGTTGCTTTTGGTGCTAAATTCATAAATACTGTTAAGAAAGCCACAAGTTGCCCCTGAAAATTCCGCTGTTCATTCTTCTCAGGCAATAATAACTGACCCGGCCAGCGTCTTTCCACAAAATATAATTTCAGCGGGTATTCAAACATTACATCAAAACCCATGAAGGAACTGCACCCAATTATGCGGTCTCTGCGTATAGCCATGGTAGTTTAATAGCAAATAGCTCGACATGTGGACACGCATAGTCCGCCCTCTGGCGCACGGTTGCTGGGCTAAACCACGGGTAAATCTTCGACGTCGCCTTGAAATGTCAGCTGGAATAGAACGTGCCTGCGCTGCTGGGAAGTTCGAGAAACAAGTAACTGCAACCAACAGCACTTCGCAGTCAGGACTCGTTGCTCTTCCCCCAAGCAGTTGACGCAGCTACATAAAATTAACGTCCTTACGCTAAACTAAAGAAATAAAATTTCAGCCGCTAACTTCAACCCCTGTGGCAGCAAAGGCAACGCGAATGGTAATCGCGCGCAAACATGCGAGCCAGTAGACTCCAGCACTGTTTTTTACAACCAGCTGCGGCATGGATATCAGTGGACATAGAACAAGCAGTGCTCACGTTGAGAAAACACATTTAATATAATCATATTCTGGTGTATCGTGAACATATACGTATTCGGGAGGAGGTCATGCAATTCAGAGGTAAATTGCATGAGACCTGCTGTACAAACATCCGTGAACGTGCAAGAAAAAAAAAAAAATATTACACACAACACAATACGCTCCACGTACAATAGGTAGAAAGTTTCAACTGTGCTTTGTTAGCACAGCTGTGTTACGACGTAAGCTGCAGCATGTAGAGATATGCTCTCAAGACAGCAAAACAAGCGCCGATCTGTACTATACGAAAAAACGGTGACTTGAGGATCCTTGGATAGAAAATTATTGGAGGTTAGCTTTCTTGTTAATATCGCGTGAAAATCGAAAAATAAGAATAAATTTTACTTGAAAAGGAACTAATGAAGTCGCTTACTAAGTGCATTTACTTTTTTTATTTCTTTACTCTGGTCGTGTCTCCCAAATTACGGCGAACTGACGAATTTCTGCTTTTCGTCAACCTGAATATTAATGATCTTCTTCGGCCAACTTCAGGGCCTCATTTGCATGACTGCGGAGTTATGAATGTTGACAGATGCGGTGTCACTCAGGAATTAAGGGGCGCAGCTAGTGTCTGGGCTTCGAAGAAGAGCGCGCCCAAGCCCCGCCCCGGTCATGGAGCTAGAG
The DNA here is from genome assembly GCF_055883805.1 of Amblyomma maculatum. Classification (NCBI taxonomy): domain Eukaryota; kingdom Metazoa; phylum Arthropoda; class Arachnida; order Ixodida; family Ixodidae; genus Amblyomma; species Amblyomma maculatum. The sequence continues at coordinate 337,014,670 of NC_139344.1, forward strand.
ACAGCTCTGTGCCCTTCCCCGGAATCGATCCCCTGGTAATTTAGAAACACCGCCAGTAGACAGGTAAATTACTCAGGAGTGTCGTTCAAGTCACGAAAAGTATCTTTCTCTGTAAGCAGAGAAAAGAGTGCCGAATAAGAACGCCATCTTTCAAGGGTTGGTCTTCGTAGGAAACAACGAAAGCCCGAATTCGCAATGAATACGGAATTCCTTCTTTTTTTTTTTTTCTTTTTTTTCGCTTGACCAACAGTGTTGGACAGAGTGTATACGCCCTCTTTGTGGTACGAACAGACTCGCGTAAACACAGGTTCTGTATTGAGGGATTAGGCTGCCTTTCAAATGCGACAGTTGTGTCAAATAAACCAAACTCAAGAAAAGGGCGCTTCTTGGGAACTTGCGCTTCCAAGAGTGCCGAAATTTACAAATTCCCCTTCGAGCTATGCATAACGACGCACGCAAGATAGGAATGCACTCATCGTGGCAGGCGCCCTTCGTACAACGCTAATGCATGCATGGGCTACGTTACTCGCGTGTGGAGGAGCGAATAGTTGCAGGGACGATATTTTCACGTGTCGTCATTCATTATACCTGTTCTTAGAAGCGGCGCTGGGTTCTGGAACTGGAAAGTGCACAGCCCCTCAATTCCACGTGAACAGTAGTTTCGTAAATGCGTTAATTTGTGTTCGCAAAGCCAGCAAGGCCCGTGAACTTTGCTGAATGTGGTCACACAGTTCATTTTCATTTCATTCATTAATACTGTCAGCCACCATAAGGGGCTGTAACAGGAGTGGAAAATACAAAACGAAAAATGAGCAATATAGAACACGATGAAAATCAATAGTCAATCAAAAATTGTCTCTGAATGCACACACAAACAAAACAAGAATGAATTACACAGAAATCGGAACAACAGCCATCCTACACAACAGCAATAGAACCTCATCACCTTGTGGTAGTGCCATAGATGAAATTTTCTAAATGGCGTACAAATTCAGATAATGATGATGATCGAACAGCAGAATCTGGAAGAGAGTTCCAGTCCTTACAAGTTCGCGGGAAATAACTGAACTTGAAGCAATTATTTTTTATAGCCGGCAATGGAATGAACCTACTATGACGATGCCTTGATGTCTCATTAGTTTTGATCTCAAAGTAGTCTGATTTATTAATTTTTAGATAATTATTGATAATGAGGTAAAGAGTTTTTAGTCTTTCATACCTGGTTCTGCTTTCTAACATTGGTTGTTGGGCTTGTTGGCAGAGGTCTGTTGAAGAATGGTTACGGCGGTATTTATTATATATAAACCTTGCAGCGAGCCGCTGAATCCTATCTAGCTTGTGAATGTTAGTTGCTGTGTGAGGATCCCATACTACTTTGGCATATTCAATATTTGGTCTGACTAGGGTTTTGTAAGCCAGGCACTTTACTGTGCATTGCGCTACCCCTGAAGAAGGAATTTATGAAACGTAATGACGGTGTAGGAAGGAAGGATATAATCGGTACCTGAATATGTTTATAATCGCAAACTGCGTTTTCGTTCCCTGCTCACTTTCCGATCCTAGGTGAGACAGTGTTTGGGCGTAGACTAAGGTTATGGCACCAGCAAGAGTGCGACAACTGCAACATTCGAGCCCAGCTCTTTGACGCGCGGCAGGAACAATCAGCAAAGCTTGGTTTATATCTTCTGCATAAAGAAGAAAAATGAAGAAAAGAGTAAAAAAAAAAAAAGTTCCTTATTTTTAGTACACAGCTTTACATCAAATAAGGTGCCATGGCAATTAAACATGAGGAGTATCATAGATCAGGATAGCACTTGGCGTCTCAAGGAGTCAGAAAGCCCAAATTGTAATGTGTAAAACAAATCTAGAACACATTTAGTGCTCGTTCCTCGCCGTTTAAATAAGAACGTTCTAAATAAGTACCACAAAAATGAGAACGGAATGAAGTAAAAAGCAAATGATACTTAGTGCGGCATGTAATGAAGAGGCAGAAAAGTGAATGTCGCTGAGGGCAATTTCAATTTATTTTATTTATTACATAAGGGGTGGCAAAATTGAAAAGTACATATTCACAATAACAGCTCCCAGTCGAAAAAAAACTACAGAACTGTGTCAAAAATACGACAAAATATCCTGTAGTTCTGTCGTAACCATCAGATTTTCTGAAGTTCTGTAGTACTTTTCTGTAGTTCTGTAGTTTTTCTGTAGTGTATTGCTGTTGTCTGTAGTTCTGTTGCCCTTTTCTGTTCTAACTACATACATTTCTGATGTTACTACAGGATGTTATGTTGCCACAACAGGTTTCCCGTCAAAAACCGCAGAGAAATTCTGTCATAACATCAGAAAAATTTCTGTAGTTTTTTCCGACTGGGAGGAATTTTTTTTTACATTCTCGACAAACTTATGTGAGCGAAGGATGTTAGCATTATTGCCTAAATATGTTTATAATGTAGTGTATTGCGAAACAGTGTAAATGTAGTGGGGACCGGCGGAGTATAGGTGTTGTTTAATTGCCTTTCCATCAACCTGTGGTTTAGAAACATGTCTATTAAAGAAATCTCGCCAAACAAAACCTCAAGGCCAAAGAAAGGGCAGTGATCTCTCCGCATGCTCATAGCCATGAAACGTGATGTTCTCTTCAATTATACGACTGTATATGGAAATTAGCATCACGTCACTCGAGGAAAGAAAACACTGCGCCGCCCGTTTTGCAAGCCCGCTCCGTGGTGACTTTCACGCCGTGGACCCGATTCGCAGCTGTCGGTCGCTCCGATGTAAACAAGCTCTGCGCATCGCGCCAGCCAAGTTCACCGGCGCAGCTGCGAGGAATAGGACAGCGACGACGCATTACAAAGCCGCGCGCGAGAAATCCGCCTGAAGACTGCTGCACCGTGTCAGCAGCAATCGAGTACAAAATGCGCGCACGAGCTGTGCAAAGCGTCAAGCGTCAACAAATGGTCACAAGCTCCCGTCGATTCCCGGGATTTCCCAGGGTGCTACAGAGGCAAAGCAGGCCGAACGTTTTTGCAGCGAGCCCTTATTTCAGTCTTGTTTTCATACTTTCCTTAACCTTCTCGCTGGCATGTGTCGGGGGCGTGGAAACATAATTATTGCCGATCAGCGGCTTTGCGCGCTGCGGCTCGCGTGAGGCGGACGAGCAGGGTACTGGGCCGTCGATACTCCCCGATTGGCTGTTTTCGAACTGCTTTCCACAGTCTCGAGGCGAAGTGGCAGAGAATTAAGATAGCGATGTTCCTCATTCGAAAGCCGAGTAACGAGCTCCCAAGGAAAATACACGCGCGTTCTGAAACGCCCAGTAGCTGCGCGAGAGTGAAACGGCCAGCAAAGCAGGAAAAAAACAACAACAAACAAACAAACAAACAAACAAAAAAAGCAAATAGGCCGTAAAGAAACATGAGAGGACGACAATCATGAGAGTGCAAGCTCGTTATTCGTGTTATGTATGCGCTTAATCGGGCTGGAACGACTCGCTCGGAATTACTTTTCTCGGCTTGTGACGTGCATATGCGCGCACACGCTTCGTCTCCTCTGGGCTTGGGCAGGAAAGGCAGTGTTGCGCGTGGACGTAACTAAAACATAAACCAAATCGTCAAGGACGAACGACCGGTTTCTGTGAGTTAACGTTTCTTCAGCCTACTCGACTGTGGTGAAACTTCAAGCCAGATAGAGGGAGAAATCTTACGGGAAATACGGGAAGGCTGAGAGTTAAAGTTATAGAGATTTAGAAAAGTTGGCCCCAAGACATGGGAGGCTCAAGGAAGTAGCGTTGTTAGAACAGCGGTTATTCATGTCGATCATTTAACTAGACGAAACGACATGTGCTTTTTTTTTTTCATTTGGCATTCTTGCAACTTTTTTAACTTCCAAACTTGTTTTTGTTTTTCCCCTTTTTCCGTATGTGAAGCCAAGTCCGCGTCAAACAAGTATCACATAACGTTAACCCAATAGAAGGCGTACAAGAACGTTGAGTTTCTGGAAATCCTGCTCACTAAAAAACAATCTGGAAGATATCGACGAGGTGCCTAACACCTGCCATTTTTGAATGCTGCTTCGTCAACCTCAACATAACGCTGCAATGTTTTACATCACGAGAGTGAAGACTTGTCCAAGTTTGAGGACCACTAAAAAATGTTTTTACAGGATCTCCAAATTACTATAGTTCCGCCAGACAGTTGCATACATCCAACTTAAGTGGTTATCGAGATGACAGCACCATATGCCACAAAACCCAGTTTCTACAGGGTATGGATGGCAAACACTTTCTGTTGGAACTCTGTCCTTCGCTAACTTCAGACGACTACACAATGTCGGGATCTCCGACAGCGTATTCAGCTGAGTGGCAACATAGTTTTCTACAAAATACCGCCCGCTTCATTACTATGCTGTTCGCTTCAACAGAATAAAGAGAGAAATATAGTTGGATAACGAGAAGAACAAAAACAAGACGAGGATGACCTGGCTGTGCGTCCGCAGTTTGGAAGCTATTAAAACGGGCTTGGAGAAATCGCGCTGTCCCGCTGAACTGATACTTTAACCACAGATGCTATCTTCCTTTATAGCTGTTATGGTTTAAGGTCACTGGCACATCCGCGTTTAATGTAGCCCCCTCAAGTTGGTGAAGTTATGTGTATATAGACGAGATGACCAAGGGCGTAGGTTAGTCGGACTTTGACTGCTTTACCCTTTCCGTAAAGTGAACTCAGAAGAATGTCATAAAACCCCTTGTTTCCCAATTGCTACCACCCCATCTAAATGTTAGACACATCTACGCATTCTCCAGTTTACCGTTTGTGAGAGAAGCATTGCTTGCAACACTGGTGCAGCAAGGTAGGTTTATTGGCATATTCTGCTCGGCTGAACTAATGACAATATATATTGACTCATGAGTAGCTACAAAAAACAAACTGAAAAGCAGTTAAATAAGGTCAAGTCGAAAATAATACAACATAAATATTTAGACTGATGGCCATGTGGCGCGTCAATTGGCGAATATAAACAAAACTCCTCAGCCGTCATCAGAAAAAAGTTCAAGAGAACAATATCTAACTATTTAAAGCAGAAATAAAGGGGAAAGTACCTCGTGCGCAGCACGACATCCTTCTTTCCATACGAATATGCATGCACTGCTCGCGTATCATGCAAGTGGTCCGGTATTGCCGAACTTTGAAAGGTGAGTGATTGTGTTCTTTTCGTTCGCTGCGCTCGGCGAATTCGATTCCCTACTGATAGTACCATCGCGTGCTACTGGGGCCTCCGTTTTGGCATTCGTAACACGAGGCAGCAACGGCGAAGACCGCACATTTCCGGAAGGCTTTTTCTCGTCCGCGCCAGCATGACAACAGCGCAGAGCGCCTCAGGGCTCACGCGCTGTCTCTGCTCTTCCGCCTGCCCCGAAAAAAGAAGGAAAAGACAAGTTCCCTCCACTCCCGTCATGCAAGCCGATCAAGGCAAACGACTGCTTAGCAACAGGAAGACACAGCATCGGACAGCCTGCCAGGATTTATACAAAGTGCCACTAAACATACACAACGAGGATGCAGAGGCAATACTAGGTGGCGCATGAAACAGTCACTCGAAATCCGTGGCTCACTCGTTTGAGATAGGATTCTAGTTCACTTTAATAGGATCAAGCAGGTTATGTTGGGGTAGCGCTGAGCGGTGTCACTAGAGCATCGTGCTTATCAAGAAAGGGTACTCTGAAATATATGAGGCAGTTAATGCTTCAAATGTTTCGGTTGGATGGAGCAAAACGATGCAGTATGGAAAAGTAGAAAACTAAGTGATGCTTCAGCCACATGGGTGCTTTTTCAATCCTAGGTTATTTTACCTGCACAGTAGGGCGCATGCTCCATGCTACTGAGGTTCTGTTTCTTGCATGCAGGAGTTTCGAGGTGTAGAACCAGAGCACCAAAGTGTTCATAATCCTGCAGAAGTTAATGATTCCAAAATAGCGACCCAGACAAATGTGCTATGAGGTGTTTTTGACGGCTTTTGTGTTGTTTAGAAACCTGACACAGCTTGGTCTCACGGAACGACCCGTATTGTCAGTGGCGCATTCCAAACAAGGGATGTTATGCAGCCCGTTGAGCGTGCGGACCGGCTTAAAGAGAGCGATAACGACCTGGGAACCATTAGCGTTATCTTGGTGGCTCCTTGCCTGGAGTCACGTAGGCGCTAACATACCGCCTGTGCGATTACAGCTAAAGGTCTATGGAAGAAAACGCGCCGTGATTGATTTGTATTTTGAGCTTACCTCAAATGCGAGGACTGGCTTTCTACCAGTGTCAAACAGGGCAGAAACAAAGGCTTTCCTGGTCATATTGTTGGCCAGTTGGGAAGTGGAGCAGCTTCTTGCTAAACCTAAAAAGGAAAGCTACTTATTGAAAGCTACTTAAGGTATGGACATGAGCCTAAGCGAGACCTCTGGCATGGGAACTTTCGCGAATTCAAGATGTAAATAATCATTCAGACCGAAGAAAAGATAGCTTGATCGTTTTTATGAATCCATTGTGACAGATGTCCTTTAGATAAAATGCAACAGCCAGTTCCCCCCCCCCCCCCCCCCCATGTATGATTCGGTGCCCGTAGGCCAGGATAGTACCTGTACCACACAAACTCCGCACTTGCATTGTTCATGTACTGATAGCACGCATCTAGGTTTCATCCTGTACATAAATGTGTCCATTAGGGAACCTGAAATGATATCTTTCTCAGCAGCTAGGATTTATTGCATTGTTTAGCGGACAGTGCTGTACGCTTGTGAATAACCACTACTACTCTTGTGAATAAAGATCTGTCGACCACAAGCTAGCCGAACCCAGAGTTCCATCGCTCCGAACTGCGAAGAGCATTCAGGAAGACAGCGTCTCCGTTCATCTCGAGCCAAGCCGTACCAACGCCTGGCGGAGCATTGAGTCCAAGGGTGCGGCGCTGGTCACTGGGTCAGTGAACCCGCGCCGGCCCTTCCGTTGGGCAGCAGCAGCAGAAGCCGCGTCTTATCCGCCGCGTCCCTGGCACTCGCCCGCGCCGCTCTTTTTCCGCTTCTGTCAGGAAAAAGGAAAGCGCTTAGGGACACCCCCACCCGCGTACCCAGTCACGCAAGTCGTCAGCCAGAAAGTGCGCGCCTTGTCGCTTCTCTCTAGGAAGCGGCAAAAGCGTCAAAAGCGGCAACCGAGAAAGAGGCGCACCGGAGAACGCTCCGGCCACTGATAAAGAAACGCGGCTTCGAGCCTGCCTCTACCCCTCGAACCCTGCAAGGTCGCTAGTTCGACTGGAGCAGCAGCCGGCGCGCTCCGATAGCGATGAAATGGAGGATTATGAACTTCACATTAGGAAACGATCTTCGCTGGCGTTAAGGGGTCCGAAGGCTTCCGTTCTGACGTCAATGTCGAAGTGACCCCGCTTCGATGTTCAAACCAAACTAAATGCATTCGTATTCCGGTCGTCGATCCATCCTCTTCGATATCGAAGTCGTGTTCTTATACTTGCGGACGCACATTTTCCGCGCTTTTACGCACGTGGGTGTCCAAGCTGTATATACTGAAATCGTTCTAATAAACACGATGGGAAACAAGGTTTCCTTCGAAATCACATTATACTGCGCGCGCTTTATTAGCGCTGTACACTTCACTCGTTGTTACTCATGCACACCATCACCACCTTCAAAGTTTCTCCAAATTGTATAAATGCCCCCAAGTTGTTTCCTTAAAACACGGTGATGATAGAGACCTCACTCTTCTGATAGCCTCCGTATGGTGGTGGTAAACCACCTTCGATTTAGCGCATGCGCACGCTGACCGCTGCTACAGTTGTCCCCAAGGCGTTCAGTCTTTACAGACGCGTCAAGGTTTCTCCAGCCAGTAAACGGAATACTTAATAATGAAATCTCCTATCAGTACATTCTTGATTTCTGATGAGGTTTCACCATGTCACTAAGATGGATTGCGAGGCTATCATTAATCCTTACGATGACACGTGCACTGGGCCAGCTTATGCATTACTTTACAGAAAATAACTTGTTAAGCTTATCAGAAGCATACAGCTTCATTCGAAAAAAAAAAAAAAAAAACGACGTTAAACATCCAAACCCCGTGTAGATGTTTACAGTTCGGGGGACGGTCACGTGAAGCAACTGTGCCTTCGCCTTGCTTCTGTTTGCCTCTCAGAAGTAAAGTACAAGCTCTCTGTCACGCACCAGATCCGCCGGGCTTCGGCGAGTCAATTTTAGGCAATTAGAGAGAAAAGAAAAAGAAAATGAGCTGAAAAAAAAATCTAGTCATTTCCCCAGAATTCAAAGCTGCCAGTAAGCAACACACATAGTTAATATTTTAGCCACTTAGTTTTCATTCGTCGTTTCTTTCATTAATATCATCTAAGCTAACCTATTATATATAATATAATTGGTTCACAGGAAGGGAAAGGCGCAGTATCTGTCACACTTTTTTTTTTCGGTGGACACCTGAACCGCGCCGTAAGAGAAGGGAGGAAGTTCAGCTTCTCTTTCGCACAATCTTGCTCTATGTCCTTCGAACGTTGGTGCACCCGCGAAAGTTAGTTCGAAAAACTTTACCCCTTGTGCCTTCCCTTCTGTTCCTATTTGTTTCTCAGAGTGTACACACGTGCGCACGCGCGTAAGTGCCCACCATCGTATAAGGCACTGCTCGCCAACGCCGCCTCGGGCCGCCGCCCCGCCCATGACGCGACCGGCGTACGTCACGATTCAGTTCAGGGTCGCAAGGACACAGGAATGCTCGCGGCCGTTGCAGAAGGGCCCCCTGCCTTCGCACGCGCCTACAGCCTCCGTAGCTGCTGCCTACGTATACTCCGCTTCCCAGCAGAACACGAGCGGGGTCGGGAGCATGCGGCAGCACGTGCCGGCAGGGGCAATCAGCCTCCCACGGGAAGGGGCGGTGCTTTATTGGGGCAGCGGTTCTGGAGAGTCGCATGATGCCTAATTATCCCTTATAGACCCGCAGGTAGCCATCCAACCGGTCGGCGTGAGTCACTGTGGCTTGCGTTGTTGAATTCGTGAAACCCTGTGGAGGTTGTACTCCGCTTCGGTTAACGTGTGTACAAGTTCTCGAGGCGTCTCGTGCGTGGAATAAGGTCACGAGAACTAGATGGCGGGTAAGTTGGTATTGATTTGTGAAACGGTGCAAGGAACTACGATAAATGGAAGGAGAGGAGAAAACGCACACAGGCGAGAGAATAGGAGAATCATTAAGGCGGCAAGTTTACCGAAAGATGCAACTTTCTTGACAAATTAGCCGAGCACCTGACAGTATATCCAGGTAGCTTGAATGCAGCTTTTGGAACGTTTAGATTACTGCACTGGTAAAAACAAAGTGCTAAAACCACTTCTGTTTGCAATATTGCTTTTGTTTATTAGCTTTTTTGGCTTTAGTGATTGGCTGGGCTTAGGTTGGTAATCCGAAGTATTGTCCCTCAAACTTTACTAGTCAGGTGAGTATGTTCTTCTAATGTTCCCGAAAATGTTGTCAAGAATTCCTCTTATAAAATAGCAACAAAGCGGGCAAATAGAAATGAAGACAACACCCCGTGTATTCCAGCTTTTTGCCCACTGTTGTTTTCTTTCTTTTTTTACTTCGTACGGTGAAGTACCTGATTCGCCTGCATGTGGTGATCTAGCCAATTATAACCGTCATTGATGCAACATGCAATGCCCTGACCAATCACGAGTCGTAGTTGTATGCGAAAGTGCTTGTAAATCAACTTTTGGTTTGCTACTAACCTATGAATACGCGGCAGTCAGCTGCTGAACTTGGCTGATCGCTTTCGGACATCATCGACACTCTTTGAATTCAACTGATTTGCATGCTTTGTTCGTCCGGTTTGTTCATGCCAGGCAGGATCAATTATTTCTTATTGGTTATATATCGTGAATGTTTAGGTTCTGCACCTGTTAAGCACCATTTCTAAGTTGTTTCAATGGCTGTTCGCAAAGGTAGAATAGCAAATATACTTATGTGCTCCATGCTCGTTCCTATAGTAGCACATTTTACCAAAAACGGAGACATGCCCTTTAGGAGAAGGTCTCAAAGCAGGGCTCAACTTGCTTCGCATGGGAATGCCCAAATTTCTCGCAAGTGGCTCCTAAAAAGTTAAAGGAAGCGACGAATCGAGATCGTGGCATAAGAACCTGTGCAATGCAAACAGCCTCCTTCGAAACGGCTGACACAATACAACTCTGAACCTGCTCATCCAGCACGCAGGCGCACGCACGCACGCACGCACGCACGCACACACGCACGCACGCACGCACACACACACACACACACACACACACACACACACACACACACACACACACACACACACACACACACACACACACACACACACACACACACACACACACACACACACACACACACACACACACACACACACACACACACACACACACACACACACACACACACACACACACACACACACACACACACACACACACACACACACACACACACACACACACACACACACACACACACACACACACACACACACACACACACACGATACACACACACACACACACGATGTGTGTGTATCGTGTGTGTGTGTGTGTGTGTGTGTGTGTGTCGTGTGTGTGTGCGTGCGTGCGTGCGTGCGTGCGTGCGTGCGTGTGTGCGTGCGTGCGTGCGTGCGTGCGTGCGTGCGTGCGCCTGCGTGCTGGATGAGCAGGTTCAGAGTTGTATTGTGTCAGCCGTTTCGAAGGAGGCTGTTTGCATTGCACAGGTTCTTATGCCAATGTCAACAACCTGTTCTGTTCCTAAGAAAGAGAAAAATATATACAAGGGACGCTCAGAGACGAGAAGACAAAAACAGCAACAGTATCCAGCGACCAAAGCTACTGGTCCTGTGACATTTCCCGGACGCTGGGGAGTTGCAAAAGAGCTAGTCGACTTCGAGGAGAAGAGCAGGCCGCCGCGGACGATTTCTCCGAGCCGCTACAGCGCGGCTATTCCAAGCCCTTTCTATATCTGGGGTCACGATCCTCTTGGTGGAGAACATTTATGGCTTCCGATGTTCCCGCACTGTCGTTTACTCGAGTATGTGTTGCGCCCACTACAGCGAACCACAGCAGGTGCTCCCCTACGCAAGCATTCCCCTGGAGTACATAGTGCATGTAATAAGTTCAATTTACCCAGGCAACCCACTCGAGCGATTTCTTTCTGGCAATTGGTCCTTTATTGTTATTTTAATATGTTTTACCTCGATTGTTATAAAACATAGAGTTGGATAACATCCTATACAGTGACACCGGGAACGAAGGGGGTGGTCTTGGGAGCTGTCAAACTGTATTGACATTTCATTTTCTGGTCATCCCATTACGCTCGATACAAAAAAAAAAAAAAAAAAAAAAAAAAAAGGGATTAGTGGAGCTCTGTGAATAATACATGTCAGGGGGATGCTCACGGGTACTTTATTTGGTTACCTGGGCCTGGAGGAACTATAGAAGGAGGCCGCGTGCTAACAGAATTGACTTATCTAAGAAAAATGCGAAAATATTCTTAGCGCGCGTTCGGATTTTGTCTGTCACCAGCTGCGCATCATGAGTTTCTTTGCTGCCTTTTACATTAACCTCTTTACAAAACAGATAAAGGGATTGAAAAAGGTAATCTTTGTTACACGCTATTCGAGAAGAAAGATGGAGTGGTTGTATAAAGGATAAAATGAGTTGTATGTGTTTCTGAACCGGAATTTCGACAAGGTGAAGCAGGCGTTGGTTCTCAAATAACATTTTAAATAACAGCTACCGTAAACTTATACATGATAAAAAAAAAAGCAGTAACTTCAGCGTAACCATAGATAGCGACCACACTTTACCTTGATAGATTATAGGTAACCATACGACGTGATATAACCGGATGCAACGATAGTTAAACTAGTGACCGCATTTCTCATAAATTACGAACATACCTCTTCTTTATCAGGAAATCACCCTTGCAAATGGACAGCCGATATTTTTTTCCTCACGCACTTCATTGTCAATTCTCTATATCTAAAAACAACTCGACACTGCAACTATACTCTTCCTCGCATCTTGTAAGAATGATGAGCAAAATCTTGGTCGCGCTTGCCACGAATTGCATCGGCTAGGGGCGAGCGTTCTCGGTCGGTTAATGTGTTCTAATATATTTTTCTCAACAAGAAAGTTCTCACCAAGCAGACCTTCACTGAAGTACTCTGGTTGTACGAAGAGAGCATATACTATATCACATTCTTGGGGTGCAATGTACTAACGTGTACTCACTGTACTTAGCACGCCTTATCTTCTCTTCCACATGGCTCAGCAAAGCGCTTCGCGTCATAATAAATGGAGCACGCGTTTTGAGGTGGAAAACAGTCAATGCACTCTATATTCCATCCCATAATGACGCACTGACGACACACCGCAGAAACAGTTTTATAAAGTCGCTAGCGAACAAGCCTTGCTATCTTACGGACTTTCAGCTGTGCTGCAAAGCTATTTGTTTTTAGCCATTCTTTTCTCGCACCCAATTTCAGACACAGAGAGTGATTGCGATGTTGGTTACAGAATGGCTTTCGAAGTATAATTTCGAATAAAACAAGAAAAACATCGCCTAAAAGCTAAAGTGCGCATACAGACGGTTATCTCGTAGAAGTACGTGGAAGTTCTTTTTTTCTTTCTTTTTTTTAATGTTTAAAGCGTAACGTACACTGTACCGCAGCATTCTTTCAAAGCGCGCGCTTGTACAGTTCAACAAGTAAAATATTTTCTTTTCTCGCTTTCGAGAAAAAGTGAATATTGAGACAGCTTGTGGGTCGAAATTTGAGGCTTACAGCTGCGTCGCGGTAAATGCACATGCAATGGATGTTTTAATAGAAAGGCAGGAAAAAAACACAGATGTCACCTTATTATGCTGGTAGTGCCTATTATCTTATGTTACAACCCGCAATAAACAAACAAAATAAAAAACGATAAATGCCTCATATGAAATCTTCTAATCTCGGTCTGCAAATACGAGTGCACATATCTGCGCTCGTATTAAAAGTGCAGTTGCTAGCATTTTATCTAAGAAAGAAAGAAAGAAACAAACAAACAAACAAAGAAAAAAGAAAGAAAGAAAGAAAGAAAGAAAGAAAGGAAGAAAGAAAGAAAGAAAGAAAGAAAGAAAGAAAGAAGGAAAGAAAGAAAGAAAGAAAGAAAGAAAGAAAGAAAGAAAGAAAGAAAGAAAGAAAGAAAGAAAGAAAGAAAGAAAGAAAGAAAGAAAGAAAGAAAGAAAGAAAGAAAGAAAGAAAGAAAGAAAGAAAGAAAGAAAGAAATACTGTCCAAGTAAGTCCAGTCTATGTCTTGTCTTTTGTTTTATAGTCTGCACAGGACTAACGCCGATATACACGAAGTTTTCCCCTTCTAGTAACGGGTTTACTACAAAGCAGAATAAAAGCGCTAAGGAAGTTGTCTGTTCTTAAAGCGCTTCTGTCGCAAGTGCCTCCAAGCTCAGCAAACTGACCCCATTACCGTCTCGTTAACCCCACCCCAATTGAAGCAAGAGTGGCTGTGAAGACGCATATTACAAGGTTTCCTGAACCACGCCCGTTTATTATATAGTCGAGTTTGACTGACAACACTGTTGGTAACGCGGATAATCGGAAACAACTAGTCGCGTGTTAAAAGGGAGTAATTGCTCGTTACCACCCACCTAAGTGCAGCCATTAGGTTACAAAGCTGTGGCTACACCAACCGAGCTCGCCAGGAAGGTTAACAAATCAGAGTAAGGCGAGGACGAAAATATTACAGGATTGTTTAAAGCCGAAAATGAGAAAGCTCGGACTCGAACTCACGACCTTTACGGACTGATCTTATCGAACAGAAACCTTGACGTTGATGTTGCATTTCCATTATCGTCATCATAGTTATATTTGCCCTAGTTTTCGGTGCTATCACCGCTATCACTAGCAGTATATAGTTCATTCCATACCTCTATACAAATATATGTCACTATCACCCTACCACTGTCACTATTATCACTAGGCGTTACTGGGAGGTACACCAGTTTCTTTAGACGTGTGCCAACCTAGTCCCAGTAGAGACAGTGAACAACGGTGCCCGGGCAGAGCACTAAAGCATGCCTTTGCCCAGCTCGCAATTCCCCGTAGCCGTTTATAAATAACGCTGGCTCAGTGGAACCTCTTTAGGACACCACTTTCCTGGTATCGAGCAAAATCGCGCGAAGAGCACTAATCTCCCCTATCCACCGTCTGAGTAGCTATCCAGGAGTGATCCAAAAGACGGGGAGAATTCGTAGAAAGCGTGGGAGTTTGCATGTGAAAAGAAGTGCACGGTTTCAGAAGAAAAGAAAAGAACAACAGAAAACAAGGGAACGCACTAAACAGAGTAGACTACAAAGACGAAGATCTGTGGTGAGTCGAGAGAGGAAGAGAGTCGGTGTTTTTCCGCGCGCTTTAATCGGTTCGTGATCATGGCCCCGAATACGAAATCGAGAGCGAGCGGAAATCCGCGCGACGGCCCGGCTCTCGCACACACAGAGGGACACGCACGCAGCCGCTGCGCTGCGCTCCGGCAACGCTGCGCGAATACACATGAGAGACGACGCCGCTCAGAGGCGCTGTTGTACGTCATTAAAACAGTGCAGTGTTACGGAATCCATAGAACTAGAGGTGGTGCTGTCAGTAAAGCGAGTATGTACCAGGCTGAGTGTTCTATTTTCTTCTTTTTTTTTTTTTTTTTTTTTTGTTTCAGTGAGGCATGAATTCGCTGCAAACTTTATTTCGAAGATAACAATGTTCAACTTCGATCAATATCTCCGCTTCCAGGGAAACTAAAAATTTCTCTGAATTACACGGTAATTCAATTGTTGAACTCAAATGGCATCTCCTGATAGATAACTTTAAGACCGTGGTGTGGCGAATGCGCTAACTACTGCAGCTAGAACCATGCGCCAACGGGGACAGCGGCAGTGCGGTGCAGCATCAGCCGCATGGCTGTGCGGACGTTCTAAAACTCTTTAATAACATGCAATGTTCACGGGACCGAAATTCTCTTCGAATAAACAAGGAGCTAGAATTTAGAGAGTTGGTATTAACGGGATTCCAACTGCAGTGGTCGCAGACCCAAGCGTGCATCACAAAATGTGTCCAAATGCGGCGCTAATAATTTTTCCAGCGCACAAAACAAAGGAATCACGTCAGCATGATTCGCAGCCTCCACCGCACTGCACGTATCTGGCTGTAAATAGAGTGTGTTAGTCCGAATGCAATAGGCTTGCAGGTCTTGCACCGGTGTTCGTATGTGTGTGTGCGTGCGCGGCATTGCGCGGGGAAGCAGGGCTTCGTAGAGAGAAGAAAAAAAAAAAAGCGCCATTTGTCGTCACGCCCGCCGCCGCAGCGACCCCCGAACGCTCTACGACCTTGCCCGTTCCGCGAGGGTTGTTACTTTGGGGGAAGCATAACCGATTACGCTTGACCTGGCGAGTGTAGTGGGCTTACTTCGGCCGCTGCGTACGCGTTTGAGGTTTGTCGAGGCGTCTTCGCTTCCGTTAAGGATAGGTGTCTGAGAACTTTCCTTCCTGGCACCTAGTAACGGTTCCTTTTTCGCTTGCCTTTAGTCCTAACTGACCAGTAGGTGCAATGAAGCTGCGCAATTGATAAATTGTTGGAGGTTGAGCATGAGGATAATTTTCTATTGCCGACGTCACTGCACAATTAAGGACGCAAACAAATAGAAATGTGTTCAGCAATTAGTAAAGTAATTGCAAAATTTGGAAACGTCACCGTCTCACATTCCAGTCAGATCTGGATTATTAGTGATAGGCACCAAATCGGTGGAACTTACAGGGACATTTAGGATGGGGATAACGGTCTAATACTCGATTACGGGCACTCTTTCTATGTCTTTTCGATATGAAGCATTTGCCTTCTTTCTTGGCAAAGCGATGTGGCTAGCGCCGGGGTTCGGCATGGGTTAAGGAAGCAGTGGCTAATCGGGCGAAGTCTACATTTTGACCAGGTGGGAACTGCTAAAAACATGCTCAGGAAGGGCAGGGGGCGGAGGGTAGGGGGGGGGGGGGGGGAGGAGGGGGAACGTCGGCTGCTTATCGCGAACGCTTCCAGGCGGTGCTCTTTGAACCGAAAGCTACGCATTCCTGTGTTCACGTTTCATTCCAGCGATATAGTACATGAACCAATTGGTCACGCAGCAGTTAGCGGCTACAAATCAGAGCTAAGCTAGACTTTCTGGGTTCCTTGTTTCCTTTTGCTATCTCGTAAATAACCGCTGCGATACCTCCCTGGTATGCAAACCAATGAGCCAATTTTATGTTCCTGCAAGGCTCGCAGCCTTTTACCCTCCGAACAATCAGGGCGAAGCATTTATACCCCCAGCGGCAGCAATAATTGTCACCAGAGCGCGGCCCGAGGCCGTAACAACAGAGCTCGCGCGCGCGCGGCGCAATAGCAGTACCAGCAGCCAGAGCAACAGCAGCGCCGGAGTCGTACCCCTTTCTGTCCCGGGGCAGCCTTCGACACATTTTCTTATCGCGGTGACCCGTTAGTCTCGCGCCACTGCGGGGAGTTTTCTTTTTACCTTTCCCGCTCTTTTTCTTTTACTTCCTTCACTTCGAACTTCCTTTGTCTTCTTCTTTTATGCTACTCCGGGGCACTCGTGCCGCACTCTTATGCTTGTTCGCACGGCGTGCGGTTTTCCGGCGGACGATCGCCTTGTCGCTTGCCGCCTTCCTGCGCGCCGTCAAGAGATAACAGCCGGCGAGCAAGGCAGCGCTGTACTACGGCGCTGTTGGTGCCAAGGCTGCAACTACGTCTCTCATGAGGCTCCTACCGATGTGACGCCCTTATAGAGATTCGAGCTTATTATTATTATTTTTTTACCACCATCCAACTCTCACCCCTATTAAGGCACTCCAGGTTAATTATGACAGGAAATCGAAGACTTTAGCGCTAGCGGCTAGTACAAAGCTAGTTTCCAACATTGCACTTTGCTGGTTTTTGGCGAAGTAAGACTTGGCAAAAATAACACATTATCCGGTCCAACCATACCTAAATGAGATGCCTGATATCTCGTCCATTCGCTTGACAAAAAGAGGTGGTAGATGACAAGAGAAGATGACCTCTTAGTGCGGAATGAAATTAGTGGGAACGAATGCACTCCTTACAAAGGTTGGGAAACCACAGACTGTAAGTGACCTTCGAAGTTCGCCGAGCCTTCCTAAAACAGCACGCGAAATCAGCTTAGTTACACGGTGCTTATAAAAATATTTGCAACTTGCCCCATATTTTGCCGAACACACATGAAAAAAAGTGCTCAAATGATCGGTAAAAGATATTGCATAGAAAGATTAGCAAGGTTCTGGTGATCTTGAGATTGAGCGCAAGTATGAGATCCTGTCGTCTGCAATATGTAACAGCTGTTGCATCGATTGCTCCTCTTTTCAAGGGCTTCCTTGTGTCAAGGAAGGCAGCGAGTAATCTGTCCAACGACGACGTCCAACGACGGCTGACGCCGTAAGCTTTTGGCCAGACGCCACGACCAAGACACACTTATAAGAAGCTACCCAAGGAATACGGTGGTCATTAGAGGCTCGCTGCAGAAGGAAAGCTCGCTCGCAAAGTCGGCGCAACACGAAAACAGAAAGAAAGAAAGAAAGAAAGAAAGAAAGAAAGAAAGAAAGAAAGAAAGAAAGAAAGAAAGAAAGAAAGAAAGAAAGAAAGAAAGAAAGAAAGAAAGAAAGAAAGAAAGAAAGAAAGAAAGAAAGAAAGAAAGAAAGAAAGAAAGAAAGAAAGAAAGAAAGAAAGAATCGGCGCGCAGCTATGCCACGTATCAGAAAGGGTGCTAGAAACAGTTCGGTCGCGATGGTACTCTCAGCTGGACCTGCGTTGGCGGCGTGTGACAGTTTGACAAGGCGTCCTTCAGCATTCTTGAAGCCGACAGAAAGGGGCCCATCAGCGCAGGTCTACATGCGGGGGTGGACGTGTAGCGCTATGTACGACCCTCTTGTGGGATGGTCACTCTCGCTAGGATGCATTCTTGTAACAAATTTGCACTCGCATTCTGACAGACGTCGCTGACTGTGTGTCGTTTCAGCGAAGATGCTCTGTTCTAGCTTCTGTCCCAGCTTTGCGCTGCCTTGGCCGACGTATGGCTGAATTGATTCACCTCAAAACAAAAATCAAGAAATGGACAAGAAAGAGATTAGCTGCACAACGGACACCCTCCCTCGTACAACGCCCCCGTATGTCAAGACAAAAAAAGAAAGGAAAACAAGGAAAAAAAGAAACGCTCGCAACTCAGAACTGCTGACATAGAAAAGTTGCAAAACAGAGAGAAAATGGCGAAACGTATCCTAATGACAATAACCAGCATGCACGTATTGCGAGTTAGGCGATAATTTACTCTTTTTTTTTTCTATTTACCCTTCCCTTCTCGGGCTACAGTGTATGAGTACAGGCATGGACAAAAGTTTGCGGGACGGAAATAAACGAAAAAAGAATTACTTTGGCGTTGTCTCGGTAGCCACTGAGCGAGTGTACGATCGCGGGGATGGGGCACGCGTGTATCCTCATGCATCTATGCTTTTCATTGACATAATTTGGCCGATTGTATTTTTTATTTTACTGTGAGTCAGTACCACAGAATACTTTTAATTACTGTACGTATAGCGTCGTCCGCATGCGTGCAAACAAAATGACAAAAAAGAAAAAAACATCTTTCCTAATAAGTTCATAACATCTAACACTGAGGCAGCGTTGAGTTTTATAAATGCCCATCACGTAGTAGTGCCTTTGCAACAAAAAGAATAAACGAATAGGCTACCGGATTAGCGTCACCAAACGTTGGTGTGTGACAGGCCTAGCCTATATCCAGTCGCATGAAAGCGACACATTTGGCGTCAACACATTTCGGCCTTGTCTCTCCGAGTTATCGCACATCGATAACGTCGCGTCAGAGCGCAGATTGGAGGACGGACGCCGGAGACATAGTAATTACGCATTCAGCCAGCACAGCACCTCGTAAGAAGCGACCATCCGATGCCAGAGCTCGCTCGGTTGCGCTGCCAAGCGGGCGTGCTCTATTCCGGCTGACGCAAGGCCGTCGCGCTATGCAAGGATCGCATGCGACAGGCGCGTGCTACGCCTCCCATCTGCAGCAGCAATTGGACACCCGAAGGCCAAGGCGGGCTGTCCCATCTCCCGTTTACAGGCGGACTCTTGAGACAGCGCGATCGGGCGACTTGTCTCGATGCAATCGGTAGCGATGCTTGTGAGCGCGTAACGAAACAAGCAAGCGACATCGCTCACACAAACGACATTTCTTTCGTAAATAATAAGTTCGATCAGGAATCACTCTCTACCATTGAAACGAAGAAAAAGAAGATTACAAAGGGTGTTTCATTGTTTCTGGTTCTTGACATCGGTGTGCGAAGTCGCGGCGTCGAATCCAGGCGGCGGCGACATTTAGGTAGAGACGAAACGTTGTTGGATTGTAAGATGCGAGGACAGGTTAAATAACTCAAGAACTTGAAATCGATCCCCAGACTTGTCCTACGGCGACCCTTTTGCTCTTGTTTCTTTCATTCGTACTTTCGATTTTGATCTCGAGGCACTTCCTGTCACTTTTCTTGCCTAAAAAAAAAAAAAAAAAAAAAAATCCGCTCTGTTACTCTTCTGCATACTTCAAGCGGAACTTGAATTATGTTGGCGTTCCAGTTTAAACACAACGACTGATTGCCGACGGCCCAAACAAGACCAAAGCAAAAGAAACAGCTCGGTACCTCAGAACGTTGCGGCGTACGCAACACAATGGCCTCTTTGTTAATATAATCCCGCTTTGCGTGGTAAGGCAGCATAGTGTGGTATATACGATGATGGCAGGAGTGCCATCGGCATCGAGCTGTCGACTTATCCTCGTTAAGCTGCAATTAAGGCACACCACGAGCAAGCGGGAGGGGCAACCGAAAGCCACATTCCGCTGACCAACTTTCGGGCAAGAGGACTTTTCTTGTGGGGAAAGCAGTTAATGTATACTTACACCACAGCAACTTGCTTACGCCGTAGCTCAACGTGAACATTCGAACTGCATTCTTGTTCTTGTTACATTACGTGCAAAAAACTTCACATTATCTGGAATGGTAACAGATATTCCGGCCACCTTTTCCATTAATGTGTAATTAATACACAATAAGCGTTAAATATTGGACCTATACATATTATATGTTTTAGAGGTGGCTTCGTTCTTTGTAAGAATTGGTTTTTCTTTAATAGTTTTTATTTTGTGAAAACAACACATCACGGCTTACTCGAGAATAATAACAAGCTTACGTACATGCTTGAAAATAACTTCGTTTAACCAAACACGGTGTACATCGGCCTCCGGTTGACAAGCGAATGAACTTGACTTGCTTTTTTTATTTTTTCCCCCTCACAGCATTCCGTTGGACCGGTAGTCGCCAGTCCACTGATTCGTCTAAACACGGTACTGGTTCGTCCAAGGACGGTACAAATGCATTTCTCGCTACGCCTCCTTGTGACATCTAGTACCGCGACGTAGGCACATACGTATCGTTTGTTTTCGCATTTTTTTCCTCGCAGCGTTTTAATAACAGCGTACCGGCCAAGAGCCATCGAGTCCACGTGCAGATCTCGCATACCTGTGCGCGACTACTCGTCTCCGGACGTCGTTGCTTCGTCGTGTCGGGTTGCCGTCCTTCGACGGCGGGCAGGCTTGCGCAGCGTCTCCTTGGACTCGGTTCGCGTTTTGCATATGCGCCGCGCCTCCTGCGCAAGGCGATCTCGCGGCGGACGCCGGTAGCTCACGGTTGTCGCTCAACGCACCACGTTCGCCTTCCGAAGGTGACTAAAAAGAAGAGGATACCGAGTTTATATCATCTTCTGTTATCCGCTTTCATTGATCGCCAAGCCGATGGACACTATGCAGTGCGGATAACGCTCCTCGCTGCTCAATATACATCCACTTTTCACCCGGGCCTGTGTTCCGGAAGTGCTAAAGTGGCGAGGAATATGCTCTCACGCGCACCCCGAAAGAGCGCTACACTCACCTTAGAGCATTTTACCCACCTTGCGGCTTCCCTCTCTGTCCTCTATCACTCCCCCCCCCCCCCCCCCCCCCCCCCGAATCTGGGTCTTTCAAAATATTCAAACCGATTTACCTCGAAGCGTATATGCCTTCACTGCCCTCGAGCTGACCCTTTACGCTCTAAATGCGTCTTCTTCTACGTGAATCTGAAACTATATCTCCTCAACTGTCCAGCCGCAAAGCAAAACTTGCCTGCAGGGGTTCCTGGCTGTAGGCTTTATCACTGGAGAATCAATAAGCCTTGCCACGCCAGGCTGCACGAAGCTATCTCAGTCATCAATCAACTAAAATGAAACGACGAATTGCTGATACGAGCACACACGGTGATTCGTCGTATTTTTTTTCCTTGTGATTTAATACTATACTTACTAGGTCTCGCCATCCGAGCAATAAAATTTTACTTGCAAATTAGCGCGCCGTTCACGTATTTCTTCAGAGTGCCTCGTTCCGTTCGCGCTGTTTATTATTGATTTCCTGTCAACATTACCAGCTCCGTACCATAGCGATTTCGCATTACGCAACACTGTTCAAGAACGCGCTCTTTAAAGCGCGTATGGGCGCTCAATCATGATCCGAGTTCAACGGATCGAAATGCCCATTGAGCAGTCAGTTGCGATATCGAGAGGAATAACCTCCCAATCTTCTCATCTGCAGCGGCCTGCTGTGGACGCGTTGCCGATATCGCCTGGCTCCCGGCTCAGTCCTGAGCTTTCCCTCGCAGCAACGGAAAAACACGCCTGTGATCTGTCCGAACCGCGCAGAGTGCGCGCCGTGCATGAACGGAGAACGCCCGCTCTAGCATTGCTGGCACAACGCGAATGCCATTATTGGAAAGTGCCGCGCAGTTTGTTTCGAAAGCGGGTAGCAGGGATTCTATTCTACTTCGCGCTTGACGGGCTCGTTAATTGTGCTCTTGTTCACTGGCTCGCTTGCTTTCGTTCTTTCAAGTTTTTCACTAAACAATAATATGAGGTTCTTAGCCAATGGCCGAAGCTGGGCGCCACTGAGCAACTCTTCACTAGCTAGAATACGTGTGACTAGTGAGCGATGTGACAAAGACGAGGATAATTGATTCAGTAGCACTTCACTGGGCGTTCGATAGTATTCATGGTAATTAAGTGAGCTAACTTGTGTCAGGGGATGGGTGTGTGGGTGAGTAAGTGAGCGAATGAGTTAGTGAGTTAGTGGGTGAGTGAGCGAGTGGGTAGGTGATTTAGTGTGCACGTGGGTGAGTGCGCAAGATGAGTGCTTGATCGCTAACATGGGTACTATACAGCAACGCACTCCGTCACTGGTCCTGAAATAATGATGATATCGGTAACGAAATATGGCGTGCCTATAGCGCGAAAGGTTGGATATGGAGAAAAGGTTTGACAGTATCCAAAAAAGAAAAAAAGTGGCAAAACTAGCACGTTTCCTCGCATCGCAATTCTTTCTGTAAATCTGAAGTGGTGTGATAAATAATAGCCGCTGCGACGAGGCCATGCTAAACCATAAGTGGACCCTGTCCGTGAGAGCAATTAATTAGTTTCGTGTGTGCGTACAGCGTTTTGCGTTTTAGTAAATTCGAGTCTCTGGGCAACTTCCAAAACAGATTACTGATATGCGCGGCCGGTGAAGTATTTGCCTTCCTAACTCGTTCGATATACCGGCCATTCCGAACGGACTTCTGATCAGAAAACGCCTGATACAATTTGCAGCTCACCTTTAGTTTGTACCCTTCTTTATTTTCTGCTGTCGTGTAGCTTTGTGAGCAAAACATGGCCTAGTTGTTTTCATATCCTTCGCCATCATTCCAGACCTCATTTTCTCACCCTCGAATTTCTCCGTATTCTGAAAGCAGCTGCTCAAAATGCTGCCAGGCTATTGAACTGCAAGCCGTTTTTCGAAGAGGCATAGATGAAGAAATTGGATAACGGGTAAATGCTCTGAAATACTGATTTCTACCAAGTGAAACAAATCAGTGCAATATGTTGCCGAATGCCGCCCTAGAAAATGTCTCGTGCCTTTGGTACTTACTGTCCTTGTAATTGGTTGCCCTTGTAATGCAGCCTATACCTTTGTTTGTATGGGCTGCTAGAACTGTTATTGCCTTTTTTTTTTTTTTTTTACTCTGCTCTGTTTCGTTGTGTTGCATTTTATCTGTGATTTAGATGCAATAACATTCCTACAATAATGCTCTACGAGGCGATGTCGGCACCCTTAATAAATAAATAGACGAATATGTAAATAAATAAAAAGCTTTTCACGTTGGCACTTTTCATCAACTTTTCAAGGGCTTTTTTATTGTTTAAATCCTGAAATTGCGATTCAAAAGCTTGCGGTGTCAGGAATTCGGAGACTACCCATACAACTGCTAGAGTCGTACTGATAAAAAAATCGCTCTCAATCCGTGTGCGTGGGTAACCATCTCTCACATATCCTGCTCATCTCAAGGGGTGTATCTCAAGGTAGTATTCTTGATGCTGTATTATTCAGCGTTTATATCAGTGATATCGTTAATATTGGTAAAATGGCTACTTTTATAATATATGCTTAATGATAGTACTATATTGCTCTGTGGAGAAGATATCAACGGCTTGGCTACAAAATGAGAAAAGCGTGTTGTTGAAGTTATGTTCCTGGTCTTAAGACCAATCAAAGTACTATAAATGCAAGAAAAACGAAGATAATTATTTTTCGATCAAGAAATAAACCTCTCAATCTGCAAACTAGTGTTGCATATGAAGGGAAACACATTGATATCGTAGAAGAACGTAACATACAAAGCGTAACATTTTTGTCACACCTTACTTGGGACCGCCACATCAGTCTGGTATGCAACAAACTCTTCTGTCACTACAGCAATGTCAAGATGTACATCCTTCCTTCCCGAGCAAATTAAGCTTCAAATTTATCATTCGCTGTTTTCTTCATGTCTTAATTATTGTAGCCTGGTGTAGACTAAGACAACAAAACAAAATATTCTTAGATTAACTGTATTTCAAAAGAAAATTGTCCGCACAGTTGCGAACGTTCCATATCTTGCGTTGACACGTGGTTCATTTCAAGAATATGGATCAGTAAAGATGAACACCAATACAAATATCGCATTCTATCATCTTTTCCTTCTACTTCCACACCCCTAAGAGATTTTTAATAATAACCGGATCTCTCACACCCACTACTAATGATGCACGTACGCGCGGTTCCGACACATGGATTGTTCCTCATTTGCGCACTAATTACAAATTACAGACATCGCAGAACACTAGCTCTCGCTCCTATTTTTAACACGCATAGATACACTAAACTTCTCATTGTTACGACCAAGCATCCGCAATTGCGCGCTCTATTGTTCGCCTGTGGGCATGGATAAGTTTTGTGAATATGTGGTGATGGTCCAATGGCTCTAAGTGAGCCTGTTTCCAGGAATCCTGTTTTGTAAGCATGTTTTGCTTTGTGGACAACCTGCAAATGCCAAATTGACCCTGTCAAGAGAACGTCTGGAAAAACACAAAGAAACGTCCCCCGGAGGGAAATAGCAGGAAGTGCTTTCTTTCTTTTGTTCACCCTTCCAGTCGAGAAGTGCTATCCTCCAGTGATGAATGCCTCCTATCCAAAGGAGACGACAGAGTGACATGTCCGCTGACGTGCAGGACAAGAAAGGAGCATGACTCATACGGCCATTAAGTGATTTCCCGGGAATGCAGGAAAGATTTGCAATTGTCGAAAAGGGACCATGTTGGGAGCCCTATGCGGCGCCACGTGCACTCGGGTTTCTGAGAAGTAAAACCCCTTGTCAGAACCAGCCTGTGGTTTCTTTGCTGAAGAATAGAAATGTACCTCCTCTCCTCGCCGTTCCCAAGCTTTTCCCGCCAACAAGTGATCACGCCCAACGAATGAATGCCGGACCAGTCAGTGCTTCAGACCATCAGTGCAGTGATGTGTTCGATTGGATGCCGATACCTGAGGGGCGTGCCCTGGATTTGGTTGGTCAGCATCTTCAGAGAGGGGCTGGACATAGGGGGTTTTAAGGACGCTGCAGAGCACGAAATGTCGCTCTGGGCCCTGGATAAACGGCTCATCCAGTCGCTTCTCGCTAAGAACTCTTAAAGCTTGTCATTTTGCTGATGTACCCTTCTTTTTCATGTAAATAATCTTGTAAATAAGTTTCTCAAAGTGCCATTAAACCTGCTTGTACATATTTCACCAACTTCGAAGATTCAATCCTACTTCAACCCCGAGTCTGCACGCTACCAAGTGAAGGCCGGGTCGACGTAGCCCCAGCGTCACGACAACTGGTGGCAGCGGTGGGATCTGAATCTACAAGCCACAACATCTGGTGATTGGAGGTGGATCTGAAGCTACAAGCCACAACATCTGGTGATCGGAGGTGGCATCTCAAGCAACAAGCAGGCGCAACAATCGGCCAACAAGAGGGCAGCTCGGAACATCGATCGCATGTGTGGGTGAGTGCTTGGCTTTTCTTCTGATGTGGACCAGGTTCTAGAACAGGGTTAGATTTTAGAACTGGTAAAAAGTGTTGAAACGCCTTTAGGTTTGGTAGTTTGCACTGTTGTTTTGGAAGTAGCCGACACTCGGAGCGATCATGGACCTACAAAAGCTGCAGAAACCGGAACTGTTGCAATTGTGTGAGGAACTGGGAATTGATACAAGTGGTTTGGCACGAAAACCTTTGATTATAAAGGCAATCACAGATTTGGGAGCCGATGATGAGGAGCTCAGTGAAGCATGGAACCTCATCGCCCAAAAAAAAGAGGAAAGGGAGCGCGAACGTCAGAGGGAAAAAGAGGAAAGGGAGCGCGAACGTCAGAGGGAAAAAGAGGAAAGGGAGCGCGAACGTCAGAGGGAAAAAGAGGAAAGGGAGCGTGAACTTGAGAGGGAAAAAGAGGAAAGGGAGCACGAACGTGAGAAGCTTGAGAGAGAAGCAAAAAAGCGGGAGCTAGAAATTGAGCTCCGGAAATTAGAAGTAGAGTTGAGCAAGAGGTCGGGCAATTGTCCCCAGCTAGCGGTACCTCTTCTCAACAAGGAGGCAGATTTCAAGATGTCAAAGTACATGCAGCCATATGTGATATCAGGGGATATCGGTCTGTATCTGGGTAACTTTGAGCGAACTTGCGAAGAACTGTCCTTCCAGCGAGACACGTGGTCTCAGAGATTATTGACGGTTCTGCCCTGCGAGGCAGCGGAGGTTGTCGCGCGGCTAAACAAGGAGGACGCGGACAACTACGAGAAGGTCAAAGCTTGCCTTCTGATTTTCGGAGACAGAGATGTGCAGGCCTTAACACGTTCAAAGGCGCGAGAACTAGCTACACTGCTCATTTCAGAAAAATCAACAGCGGAGGAAACGGCAGTTAAAACAGTGGTAAATGCGGAAAATAGCGGGCCAGAAAACTTTGAGAGCGAGGCATCTCAGATAAGTCAACATGAAAGTGAGCTTGATAAGACACGGAATGAGGACGTTCTTGAAAGTAACCTCTTGCCGCCAGTGTCTAGTAATCTCACGAGACTTTTAAGTGGAACCCGAGAGGACTTAGCTATGGAGCAAGCCAATGATCCCAAGAATAAGCTCGAAGTACAGTGGGAAGGACCTGCTAAAGTCGTTGCAGAGCTTTCTGACACTAACTACGCAGTGAAAATCCCCGATAGGCGTAAAGCAGTGCGCATTTATCATTGCAATCTTATGAAGCCTTATGTGCAGAAGGAAGCCGTGGTAAATCTAACGTTAAACCTTCCCGAGGAGATGGGGGATAACTTGATTTGCCTCAGCGGAAAAGGAAGCAACGCTCAGGAGCTTCACAAAAAGACGGAGCAGAGAGGAGAACTAAAGAAATCCCAGCTGTCCGATCTGGGCGAGCTAATAACAGAGTTTGAGGCCTGCTTCGTGGACAGGCCAGGCAGAACTGATTTGACTGAGCACGATATTGAGCTGACTTCAGACGTGCCAGTGCGATCAAGGTGCTACCGATTTTCTCCAAGGCAAAGAGAAATTCTGGATAGGGAAGTAACTCGCATGCTGGAATTGGGAGTAATAAAACCTTCGGAAAGCGATTATGCTTCGCCTATGATCTTAGTAGAAGCTCCAGGTAAAGACCCTAGGCCTGTGGTAGACTACCGAAAGCTAAATTCTCTCACCAGGGATCAAGTGTATCCTGTTCCGAATATTGAGGAGAGAGTAGAACAGGTCAGTAGAGCGGCATATGTGACTACGCTGGACCTTACTCGAGGATACTGGCAAGTACCGCTCACTGAACGCGCCAGCAGATACGCGGCTTTCGTCACTCCGACGGGCAGCTACCAGCCAACAATGATGAGTTTCGGGCTCAAAAATGCTCCATTTTGTTTTTCACGACTCATGGATAGGGTTTTAAAGGGGTGTGAAACATTCGCGGTGCCTTATTTAGACGACATTGCGGTTTTTTCCGACTCATGGGCGGACCATATGGTACATCTAAGAGCTGTACTGAGCCTTTTGCGTCAAGCTGGACTAACCGTAAAGGCCGAGAAATGTTGCCTGGCAAGGGCGACCGTGGACTACTTGGGTCACAATGTAGGTCAAGGTTTCAGGAAACCCAGCGAGATTAAGATTTCTGCGGTAGCAGACTACCCGCGGCCGAGCACGAAGACGGAAATTCGAGCATTCCTAGGTCTGACGGGATACTACAATCACTACATCCCTAACTATTCATCTTTGGCTAGCCCTCTGACCGACGCTCTCCGCAAGACAGAACCGACAAATGTAGTCTGGGACGAACAAAAGGAAGCCTCCTTCGTAAACCTGAAGGCTGTGCTGATTAGCCGTCCGGTATTGCGAGCTCCAGACTATGGCCGAGAATTCACGGTCCAGTGTGATGCCAGTGATCGAGGGTTAGGTGCTGTTCTCTGCCAGAGAGATGACGACGGTAATGAGCACCCCGTGCTCTACTTGAGCAGAAAACTGAGTTCTAGAGAGAGGGCTTATTGCGCGTCAGAGAAAGAATGCGCTTGCATTGTATGGGCCATTCAAAAATTGCAGTGCTATCTTGGAGGGGCCAAATTCACCGTAGAGACGGACCATTGTCCCCTGGCTTGGCTGCAAACTGCGACATCGAAGAACAGTCGCCTTCTTAGGTGGAGCTTGATTTTACAGCAGTACAATTTTGAAATAAGATACAAAAAGGGGAAGTTAAATGGGAATGCGGACGCGCTTAGCCGCTCTTTCTAAGCGGTCCGAGATGTTCCTCACCATGTATCCAAATTGATAATCAGGTTTTTTTTTTTTTTCGTGCGCTTGTATATGTGTGACTATGTAAAGCAGCACGTTTGGTTTTCTAGGAATACGT
The DNA here is from genome assembly GCF_055883805.1 of Amblyomma maculatum. Taxonomy (NCBI): domain Eukaryota; kingdom Metazoa; phylum Arthropoda; class Arachnida; order Ixodida; family Ixodidae; genus Amblyomma; species Amblyomma maculatum. Next base: position 337,043,134 of record NC_139344.1, read on the forward strand.
GGGTCCTGAACGTCTTGAGAGTGGGCTTTTCTCGAACAACAATGGCAGTTTTCTTTTAACCTGGTCTCTTCAGACGGGAGCCGAGTGCTTGTTTAGACATGTGGTTGAGTTTCAGACAGCTCGAGCAATTTGGCCTACAACAATCAAGACAACGCGACAAGCAACAGCGAGCTTCAAGCGTTCACGTGCAGGCCATTAAGTCGTCTCTTCATGCAGCAGCGGCGACTGCTGCCCTCCGTGACTCTTCTGGCGGGGGAGGAGGCTGTTACGACCAAGCATCCGCAATTGCGCGCTCTATTGTTCGCCTGTGGGCATGGATAAGTTTTGTGAATATGTGGTGATGGTCCAATGGCTCTAAGTGAGCCTGTTTCCAGGAATCCTGTTTTGTAAGCATGTTTTGCTTTGTGGACAACCTGCAAATGCCAAATTGACCCTGTCAAGAGAACGTCTGGAAAAACACAAAGAAACGTCCCCCGGAGGGAAATAGCAGGAAGTGCTTTCTTTCTTTTGTTCACCCTTCCAGTCGAGAAGTGCTATCCTCCAGTGATGAATGCCTCCTATCCAAAGGAGACGACAGAGTGACATGTCCGCTGACGTGCAGGACAAGAAAGGAGCATGACTCATACGGCCATTAAGTGATTTCCCGGGAATGCAGGAAAGATTTGCAATTGTCGAAAAGGGACCATGTTGGGAGCCCTATGCGGCGCCACGTGCACTCGGGTTTCTGAGAAGTAAAACCCCTTGTCAGAACCAGCCTGTGGTTTCTTTGCTGAAGAATAGAAATGTACCTCCTCTCCTCGCCGTTCCCAAGCTTTTCCCGCCAACAAGTGATCACGCCCAACGAATGAATGCCGGACCAGTCAGTGCTTCAGACCATCAGTGCAGTGATGTGTTCGATTGGATGCCGATACCTGAGGGGCGTGCCCTGGATTTGGTTGGTCAGCATCTTCAGAGAGGGGCTGGACATAGGGGGTTTTAAGGACGCTGCAGAGCACGAAATGTCGCTCTGGGCCCTGGATAAACGGCTCATCCAGTCGCTTCTCGCTAAGAACTCTTAAAGCTTGTCATTTTGCTGATGTACCCTTCTTTTTCATGTAAATAATCTTGTAAATAAGTTTCTCAAAGTGCCATTAAACCTGCTTGTACATATTTCACCAACTTCGAAGATTCAATCCTACTTCAACCCCGAGTCTCTGCACGCTACCAAGTGAAGGCCGGGTCGACGTAGCCCCAGCGTCACGACATCATCAAAAACAGCTGTGGCAGAATTCTCTAAATATTTAAGTCACAATATCTGTGTAATCTTTTGTGTCGTTCTCGACTATGCGATGTCGAGTTTAATGGCATGCAAATCATTTATTCTTTGTTCCAGACGAATCTTGCCCCTTTTGTCTATTTTTTTTCCTTACAAATTGTACTGCAGTGTTTTGCATCCTCATTTATGCTGTGTTGTAGATATGTTTTGTATCACGTCTCTGTTCTACTTCCCTTCTTTACCCATCCGAAATTTTGCTTCTCATTACGATTCATATGAAATTACCACAAACTGTGCTCAAATTTGTTGCTTTGTTGTTGTTTGCCTCATTTCTATATTATTCTGTCTATTGCTTTGTCATTTGTTTATTGCCAAGTAAAGGTTTCAGTGGCCCCGTAAAGCTGCCCACAGCAGCTTTTAGCCCTGAAGTTTTTCCAGATTTACTGGCAAATAAACTGAATTGAATTGTAACTCAGGCCTATGGCCGTATGCTTTCATCGTCATCGCATTTAAGCTAATCAAGCCAATCAAGTTTTCATAGGTCAGAAGGTGGCAGTGAAATGAACGTATTATTTTTTAAAGCATAGAAATCAATCCGTATTCACACACATCGAGCTTCCCAACTTGATGCGTTTATTTTTTTTTTTTTTTGAACTCATGTCACTCAAACAGAAGAAAAAAAAAAAAAGAACTGGATATCTAATATCCGGAGACTGCACACGTGAGTGCAGTGAATCCAATACAGAGCAATCTTGTTGATGCTAACTGCGAACGACGGCTTTTCCCGCCAGTGTAAAGTACACACTGCTTTTTCTTGTTTTTATTTGTAGCGTTATTAACGAGTAACACTCCCTTAGGTTCACGGTACCCGTCTGGCGACTGCTTCCTTTCTACTAATGTAAACACCATTTGGAACATTGCTGCTACAAGTTTCGCATACCATGCTATACCCATACTATCAGTTGAAGCAGTGCGGCGACCCCATCGACATTTCCCTCTCGCCATTTTGGAGTCATGTTTCAGTGCAGTGATGGAAAGTTTGCCAGCCCATGACATGCGCACCAAGCCGCGCATTCTCTGCTGTCGCTTTCAGCAACACCCATGTGATAATGTCTGCCCCGGACGCCATGTTTCCCACGCAGCATGTGCCCCCGCCGGTGTTGTTGCCGTTGACTCACCGGCTGATCCGCTTCCCGTCACGAGTCCAGACGTTGGCCACAGCGTGGCCCAGTTTGATCGCGGGACGTCCCGTGACGGGGAATCCTCCTTTGCGTTCGGAGAGTCCTATGTCAGGGACGATGACACGTATGAAACCCCCCTAACGCCGGCTTAGCGTCACTTGTGCTCCACCACGCAAACATGAGCTCCGGTGACAGAAGCACGTGAATGGACCTGTTGACGACACCAGTTTGGTATGTACGCCGAATAACAACACGAGGTGCAAAGTGGACACCTTCAGTCATGCCAGAAACAAAGTACAATAATAAGATGGTTCGAGGAAAAAAAGCATAGCCAAGCCTGTGTCGACGCGGCCAGCAGGCGCCGACCACCGTGAGAAATTAAGTAAGGCTAGGAGGAAAACTGCAATGTCTTATACCGATCAGACGATATAAAATAAATCGGTCGGTAAAAACAGCGTGGAATAAAGAAATTCGAGATACCAAATATCACTAACAATGATACATCTTTGTATTCCTTGTTTGAGATCTGAAGCAAGATATCTAAACGCATTGATTGCCGCCGCACGCAGCAGCATAGTAACACCCCCTGAAAAGGGGGCCTTTAAGGAATAAAATTAACTGAACTGAACTGAACCGAACTGAACTGCGATGATCGAGATTATCACCCTGGACTGACATCGAGAGTTAATAGTTAGCTTTAAATTGGGGCTATACCGAGGGTGGTGATGATTACGTCATTCGATGATCGCCGAGCACGTTTGTTGCTATCGCCGCTGCTGAGCAGTTATTTGTTGGTTCAAGGGAGCCTAATAACAATTACGAGGGGCGCTTAAGACTTAATTACGTGCTGTGAAGGCAAAAACGCAAGGACGCGCGTTAAATTCCGGCCGCGCCGGCCGCTTTTCGATAACGGTGAAAAGCAAGGTGCCCGTGCATTGTACGATGTCATCATCATCATCATCAACATGATTACACTCATTGCAGTGCAAACGACTCACATAACCCTCGAATTAACTCGGTCCTGTGTCAGCTGCATCCACTGGATCACCGCAAACTTCCTAATCTCATCCTCCCAGAAAACTTTCTGCTGCCCCCTGCTACGCCTTCCTTCTCTTGGAATCCATTTTATTACCCTTAGCGACCATCGGTTAACCTCTCTTCGCACTACATTTCTTGCCCATGCTTATTTATTTTTCTTGATTTCCACTAGAATTTCATTAACTCGCATTTGTTCCCTGACTCACTCTGAACGTCTCATGTCGCGTAACGTTACACCCATTACTTTTTTTTTTCATAGTTCTCTGCGTTTTAATTGAATCCTTTTGGTAAGCCTTCACGTTTCGATCCCAAAGGTGAGTACGGTTAAGATACGGCTGTTTATCTTGAGGCGTACGTAAGCTGTCATTCATGATATGAGAGTACTTGCCAAATGCTCTCCGCCCCAATCTTGATTTTCTGGTTGTCATTTTCACAGCCCGGATATACGGCCGTAACCTGTCCTATAAGTACATGTAGTGACTTAATACTTCCACCGCCTCGCTACCTATTGTAAACTACTGTTTGTTTCCGAGGCTGTTCAATATTATCCTATTTTTCTGCATATTAATTTTAGCCATACTATTTTAATGCTTTACCTATTTAGATCATTAATCATTCTTCGCAGTTCGTCCGCTGTGCTACTCAGCAATGTAATGCCATCAGCGAATCGCAGATTACTGAAGCTTTCTCCATCCACCCTTATCCCTAACTGTTCCCAGTCCAGCTACCTGAATACTTCCTCTAAGCATGTGGTGAACAGTATTGGTGAGGTTGTGTCAGATGCAGAAACTAGAGCTGCTGTGAAGAGCAGCAATGCGCGTTATCACAAGGCTCCCGCGACACAAGAAAGTCGAGGAGCTCTACCGCTACGCAGGTCTTCCCGCTCTGGAAGAAGCGATACGGGCCCGAATGGAAGACACCCAAGACCGTCGCGAGCTGACGGCGCAAGGATGCAACCTACTGATAGACGACGGCCAGGTTCAAGGTATTGTTTACAGTCCAGAAGCAGTTCCTTCGTGGGAGGATGATCTAGTGACTGAGCAGTGGCCGGTACCTGCCAAGACGCAACGCACGAGGCGAAAACAGCGCCCAGCAAGTCGATGAGATGACACTTCAGGTGCATGTTGACGCGTCGTGGCGACCAGAGGCCAGCACAGAGGCACTGGCTGCGATGGCCGTCCACGCCGGAAAAACGCACACTCGGGTCTTCACACTGGACATCTGCCCTGAAGGCACAGAGCTGCAGCTTAAGCCCTTCGAGAAGAACTGTAAGTGACAGCAGTGGTATTCAGAGCCCATCCTGGGCAAGGTTGCAGAAAAGTTCACATATTGACGGACTGCACCGAAGCATTGAGATGCCTCATCGGTCCACCAAGAATATGTGCCACCGCACATGGCATAAAACGAACATGTGCAGCTTTACAAAAAGATTTCGGGATAACCGTAAAAATACGCTAGACCCTAAAACATGCGGGGCACCTAGCCAACGAACGGGCTCACCAACTGGCGAGCGAGGCTCCACTACGCCGCCACTCCCAGTGCGGGAACCTGACGGCGCCCATCACGCTTCCGAAAGACCTTGATGAAGAACGGTGACGCTGCCGCAAAGAAAGCCGAAGGGAGAGCTTCTCTCCAAGCAAACCAGATGCTATGATTCAATGGGCCCCGGTTTGCCAGGAAGGGCTCAGGTGTTCCTAAACCGGGCACGATCCGGATATGCTTACACCGAGGACATGATCGCCCGCTGGCGTAGCTGCAGGAGCACCAGACCCCCCCCCCCCCCCCCAAAAAAAAAAAAAGAAATAGAACGACGTTTCTGAGCACCTCTCAGAAAGAACAAGTGTTTGCACTCTGTGACGGTCTCTGAAAGTTTTAAACTCCTCCAAAGTTCGGAATAAGGAGCAACCGGAGAAGCTTTAACACGAGTTGAGAGAGATGAGAATAAGCTCAAAACTGTCTCTCCTGGCCCCTTTTAAATGTCCGTAATTCCCCAGGTACCAATGTAGGGAACCTTGATTTTTTAATGATATGCAATCGCGTTACTCGTATCCTTTGTTGCCGCAATCCATTCACAAGAAAAGAAGAGGCACTTTCACTCCCTCGGAAGTCTTCCAGCAGCGTTGATGGTATCAATGTTTTGTATGTGCATCGCCCGTTGGGATTGAAGTTCTACGGCACCGAATAAGATGACCTACTCTATATAATCTTGATTAGGCTGCCTAAAGCTCACGGTCACCCTAAAACGACCCTAAAACGGTCACCCAAAAACCGGATAGCCTCAGCGAATAATAACCACATTTTTTTTTTTTGTTCAAAAATTATGGGAAGGCTTCTTTGTATTGCGCAGAAAACCACAAAGGTAAACACAGGTCTTCTTGATGTGGGGCACCCACCACTCTTTTTATCAGGTACCACAAGAAGAATTTGGGAGAAAACTGTCCACCACTCTCGATACCCTTCGACGAGAGCGCACAATCAAGCATTTATCCTACACCGACAATCTATCTGCATGACTCGACCAGGCAGATCACATAGGACTTGAGACTGTGCCGAGATCGTGCCGTTTTAACCTCTGCCAACGAGGGGGACACACACATGCAGTGCCGCCGTGTCCTTTGCGTAAGATATATCTCGGGTCATTGGACACGACCGCACTGACGGCCTGTGCTCTTCGCACGCCTTGTTTTGCCTGCATAGTTCTTATTTTTAATCCGCTTATCTGTCGCGCCTCGGCCCCTCTGACCTCTTTTTCTTCTCGCGTCCATTTATGGAGTCGTGTATGCGGGCAGATTGCCCCGACAAAAGCTCTGTTTATTCCGTCCGACACAGGACGTTAACGCCATTTGATGCGATGCGCGGTGCGAAAACATCTCTCACCGTTGCTGCGTCGGCAGCGGAAGAACGCAGCAGCGCCTGCGGGGTCCGCCGTTCATTTGCCTCGGAGGTCATTGTATATGTGCGAGGCTTGTGTCTTTCGCGAAAGACAGGCGCTCTTGGACAAAACTTGCGCTCTTTGCGCAAAAAGGGTGTGAACGCGTGGAAGTGCTTGTTTGCACTTTTATTGCTAGCGCATATGTTGTGCCATGTGTCGACGGCACCCTGGGGTTTACGACCTCTCATAACGTAGTATTTGTTTACTTTTCCCCCAGCAAATAATCTTCAAAGAAAAAAAATGACTTTATTGGTGCATAAAGTAAAGAACGGGTCAAGTCAGTGACAAGAGGATAACGGGGTTTAAACGTTATGGCGTTATGAAGATTATGAGGGACACTTCTGTGCAGTGTGTGCTAATTTTTACAGATTTATTTTTCTTGAGGAAGAATGATATCAAATCACATGAATTTAGCCCGTTATAGCAAATTAATATGTGGTCTTTCTTATGCCTGAAGGTGAAGGTTTATCAAAAGAAAAGCACTAACTTGGTAGGGAAAAATTGACCAGCTCCACGCTGTCGAATATGTATATCAAGCAATAGCTTGGGCACTTTACTACAGATGGCACATCCTCCTGGCTTTGCGGTCTGTCTTCGTACTGTTCGAGGCCACTCTTGTACCGAATGTGGCACAAGTGGTTTCCACTCCTTCCTCGCCTAATTTCTGAATTTGTAGAGGTTCAACTATCTTTGAACCAAAGTTTCCCGAGCGTTAACCACCGGCCGCAGCCGCATTCGCTGCTGCGCATCGATCTTGGCTCACTTCCCCGAATGTTAAGCTTCTCGGCGACGGGCAGATAGTCTGGCTTCTAGTCTTTTATTGGTTTCGGCAGTCCGTCTGGCACGCGGCTGCGATCTCTGTCTTTAGCGAGATGGCGTATGTGTCCACCCTAGGTTAAATGAACGAGCGGCGCAGGTGGAACTTGATGAAGGCGACGATGTTCAATGCATAGCGCGGGAGTGTACTGCAGTTTTACACGAGGCGTGATCGCTGCTCCGATAGCCTACTGCTCTCATGAAAGGAAAGATTGCCAGCGCTAACAAATAGACACTCACAAATAGGCGCAGGACAGGCGCTGACTCCAATGCTACAACTAGCCCAGCAAGTAGTTTTACTGCTCGCATGCCTGGGTACGAGGGTGAAGACGATGATCTTTTCTGCTCAGCGCGTGGTAGTGAGATGATGTTTGCAGCGCTGTGCGGGATGAAACAACATGCGGGCCCAACAGAACGCATACATTACTAGATCAGGAATAACGCGAAACCGGCAAATCAACGCATTTGAGCTAACACTTTTAAAAGTCGCTCGCCGAGACAATAACCATCTAGCTGCGGCCGTAGGGGAATAAAAAGGACGGTCAGGGAACAGTAAGGAGAAATAAAGAGGGAAGCTATATCGGTAAAGACAGGGGATAGCGATTTACGCTATTTACTATAGATGCGAATAAGAGCCGACGCAGTAAGGCATCTTCGACTGATCGCCCAAAACATGACTACACAATCATGGTCCCCACCTGAAGTCTGGACGTTCCGCTCGCACCACTTTGACCACTTACTTCAACTGCAGGTATCATTCTGTCTCCCTCGCTGCGATGCTGTGTCGCCTGTGGCTATAGGAGTGGCGTTTACAAACACCTATTCCCATCAAATCGGAATGGCAGACTCTCCAACGTGTGAGCAGTGCGGGTGTGCTGAAACGATTGCGCACATAATTTGTGACTGCCCTCAGTTTGAGCGTGAGAATGAGCGTGCCGTGCCTTCTTGGCTGTTACACTCCGCTGCTTAGACTCTCGCGCTCTTACTGAAGCTAAGAATCTGGGCCCTTGGAGGACCCCTTCATCACACAGGAAAGCAGTGAAGGCGCTCCTTAAGTTTTTAAAGCACTCGTGGTTGAGTTCAAAACTTCTAAGTGCGCGCTTTCTACCCACTTCCCCTATAGATCTCTGGACATGAGACAGACTCCTTTCCTTGACTCTTTTTTTCTTTCCTTTTTCTCCGTTTGTTCCCCTGCCCACGTGTAGGGTAGCCTACTGGGCATCGCCTAGTTAACTTCCCTGCCTTTCTATTCTATTCTCTCTCTCTCTCTCTCTGCTATAGATGCGAAAGATAAAACAAGCTTGCACCGCTCGCGCGCGGGGGTCCAGACGCTGTATATATAAAGTACAACTGGATGGGAGAGACCACTGTCCATATTTACACATGATGAAAATAGATTGCATATACAAACCCATGCGCACTGTCCTTAATTAATTGCACACTGCAACCCTGCTCAACCAGCATATGGCTGAGCAAAGTTGTTTATTGCTTTCGCAATAAAATAACTTTCGCCATTTTCCACTAAGGAGGTAGGGAGCCATTTTGCCAGCAGTCATTAAAATAGGCTGTTAGGGCTTGAATTGAGGAGGATTCCAGATTTAGTAGTGCCCTGTTCGTGATCCTGTCCAGTCCTGGGGTAGAGGATGTGTTCTGGTTCTGAAGCTCCGCCCATACTTCAGCCTCCGTAATGGACTGGTCTAAGAGCGAGTTTGGGGCGCCTTCGTAGTCAGGGTGCGTTTGAGTTGGAAATGGTGGAAGGAAGAGGCCTTTAAGCTCTTGTAGAAGGTATTGCGGTTAGACCGTGTCAGTATGAACGCGTTTAGTGAGATTGTGACTCTGTGTTGTTTCGGATTTTGTTGGGTCTAGAAGGTGTCTAAATAGGTGCCATGTCTGGGAAAGGATCATGTTTCCATTGAGACGAGTGCATATAGTTTCCCAATTTCGCCTCTCTAGTGCGGCTGCGTGTTTTTATATTTCTACATTTAGTCTGCAAAGTCGTCTTTTAAGAGTTCGGTTCCATCGCTACATATGCCAGCGGGGCTCGAGCCTTGTATTTGCCTCCCACAAACGGAGGAGGCGCGCGTCTACCGCCTCGCTGGGGCAGTCCTGTGAGGTAGAGTGAGTGGCAGCTCGTATATCCTGTCCTAATTTGGTGGTCCATGCCTCTATGTCCGTGATGGACGTGTGTACACTGGTGCTTCGACATTTTCTAAAAGATTCTCTCGTGATAGTTGCGTGCTTAAGGAAAGGTCTGCCGATTTGATTTTGACGCGTAATTTCAATAATATAGTGATCGCTGCCTACGTTTTAGTAAGTGTTGCACCATTTGACATCAGGAATTAAATGCGAAAATGTAAGAACCGGTGTGCTGTCTCTGCGCACACTTGCGCCCACACGAGTAGCGTGATCCGGGTCGCGTATTAGCAAACCATATCCTGTAGGAGCACTCGAGCAGATGACGCTCTGGCGCGTGATCCTCCGAGCAGCGCCACCGACAAATAGTGGATGTATTGTCAAAATAAATAAGAACACATTTAAAGGCCACTGTTCCCGTCGTTTTGGTGGCGTAATGGATTAACACCACGTATCTCTTCACTGATGCTACCTAAATATGCGTTCGACTCCTGTGTTGTATCTTTTTTTCTGAATATTTTTTTTTTTTTTGCAATTGCATTCACTGTAATTATATCCTGCCTTAAGTGAGTGCATGTTACCTTTAGGTTGCGTTTACAGACATCTTTAAGTAACAATCGGTATGACAACAGTTACGCTAAGCAATTACCTTCCCCATAATCATTTCCTGCCTTGGCGAGTGTATGTTACCTTTAGGTTGCATTCAGAGACATCTTTCAGCAACAACCTCCGTTTACAGTGAGTATATGTTACCTTTAGGTTGCGTTCAGAGAGATCTTTCAGCAACAGTCACCGTTTAACTCGCTGAAGGCGTCGTCTGCTCCAGTGCGCCTACGGGATATGGTTAGGCAATACGCATCCGGGTCAGTGAGAAGGGTGAATCCTTCCTTCTGTGCAGCTAGCCAGACTCGGCGTCCCTTGGGACTGTCGTTAGGGGACCGGTCCCATGCTATGTGTGGGTCGTTAAGGTCCCCTACAAAAAACAGGGGTTGTTCTCGAGCGAGTTGTTTGAACGCTGAGCAAACAGGGTCGAAGTTTGGAAGGCCTCGTTTTGGGGGACTATAAAGGTTGAGAATAAGAAGACTGTGGGATTTTGGGTTAGTGGGAACAAGCTCAATTAAGAGATGCTCAATGCCGCTGACGGGAAGGGCGTGCACTACTATAGGGGCATGTTCGCTTCACGAGAAAAGCTTCGTGGTGTGGCGCACCCGATGACGGCAGATAGGGCATATACCCCGAAGTGTAATGCGAATAATGGGTTCTTGTAGCGCCAAGATGTCGGGTCCCGAATCACGTTGCAACACCTGTTGTATGATCCCTCTCTTTCTCCCGAAACCCCGGCAGTTCTACTGCGAGGCCGTGTATATAACGGTTTAGAGGGCGCCATCATGTGGGACCGATGGGAGTGCCTGCTGCGTTATGGTGGGAGGAGACTGACATATGTTCGGTTTAGGGCGATTCTGATGTTTTGATGGTTTTCTTTTCCGCCTACGATAGGGGTGAATATCAAAAGCAGCCAAATACTCTTCTATTTCCAGAAATCTGTGAGATGTGCATTTTGTATGCTCTTTAAACACTTTTTCGAAGGTTGTAGAGATATGACTGAACATTTGGTCGATTTTCTGCGAAAACGTTGTGTCTAGCTTAGTTACTATGGTCTGTTCAATACGTTCGACCAGGCGAGCTTCTAGCCGAGCACGTAGAATGTTCTCAAGGCGATCTGCTACTGCTTGGAGGTCTACTTCCGAGAGACTTACTCCTTTTTTAGCGCTATTGGCCAAAAAGCCGTCAACTTACATACTTCGCTTCACTAAGGAGATATAGTATGCTAAGCAAAGCAAATCTTCGACTTTGTTGCAGCCCTTATGCCGTTGTGACCTTGAGGAAGGACGGGATGCAGAGATATCACCGCGTCTTCCAATCAGCGTGGCAACAAGAAGCGCGCTTCGGGATTTAGGCTCGCCCCTTTTCCTGGGAAACTCAATTGCTGTACTCCTTCCGCATGCTCTTTAGCAAGCGCACATTGAAACAAAAGAAGCTAACCCGCCTGCGTACGCTTGCTAAGAAAAGCCACACGCGAGAAAAGAAAATCGGGTGGAGAGGTATTTAGATATCCGGTACACGACAGGCGACGATTGAGCAGATTTGCGAAGAAATCTATCCTGTCTCACCGGGGAATCAACTACACGAATTCTCCCATGCTTTCTGTTGCGATCGCCGCGCAAAACGAGGAACGGCAATCGCGCTGGGAGCCAATCTAGTCGCAAAGCAATTTCCTCCTTCCGGTGGCATTTCGCAAGACGCCTGCTCAGTTTCGGCACCTTCCTAATTGGCCGCAGAGAAGCACAAAGGTGATTTTCCTGCTCGATAAGCTGTCTCACGTTGCTCGAGGCGCTTGCAGGTTACAACGCTGCGTTGAGTGAACTGACTGGCATGGATATAAATCTGTTCCTCAAAAGTTTGCCGCTGCACTCGGGCGCAGTGAGGCAAATGGTGTCGATAAGTGGTGTTAGTTAACTTCGTGGTTGCGTCACTTGCGTTTGATTTAGTGAACCGCAACTCGGTACCTCCCAGCGAAGATTTGAAGTGGCTCATTACGCTCCACGGAAGGAGAGCGGATGTCATAAGATTCAGTTATCAGATAAGTGTTAATAAAAAGAACGTATTACGATGTATGACGTTAGAGCAATCGCAGCTTACGTGTGCTGTGTGCGAAGGAAGTAATAGGCAGCTGACTATGTATGACGAGGACAACAACAAAAAAGAAGGCTTTACTTCTTCCATTCGCGGCTTCATATCTCTAGCAGTGACAATGTGCAATAGGTAAACCGTGGTTTCGTATTTGCAGCAGTGGAACATGGTAATAGATAGCACGACATTCTGGAGGCCGAGACTCATGAAATTAACCAGCTTGGGTACACTTGGAAATTAGCTCAATGAATGCAATTTAACGCTTTGATGGAATTCACCTAGTCGACAACCAGCGCACTTGCAATATAGGGGTATAGATGTTTAATTTTGTGCACTGTACGGTGCTGAATGTCGCGAGAACAGAGGGTTGATACCAATATAGTTTCTCCTGCAAGCCGGCTGTGTTACTAACGTGCTGGTGACAGTAACCAACAAGATGTAGAAGCCAGCTTGAAGCCAGGTAGTGACACTTCAAAAGGTTCAGCTCAAGAGCGTGGCCTAAAAGTTTATTTAGATTTACACACTTGCGGTGTCAGCGAACATTCTTCCAGCACGGCGGCTGCTTCTGTACGGACCGAGTGCTGGGCTCCCTCAAGAAAGCTCCTTAAAAATGCATACTTAGCATCGCAACAGCTACCCGCCCCCTTTCAACTCCAGAATAAGCTTCCTAACTTTGTGCCTCACTTTGATGATCTGCTTTTTAAAGTTTTAGTTGCGAAATAGTGCTCGTGTTGTATCTTTCTCCCACCTTGGTCTTCTTTTGTGGCGCTAACTAATCATTGACCTGCTTTCGTTTGGAAATTCGCAGGTTTTTTCGTACTCTATGCAACATTGCAAGATGCAAGAAGCGTTTTCGTCAAACTCTGCTGCGTGGTGGAAGCACAGCTTCCTTCCTCCAGCTTGAATTTCACTTTATTGCCCAACAGAAGCTAATAGCTTCTTGTAACGCAGTCGGTTGCATCCACACCCGATTACACGCGGAAACTCAAAGTGATTGAGATGGATCAAGGGAACACATGAAACAAGCATGAGCAAATGGCTTGTCCAGAAGTGCTGAACCGGGGAAAAGTCCTCAATCTGGCCAGCATCATCTGCAGAGGCCGCACCTGATCCATTAAACATGTGTCCGTTCGCAATGCTGACGCAAAGACTCGCGGCGTGATAGCGTCTGCCTCGGCGCGTGAAATGCGTTTCCGAGAAGCGGAGGCGTTAATTGCACTCCACGAGCTTTTAGTTCGACGTTAAAGCGTCAGTCCGCGTCCCCCACCATTAGCAGCTCCTATCCGCAGTAGCTAGCGCAATGCGGCGATGTAGCAGGAGCGCAAGTACTGTTCGCCGTCGCTGCAACGAGGGGGGTAAGTTTCCACTTCTGGAATCTTCTCGTGCCATGCGTTCTGCGAGACGAGACGGGGAATCGTGCAGATGAAACTAGAGCCGCTGAGAAAGGAGAGACCGACCGACCGGCAGCTCGGAGAATGCAGCAGCGGCGCCGGCAGTGCGTGCCGATAACGGACCTGCAATGGAATGCAGCGACTGTCTCGTCGCTCCAGTGCAATTTAAAAACGCACTTTTTCCCCTACCCGCTGGTCCAGAGGCAAGCTACATCAAATTGTTATACACTACACTACACTACACTACACTACACTACATTACACAACGTTACACTGCACTGCACTACACTACACTACTCTACACTACTCTACACTAAACTACACTAAACTACACTAAACTACACTAAACTACACTAAACTACACTGCACTGCACTGCACTGCTCTGCACTGCTCTGCACTGCTCTGGACTCCGCCGGGGTGGCTAAGTGGTAACGGCGCTCGACTACTTTGCCCAACGATGCGGGGTTTCGGATCTCGTACCGACTGCGGCGTTTCTACTAGGCGCATGTAGTGTTTCTTGCGGTGATAGAGTTCTGCGCCGCTCTATCGGTGTATTTGCGTGAAACAGAGCACTAAAACCACCACAGCTGTGACAAACGCCTAAAATTGGCCCAGGTCCATGAGGCGTTGCTGGGAGGCCTCAAACGAGAAAGCAACAATGTGTCAGAGGCGACACGCTGTGAAGGGATGGGATTCTAGAGCTACGAGCCGAGGCACATCAGGCCGCGTTAATACCTATGGAGACACATAGCGAATAGCAAAAAAGGAAAACGTGCGAGGGTAGCTTAACGCAATGTCCGATTTTTTCACACTTACCTCTGAGAAAGGGGACTGCAAGAAAAAAAAAAAAAAGATGAGAAACAGAAAAAAAAAAAGTAAGGCAGAAATAATGGTTAGGCGAGTAAGCAACGGCTCTTGCGCCTCTTTTCGGGCAAACACTGCGGATAATCACGAAGCAGGGGAACGGAAATTGAGACCTGGGAACTATCAGTCCGTTACACTGCGTGCCACTCAAAAAGGTGCTCGACGCTTCCGTAGAAAATTCCCATGAAGCACACATGTAAACAAAACAAAAAAGAAAAAAGATCTGGTGTTCAAGGATTCGGAGTTTCTTCTTTCCGCTTATGGACTCGGAGAATATTTCCCACCGGTCGGGCAGGAAACGAAACGCAGCTCAGTAGAGCGTGGCTGCCCTTCAAGTCGCGAGTTTGTACGTGAAGAACGTTGTCGTAGACGGTGGCTTAACTATTACGAAATAGGTGCACGCCTTCTGCGTCGAGCAACAAGCCATAGGGACATAGGGAGGCGTGGTGGGATATTCTTGGCGAGTCATTGCCGATGAGAAGAGAAAGAAGTGGAGAAACGAAGAAAGAAAGAAAGAAAGAAAGAAAGAAAGAAAGAAAGAAAGAAAGAAAGAAAGAAAGAAAGAAAGAAAGAAAGAAAGAAAGAAAGAAAGAAAGAAAGAAAGAAAGAAAGAAAGAAAGAAAGAAAGAAAGAGAGTGTGTGTCTATGGTCTATACGTGGAACGCCCTTGCAGGCTAGTTCAATTCCATCAACGTTATGACTACGTGAATATCAAGGACAGAAGACATAGAAGAAAGAATGAGACCACTGACGTTCTTAATTGAATTAATGTTAACTGTATCCTACAAAAACGTTCTGTTATATCAAATTTCCTTTACCTTCGGATCAGTTTAGTAAAACTGCACCCGTGGCCTCGCTTTCGCGCCTGTGTCTTCCGTCCTTGTCGTATTCGCGCGATCATACCTTTTCCGAGTTACGATCTGTAAATGCGCATTTTGTTGCCCCGAGACGACTGACAATGGCCAAGATGTGAGATATACAGACGCACTGGCCTCAGACAGCCTCGTCTTATGACTAAGGGTGCTGCATGCCAGTCTCAGTACACAACGGGTCTCAGCTTGACATGCCTATGCAACTGATTGCTTTTACTTTCGTGAATCTGCCTTTTTTTTTTTTTTTATTGCGAAAGCAATACTGCTAGCACTTCGAGCCTTTGGCGTGTCGTGGCGCCTCCATACATGGCCTTTCACTAGACCATGTGACGTCACGCCAGACCGAAAGACGGAGCCCCAGCTCGCGCCATCGGATGGTGGCGGTGAGTTCTTACAGGAGCCGCAGCGGTGACGTCACGCCATTTTCACGTGATCGTGTGACGTGACGCCAGACCGAGAGACGAGACCGCAGCTCGCGCCATCGGATGGTGGCGGCGCGTCCATACACGGCACTGTGTCACAGCCGAGAGAGGGCGCTCGCTGTTTGTGACGTCACGCTAGGAGGGTAAATGGGGCTGTGGCTCGGCTCCTCGCAGTAGTCGGGGAGCAGCCTTACGGTATGTCGGATGATGCGCATAAGGCGTATAAGGCTCATTTAAATGGGCTGACAAGAGGTGAATTAAGCTGCTAGAAGCAACCAACAGCAGCATCCGTGCTTTCGCATTACTCCAGTGTAGATTCTGCAGTGCTCTAATTTTTTTTTTTAGTTCCTGGGTACCTTATACTGGGTAGATTTACTGTTTTCTTATCCTGTTTATCCTATTAAGGTATCAAATCTCCGAACTTATATTAACTTTACTTTTGCGTTTTCATAAGCTTACATCAATTATTTGGCGAGTAGTAACTGCGAAGGCAAATCGCACATTTTTGTTTAATGCCGAGGAGGGGTGTATGCATGCAGACATGTTCGTAAATCGGTTAAAGTGGGGCGTTATGTCTATGTCGGGTGGTTTTTCGCATCATGTGGCCAACACATCAGCATGAGTCGCTCTGGGACGTTAAAACTCATAAAACCAAACTAAACATCATGTGGTGGATTGCCTAACGCAGAGGATTGCTGGGCTTGACGATGAGAACATAAGTGGGCAAACGACGGCGACTGTTGGGGTCAGCGGATCATAAATCTGTGCTGCCGAACGGTGAAAGGAAAAACTGCGCTACAAGACGATGACAAAGGAAAAGAAACGAGCACAACACGACAGGCGCAGATAGCCAATTGTTTATTCGTGAAAGCGGAAATATAGACACACTTTTTTTTCTTCGTTTTGCACTTTTAGCGCTTTGTGGCTTACTCTCAGGTTGCCTTGTCTCACCGGCTTACAGTCTGATAAATCCATGATTTGATGTATCTTAATCGTTTTAACGTTGCTTATCTGTGTCTGTGTAAGAGCGAGTGAAGAAGTTCATTGCGTGTCTGGATTCCCATCTTTGTGGGCTTTGCTTCCGCTTTCACGAATAAACAGTTGCGGTTTGTGCCTGTGGCGTTTTGCTCGATCCTTTCCTTTCGTCGTTGTCTTGTAGAGTAGTTTTTTTTTTTTTTCCTTTCTTCGAACATGAGCCAACTAGCCCGCAAGAACGTTCTTCGAAGTGCTGAACGATGCCCCGCTAAATCGCCCTAAAAAGATGGCAATGCGTCGATATGCCCTCGACTCACGTGGCGAGGTTTATTTCACTCCGACACTTCGATATTCCGCGCTTAGCTATACAAAATCCAACCGCCAATTCGTTTTTCTTCAAAATTGCGCTGTCCAAACTCGAAGGTCGACCGCTATGTGAATCACGGTTAGAGAAATGCGTAAACTTACCCTAAAACGTGGAAGAAAAAAAGGAATAGAAGAAGGAAGAGAGTAGCGTCAATGGAAATTATGTCCTCGGGTCTCCTTCAAACGTTTGCAAAGTAGTACAGCACTTGCTAGCAAGGTGGCTCTGTGGAGCCTTCATGTACAAGAACCTCGATTAAGACGAATAAGAAGACAAATGCGGAGTCCCGCCGCACCGTCACTTCCAGCCGCCTTATCGTCACCGCGTCGATATCGGTTGCACTTCGAAAACCAAACCTATTCGTAAAGCCTGATCCTTCTTCGCCGTCTAGTGGGCTGTGCTACAAACCATCGAATCATGGCACAGCCGGCCACGAGAAAAACGCGCGATCCCCTCTGGACCAATCATCATATCTGGTCGAGTAACGTGCACTAGGCTCCCGTTGTTCAGCATCTCTTGACTACTCGTTATCATGCCGTGTGAAAGCCAAAAAAATAGGAAAGCGAGCTTCGCGAGAGTTTTTCTGCGCCCTATTTCATGTGTACTCTAGCTCGCAAGTCCGTGCAGCATCCTTGTATTGTTTCCCGAGCCTACCAGACTACACGCATCAAGGAGCGTTATCTATTAAAAAGCAGAACATTGGGAAGAAAGTAACTGTGAGCTTGGCCATTTGCTTGAAACATAGGGACTTCTGCCTTCCCGGTAAGCATTAACTTGCCTAATAATTATGGATTTAAGATCGCTTGATTGTGCTATGGCTGTAATTCCCTTTTGTGGTGACGGAGCCTTCGACAACTGAAATTTCGCTCGAGCATTCAGTATAACATCTATAACCTTGTTTACGTTGCTTTAATTGTCGATTGCTGTCCACGAGCAAGCAATCAATCTAGCATTTCAGTGCACTAGAGCAGATAACGATGCCTCTTCTTGCATGGCTGTATATAGTAAAGAGGTTGAATATGCAGAACATAGCCAACTTCGTATTAGACAAGCAATAAGCGATAAGCCCCGATTAGAGCGACAGACGAAAAGGGTGCGCCACTGGGCGTTATTGTCATGCTCTATCCTGTTTTACTAATTCGTTCCCGAACCTCCCACTTACCTGTATTGAAATCCACCTTTGTTTGGCACTTATAGATCATGGTCCGATACTGCCCACCTTTCCAGAGCTCGCCAGGCTGATTGCAGCTGTCGGCCATCGAACTCAGACTGCAAGTAGCAATGTGACTTCCTTGCACGTTCCTTTCTTACCTTAACTTGCTTCGTACATGGGACTGAATTTATAAAGACATACAGTATGAGCCCATTTCTTCTACAGGATATGGGTACCATATGATTCAGTGTCGACGTGGTTTAGCAACCGTATAGAAGGCTTGGAAGAGTAGTTTCGCTATTGTTTTATGGAACCGCATTTTTACGGCCAGGGCCGTTTTTTAACCGTTTTTCACGTCAACATTTCATACTGTCCTAATAAGGCAGCTGTAGAAGACTCCACAGAAGCGCAGCTTTTCGCCAATAGAGCCCGTCAGAAAAGTAAAAGAGTTGAGCACTTGCCTATAAGCTGTCAGTTTCGTTAAAACCGCGAAGCGTCTTTCCTGTAGCAGGCAATATAAGTTCTACACACGGGTGTTCAGAAAGGCCGGTAGCGCATGTACACCGGCCTCCTGCTCCATCGAAGGAATTTTATCATCTTGAGCGAAATCAGTTCGGTTGATGCTTCCATTCGGACGTCTTTGCTCACGGAGCGACGATTTCGGTGTGGTCATCGATGCCGGTTTAGGGTGAGCTAAGTGAGCTAAGTGCCGCCGCGGACTCACTCAGATAGGACGGCCGTATTTGTTTTGTGTTGTGTCAATGTTACCAGACGCATAACGTTTTTCCGTAATCACGAACAGCCGCTTGTCGAGTCATGGCCTCCCAACGTGCACGGGAGACGGTTTTCGGCAGCATTTAGAGGGGAGCCCTTGGCATGCTTGGAATCGTATCAAATTTGTGCGTCAGCTTGACTAGATCGCTGTCACAGAAAAGTAGCGCCATATACTGGGGAAAAGAGCGAGGGCGCCTGCCTTTCTAGTAAGTGTCAAGCCCGCATGAAGCGTTTTTTACCTGCGAATTCGCTGTGGCTATGAAAGGGCGCACGTGGTTGTGCCGCCAGACGTGTTTCTTTCTAGCACCAGGGGCGCACGAAGCGGGCGTGGTAAACGCTCGTGACAGTGCGAATTCGGCGACAAGGCTGCAGGCATTTCAAAGGCGCACCGAACTTTCATGCGACAAACGCTCCGTACTTGCGAGGCTTACCATCAAGCTTCAAGTGTCCGCTTGTAGGATATATGTACTGCTAAACGAGCGACGCCGCGGCAGCGTTTGTGTGTATCTGTCTTGGAGTTGTTTTTTCACCGCAACGCAGCTCTGACATCTGATTAGTTGTATTGGTCGCCTTAATAGAATGGGAATACGTCTGCTTAGGGAAGGTATATTGACTGAAAGATCCGTACCACTAGGATGAAATGACTAGAAGAACGGGCTATCGTGCTGTTGTCTTGCTCTTTCATGTCTTGTAGCGGTTTGTCAGTATATCCACGAAGAGCGCAACAGCAGTATCTTACCAATACTCACCTATGTGACAGAAACGCGGGGGATAACGAAAACGGTTAAACTTAAACTTAACGCAATGCAGCGAGCTATGAAAAAAAAAAAAATGATAGGTGTGATGTTAGGACACAAGAAACAGACAGAGTCGATTAGGGAATAAACCCGAGTAAATGTTATTTATTCGAAATCACGGATAAATATCATCATTCGAAATCACGGAGGCGTCTCTCATAGACTGAGTCGCTTTGGGACGTTAAACCCCACTAACCAAACCAACCAACCGAAATCACGGAAAAGAAAATGGCTTCGGCACGGGATGTAATGTGAAAGAAAAATGACCAATGGTCTCCAAGGGTAACAGACTGGATTCCAAGGAAGGCAAGCGCAGTATAGAACGGCAGAAGGTTAGGTGCATGGGCAAATGAGGTTATGAAGTTCGGGACGTTACGTGACCGTAACTGATGCAGGGCAGGATGAAAAAAATAGATGTGGGAGAGGTATTTTGCTTGCGCTTGGTGTGGTCCGGCTGGTGGTCGTGGTAATGAGGATATGATGAACCAAATATCAGCTGCTGGAAGTTTCCATTGGCCGACCTGCATGCACAGTGTGCCATTTTCTTTATCTTCCAGTCTCTGAAGTTTGTGGGTCGACTGATACGACATGTCGACAAACATGCCAGTGATTACGCCAGCTTTTTATTACAGCGCATTCGGCGTCAAAGCCCTTCATATAAGTTGAAGCCCTTGCTCAGTTTTCACCAAGTTAAATACTACACCTTTGCCAGCACTCAAATCCTCGCACAATCACTTTTGTTTTAGGGTTGCACTGTTGTACATAAGGTTCCATTTAATTAATTTGCTCTTTCAGGGAATTTGAGGGCTGAAATTTTGTGAAATTTAAATTTTTGAGCAGTGTCAGGCAGTATTGAAAACCGTAATTTTTGTACTTTTTTTTCCTTCAAAATGACAAATTTTTCAGGTTGCTACAGCGAATAAAAGCCTGAAAAAGAAATATATTTTTTTTAGTCGAATTGAGGGGATTTTAAGTAGCAAAAAACGGCAACCTCATCATTTATTATCGTTACTTAAGTACCATGACACATGTCCGCATGGTAAAAGCAGGGGCTAATTTAAACCTGAAAGTGACAGTTATAAAAAATCTCCTACTCAGCAAAGACGTTTTAAATTCTCAGTTAATGAGCACTGAGCAAAGGCCCGTAAGCCCTTTACAGAAATTCTCTTCTTTCAAAATCTGTCTCAGATTTGCTTTTTAATGGAGTCAAGACAAAAAGGACCCAAGTATACGCACTAAGTGACCCCTTTCTTTGCGCAGTCGCAAAAATTCATCTTTGTTCGCTTATGTCGCAATGCGGTGAGCGTCCCACGAAGAAAACAGATAGAAAAAAAAAAGCAATTCGTCGGTGCTAACGAGGGTATGAAGACTATGCTGACGACACCATGCTAGTAAAAGAAAATAATGATAAAATGCGTCAGTGGGAAACGTTCTTGGCCGCAGCGTCCGGGCTTGCCAAGCTGCACCGACTTAGCCCCGGGTGCACAGCGTCCACATAATTTGCGCAAGGCATTTGCGATTTCGCAAAGAAGACGGAGCCACCTCCCTTCCCCACTCCATCAGCGTTACTAAAGGACACGGGATGAAACGCCATCCGCTCACTGCAGCTGCATCCTGCGCGAGTCTCATACAGAAAACGCTCGAAAATGTCAAAAGGTTATGTGCGAAAGGGCGCGCTAAGTTGGCGGCAAATCCCGAATTTCAAAGAGGGATCAGTTCGAAGAGAAGTCTCTCGTCTTGAAGAGAATCGTATCGACGTTGAGAAATAAAGATCGTTTGCTGCAGGAAAGCGCAAGATTGAAAATTTCTACATCTTGCGCAACTCGAAGAACGCCACATGACCTTTGAGCCTGGGAAACTATTTTTTTTCCGATCCTTCTAATCTAAATGTATTGCCGACTGTTCGTCATAGAGACAAAGACCTTTCCTGCTGACGTAGTTTCGAGACCGTGTGCTCAGCGATTCTGAAAGCCTTTATCCAAATACGTGTCCGAAGAAGCTGGAATCTAAATAGAACAATGGCAAACGCTATTTGAAATTAAATGCCTAGAAGAAACTCCTAATGACCAGCAATGCCAGAAATCAGGATCTCACTACGCAAGCGATTTGCGCGCTATATATGTTAAAAGCCCTGACGTACACAGTGATGCCATACTGTGAATAAAAGGCTTGCCAGTGAAGCTTTTCTTCTTTAGAGATTATGCACGTGCGCACCCAGACTGCACAGGCCTCTGAAACTGTATGCGCTTGTGCGCTGGTCCGTTTATAGAAGAGAATCTTATCAGCAGTGGCGTTTGGTTTTGTATAGGCCTTTGCTCTAGAGCGCACAAGATACTTTTGCTTCTTGCGTCACCTATTAATTAACATTAATATTAAAAGTATGCTTGCTTAAATTTTGGCTGAAAAGCTTGTCCTCTGAGGCCAAATCGATAATGGCGAGCAAGTCTTCTGAGGCGATAGCGATAATTGGTGCACCTTTTTCTCTGCCTGGCTGCGTCGAGGAAAAATAATTTATTGAATTCTTCTATTTGTTCAATTCCTTTACTCAACAAATTATGTAATCTCCGCCTCTGACGCCTGTCTAATCTATTGACAATATATTCCAGGATTTGAGGGTCTGTTCCTTGCAATTCCATTGGATTTTGTTTCTGTAGCAGCATTGATTTCCTCCGGATTATGTAATTGCCGTTAGTAGATTTATTGTTTGTCGTCGTACCTTCTGTAGAGATGATTTTGCTAGATCGTTCTTAAATATTTGCTATTTTTTGCTTTCAAAGAACCTCTGTTCCTTTAGTTCCTTCTTTACGTACTGTTCATTTACATTCTTACACACACAGTGTATATATATATATATATATATATATATATATATATATATATATATATATATATATATATATATATATATATATATATATATCCCGTAGCGGCCGCTTTTCGATGGAGGCGAAAGGCAAGACGCTCGTGTGTTGTGCGATGTCAGTGTACGTTAAGGAACCCCAGGTGGTCTAAATTTCCGGAGCCCTCCATTACGGCGTCTCTCATAGCCCGAGTCGCTTAGGGACATTAAACCCCATAAACTAAACTAAACTAACAACAAAATATATCAGTTTGTTTAAAACAAAGTACATGACACTAACAATGCTGGGTCCTTCTGTGCTTTCCGCCAACACCACGCGTGGTTGGCGGTGTATAACTGTGGCAGGAAGAGAAGGGGAGAGAAAATATTTATTTCGTCAAAAAGGGGAAGGCCATTTCAAGTGAAAAAGGCCATGTTAAGTGACAACCTCATTTCTTGTTGAATTAGTTAAGACAAAGTAAAAATCTTTCAAAATAAAGTTTTTTTCTTTAGGATTCTCATGAGGCACTTTCTCTGTATAAGTAATTCTATAACTTCATTGAAATTCTTCACGCGATCGCACGCAGTTCAGAAGTCGGGCAAGGCTGAAGTAATTTCTTGGTTCATTAAAGAATAAAATAAGTTATGAGCATTAGGTGATCACTAATAGTATGACTCAACTAAATCTTTCTTTTTTATTATTCCAAGACTTACTATGTGGCATAGTAGGAAGTTGTCTTTAACTCAAATGAGGTCAACTAATGTCTTCCAGAAATCAGAGCAAGCTCCGACTGTTAACGTTGTTTAATAGCCACAGGTGTAGGTCTTCCACCCTTGTATCCGATAATCCAATCTAATCGACTTGTTCTTGATACCTGCATTCCTGGGCACGTTCATAAAAGGTGACGAAGGTCCGCGTCAGCGGCTGGCTTTGGGAACATAATTAGGTGATATTCCCGGCACCACATCTTCTTGAGAGCCCTATCGGCACGTCACCAGCGGGGTAAGGGCCGCCCTCAGCCCTAATGCTTGTATAGGATACCTCTTTCATTTTCGGTATGTTATGAGGGGATGCTTGTGAGCGTACTCGTGTTAGGGGCTTGGTGTATAAGGGCGTCTGTTTACTTATGATCATTTATCTATTATGATCAACTTCCTTTTCAAAGCAGCGTTGCTGAGCTGTCAGTCCGTTGACAGTTATCTTCATCTGAATGTCCTCAGGGTGACGGTTAACCTGTATCTCCGCTTGTTTTTGACGTGCCCATAATTGCAGAAGGTGAAGGTCGGGAGTTGGTTGATCCTCGTTTACAGTTGTGATGATGGTGTGGTCCCTGATAATCGCTTGCACTATTTACTCCAGAGTATCTGGGCTGACAGCGTTGGTCCGAGTGTCCTGTCGAATACCATCCCAGTAAGTTCAGGATACGTTTCTTCTGATTTTCCATGATTCGAAACGAAAGATCAAATCCACACTGTTTTCACAAAAATAAAATCCATCCTGCTCAATTACACCGATGTCGCAGCGCTGACTGCACCTCGAACACACTCTTCAGATTTGACGTGGTAGATGCAAGGGGCAGCGACCAACCACACACCAAAAAAACATATCTCTTAATCCGTCAACAACAAGAAAACCATCAATACAATCATCTGTACATGTACGCACCGTTTTTATTTTTTAGTTTCACGTACCACTATTTTTGCTGCGATAATCAGGTGTCCGATCATGTAGGGATGCTTCTATCGGCTGCTCGTGTTCGTACGTCAGCTTGAGGGAAGCTAAGAACAATACAATGCACGCGGTTCTGGCCAATCACGAGCAGTTTTCATACGTAAACACCTTGCGCATCAGCCCTGATTTGCTGATGCGATTTCCAGAGAAATGTGTATGGTTAATTCGAACAGAAGGAGAAAGAGGGTGATGAACAAAAGGTGGAGGAAGAGTATGTGGTTACGAAAAAAAAGTATAAGCGCGCTATCCACTTAAGGCACTGCGAAGGAAGAAGGGATGAAGAGAATAAAGTGGAAAAACGGACCTAGTGAGGCCGAATAATACATATCATGGACTCCTCGGAATACAACAGCTTGCGCGTCAGTCTCCCAGATCTGAAAATTCGATGTCGCCTGCGTTGCAGCTCCAGTATGCAAGATAGTCGGACCTGAAATGGAACAGTGCACTTCCTGCACCATACGTGGTCGGTCATGCGGGGTAGAGCGTTCGTGCTGTGTATATGTACACTCTAAGAAAAAAGGGTGTGCGAAAGGGGTAAAAAGGGCATAGCATGGTCATTTACCCCCTTTAGAAGGCCTTGGGGGCAACTTTGCGCCTGCTGGAAGCAGGTCCCTTTTCACTTACCCCCTCTTAGAAAACTTGCACCCTACTGTGACCCTACTGTAACCCTACTTACCCTCTCTACCAGCGTTAGTGTGTTTGTGTGTGTGTTCGTGCCCCTTAGACAGCGGTGTGATTAGTTTGGGCACATGTCACGATGGGGCGCTCGTGCAGCATTCTGTCCCATCATGTCTCGTTCCTGCACCGTCGCTTTCAGAGAGGGGACGCCTTTTGTGCCACCTTCGCCACCGTTTTTCTCTGGCGGCGTTTGGGTCCCTCTCCATGTTTACTCTCCCCAGTCAGGAACTGCAAGCTGCAGGTGTGTCGTGGTTTCTATGGGGTGACGTCATGACGTCATGACTGCAAAACTGCTTCTAAATTGTAATGAAACAGCAGATACTTTTGTTTTGCTTGTGGGAGTAATGCTCTGGCAGTGCACAGCCTGTTTCAGGCTTATAGTGGAGCCACTCCGACTGCATAGCGAACTGTCACGGGCCGTTCTGCAAACGTATTTCCTAAGCTGCTTAATGGAAAGAAAAGGCGCAGTATCTGTCACACTTCTTAGTAGAATCTTGAACCACACCGTAAGGGGAAGCTTGGGAAGCTTCGAAGGAAGGTGGATTAAAAGAAAAGAGAGAAAGAGGTGCTGGTTGTGTTCAGCAACAAAATTATGCACATATTTGATTTTACCTGAAGCGCATACAGCTCGTACGGCCGAAAAGGCATCGCCATTGCCATGGTCATCGCCAAAACTCGCAATTCGTGGAAAAATATATGCTCTGATTTATATTAAAATCTTGATAAAATCGATTCCTACAGCTCTCAGGGTGGTGTCATACCCTTTTCGCGTCAAATTTAGCATCCATCTGCTAGTCATGTTGAAGGTTAGTTTGCGACAGAGATTGGAACCAACGACATGTGTACAGCTGCCAAAATCTTAACTGACGTTCGTGACGGCAGTACTTTCTGTGATTTTGAGCGTTACAGAGCAGCTAACCTGCGAAAAGTCAAGTATAAGAAATGGCTCACCAAGCTCTTGCGTAATCTTGATCATCTGGCAAGTATTGTCCTTATTAGGGCGCAGGAGCATAGAAAAGGAGGTCGTCATGCGCACGCCAGTTAAAGATTTGGGCGGCTCTACCTCCGGTTTTATGCCTTTCATTTTAAAGTTCGCCGTTCACCGAGA
The DNA here is from genome assembly GCF_055883805.1 of Amblyomma maculatum. Taxonomy (NCBI): domain Eukaryota; kingdom Metazoa; phylum Arthropoda; class Arachnida; order Ixodida; family Ixodidae; genus Amblyomma; species Amblyomma maculatum. The sequence goes on from NC_139344.1 coordinate 337,069,150, forward strand.
AGTGAGGCAGATACAGCACCTTCCGTTCCTCCAAAAAAAAGCAAACTAAAGGCGTTAATCACATTGCCAAACTCTGCGTCCCTTAACGGCAAGAATTCACGGAATGAAAACGCCGTGTTAAAGGCGCTATCGCGTCTACAGCTTTGGTGTCATGCTGGCTTGACATTATTTAATTTTATAGCGTTAACTAGAGTCAGGCTTGTGGGCAGCTGAAAGCTGTGACACTCGAGGACAAATTTCATCAAAAGTTGTTTCTTTCTACTCGTTTTTTGTTGAATGCGACCAGCTACACTGAAAATAATGATTTCTTCACCCTCATTTACTGTACCGCGGAAAGTATGTCAGTCGGACATTCTTAATTTACAAATGGACACACACACACACGTATGTATAATATATATATATATATATATATATATATATATATATATATATATATATATATATATATATATATATATATATATATATATATATATATATATATATATATATATATATATATATTACATTAACATTAAACATTAAAAAGACAAAGATCATGGCGTCTTCCCCTATCAAGTCCTGGAGCATCAAGGGACAAGAAGTGGAAGCTGTGACAGATTTTCTCTTCTTGGGCTCCAAGATTACCCCGGAAGGAGACTGCAGCCATGAAATTAGCAGACGCCTGCTTCTGGGCAAGAGAGCCATGGCTAGCCTTGACCGCCTAGTAAAGAGCAGAGACATTACACTGCCAACCAAGATCAGTATAACGCGTGCTATGGTCTGTCCAGTTGTGATGTATGGATGCGAGAGTTGGACTGTGAAGAAGGCTGACCACCGAAGAATTGACGCGTTTAAATTGTGGTGCTGGCGGAGACTCTTGAGAGTTCCTTGGACGGCCAGAAGATCAAATCAGTCGATATTGTCGACCATAAACCCTGACTGCTCATTGGAGGGTCAAATTCTAACGTTAAAGCTCAGCTACTTTGGTCATCTGATGAGAAGAGAGGAGTCGCTGGAGAAAGATTTGATGTTGGGAAAGGTTGAGGGTCATCGGAGAAGGGGTAGGCAGCGAACGCGATGGTTGGATGGCATCCTCGAGGCGCTGCAGATGAAGTTATGTGATGTTAGGAAGATAGTGGGAGACCGGAAAGCGTGGCGTAATATGGTCCGTATATATATATATATATATATATATATATATATATATATATATATATATATATATATATATATATATATATATATATATATATATATATATATATATATATATATATATATATATATATATATATAGCTCAAATTTCGGGCAGAAATGGCATTTTGTCGATGGTATGGTTCTTGCCTAATTCGATCAGAAGTCGGATGTTCCCATCGTATGCGGCGGCGATGCCGGTGCTATCGCTGAGGCAGTGGCTTGTCTTGCATCGCCGCCGCCGCATATTATGGGAGCATTCGACTTCTGATGGAATCAGGCAAGTACAAAAAACAACTTTAATACTAAAAATACGAACGGCAAAATGCCATTTCTGTGCGAAATTTGAGTTGCGAGGATTTTGCGGTTTAGTTTGGAGAAGCATTCTACAGCGCGCTGGTAATTGTGCAATGCCCTGTATATTCCTGGGTCTCCTCTTTTAGAGAGTTTTTATGTTTCTGCAAACGACCTACCTGCCTGTCTGTCCTATAAATGCACTTTTCCACGGGCCATCGGAATGCGGTAAATAACTCGTTTTGCCGCGGCCAAAGTTTTCATTTGCTTGATCTTACTCTTCTACACACATGCTCCCTTCTTCATCCCTTTTTTTTTTTCAGTTTTCAAAAATAGGCTAATCAGTTTGGAAAGTGAAGAAAACAGAATGCGTACACCGTGTCGTCGTGCTCTGTATTAATATTGCAGGAGACGTTATTTTTGCATGTCATCATTCACAATTTTTTCATTCGTTCCGATTTCAGCAGGTTCTTTTAATTTTAAGGTGTACAAACTGCCCCAAGAGCTAGCTCTATTGTTCTTAGTTTACGAGGGCTCCTTTTTTTCGCAGTGCTTGGGCGTGTTTCGTATTTGCTGCACCACATTGTCGGGTGGTTCCAATCGCCGCTTCTCGGGCACTTTTGTGATGAAACACGACGCATGCATGTTTTCCGCCACGCCGCACACTTCGCGTTGTTCAATGCAGCACACACGTGTTTGCAGCAGCATTGTGCGACACGATGCCTTCGAGCATAAGTTGAGTGGAAAACTTACAAAAGACCAGCTAGCTGGCTGCGGAGCCACGTACAGCCTGTGATACTTGCACGTGGTCACTTATCCTTTCTAGTTCCGAGAATTCAGGAAACTGGGCATTTATTCCTTCGCTCGCCGTATGACACAGCGCAAAGGTGACGCACGCTCTTTTGTCCTGATAAGCTTGCCCCTCCATTGAACATCAGAATTGTGGACACTGAATCTCAAGCGCCAATGATGGAGGTGGGGTAAGGAACAATCAGAAGAACCTGCTGCTCCCCGGAACTCTTTTCTTCACAGCATGAAGTCATTTTTCGCCGGACTTTCGGAAGCCAGTTTGGCTGTAGCTTCCACAGTGCCTAGGCGGGGTACACAAGATTTCATTGTGAACAATATGACAGGTCCCAGGGAGCCCAAAATGCGTGCCTCTTTTCGACGGCGAGCACATGGTGGCTCTGAACACATTCTCTTCTCAAGGCTCCGTGGGGTCACGAGTCATTTCAGCAGAAGCGATGTCCTGTTCGGACGCGGAAGCATCGAGCGGTCTCAGTCTTACGCCTATGGGCTGCACTGCCCTTGAGTTGTAAATATTTGTATCATACTCAACATGCAAATAGATATGTGCGAGCAAAGTCCTTCGTTGTCACTGCAGGGAACTACCCCCTGTAAAGACGTAATCTTAAATTAACTGACGCGGCAGAATTCTGTTTAGGGTACAGCTCACGACGACTCTGCAATCAGCGACGACGTGGAGCTTGGATAAAGCAAGAGGTACGCATCTTCTAGTGCTGCAACAGTCTTGGGCTGCCCAAAAGCAGCAGCGGAGGAGAGATCACGTTAGCAGATTCGCTGGGCCAGCGTTGAGAACAAGTATGGACTTGAAAGGTTGCTGCTGCTGCGGTGGCGCCGTGTACCAGCTTCGGACTCCATTACGCATGTCATAGATGGGCAACAGCAGCAGGTGCGGCGGCAGCGGTCAACGTAAACCGGCGCATGGTGCTTGTAAGTTCCATTTTTCAAACTTTTTGCTGCCCTTATTGTGGGTTTAAGCCAGTACTCGTTTAATCAGCATGCGTCGCAATAGTGAGCACAGTGTTGAGTCCGAGGTTCGAGTGGTCCCAATCTCTATGATCAGCAGGCGTGACTGCATTTGAGTGACTACCCATACGTATAGCATGTGTTTCAGCGAAGGTCAACTAGAAGTTTTAAATCTGCTTTTTGTGATATTCAGGTGGTTTCAAATTGCAATTGTTTACATCAGGATACAGTTTAATCAAGCTAATTTGGTGGTTAACTAAACTCGTAACAATTGACTTCTTATGGCACTTACGTAATCAATATTCGTGGTTACCCAAGTTTGCAAGTGCGAGATGCCGGGCTAGTGGGTACTGCATTCTTAAAGAACAGCGCTAGGAACAACACGGAAACACACAGAATGGATGGACACCGCCGCTGACTATACTTCGTCTCACAAGATGCTTGCAGCACTGCGAAAGGCAGAGGCACCCCAGTGTAATCAGGATCACGCTCACTGCAATAGGCAATTGTGCTCCTACGCGGCTCTTGCCACCAAATTGGCGGGAGTAACAGTATAAAGGCACAATTCTCTATTATAGTGTGCAGGGGCGAGAGGCACTTCGGAGCACAATTGCAAGGACTCCTCTGCCTTTTGCAGTGCTACATATAACTTGTGAGACGAAGAACAACAAATGAAATTTTATTACCGAGCAAAACGTATATAAACATGCATAAAGAGGTGGAGCCAGGGCGATTACTATAGACTGTTTTCGGTGATCGCACATCGCCTTGGCTTCACACCTTTATGCATGTTTATATGTGTTGTGCTCCGAAACAAAATTTCAGTTGTTATTGAGCGCCTGTGTCCGTCCATTCTTCTGTGTGTTTCCTTGTTGTTCCTTGCACTCTTATTTAGGCATACCTAAGTTTGGTCCAGTTTTGGGACATGTCCTTCAGAGTTATCTGGCGTTGAGAGCTTGCGTTGTTGATTACTGTGTCATATCCTTTCTCCTACAGTAAAACCGCTTAACAGAATCATGCACACAGCTTTGAACTTCAGGCCAGTTCGCGCAGCTTAATTTCATGTCTCATAATGGACATTTTTGCAGTAGCTTCCTGCGATTGCACAAAGCCCCCTCATCTACCATTTTTGATGACCATGCTTGCGAAAATGGAGGAGTTTTCTGAGCGTGATTTTTCACGAACGTCCCCTCAGTTATCGACGCCCTGGCCTGCTGCACAATAATGGACTTTTTCTCAGCTGCGCACCCCTCTTGTGACCGCCAGGTGAAGTACCCTTGACGGGACGGCTTACTGAGGTTCCCTCGCATATTTCCAGCAAACATTTTTTCACAATAGTTGAGTGGGCTTATTTTCTGAGCAGTAGTTGAATGCAGGGCTGCCATGTATGAAGCAGGTCAAGTGCAGGGGGAAGGTATATCAGGGTGTGTCCACAGATGCCTCAAGCATATCACTACACATGCTAGCTGAAAGTAACCCAGCACTTATATATACTGCTTGGAAAACAGGCCGGCACCACTACTGCGAAAGAATTTGTGCAGAAAAAATAGGAGCGATCCTCGGTAACCCGCCCCGTCAGATGTTCCTCGCTTGGCGGCCACAAGAAGGGTGCGGTGCTGGAAAAATGTTCTCCATGCAAGAGAGCGCTTGCTGTATCTGCAGCCGCGACGCGGTTCCAACACGCTTCCATTTTCTTTCTTTTTTTTTCTTTTTTTTCTTTTCTTCTTCTTCTTTTTTTTTTTTTTTTTTTTTTTTTTTTGCCGCGCCGCCGCAGTTTAGTCGCCGAGGTGTTTCCATCGCTTGCATGTGTATACATTGTGAATGTGTCTATTCCCTGCACATCTCATTTTTCTCTCGTTTTTCTCTCACAGGTTCCCTCGGAGTATGGATTCAACCACGACGATGACAAAAGACTGCTCGGTTATCCTGCCATTTTCAAACGCAATAAAAAGTAAACCCTGCCTTCCGTTCTCATGTACTAATATCGGTGTGCAAACTGCACCCTGAATGGCTACATGGCCCGTCACAAATATGTGGCTCTAGCATGAAGAAACCAACAATGCGGAAATGAGGACGTCTGTGACCGGCTGACGAAGACATCATACATCTTTTCACCAAACGGTTTTATTCTGTATAGGGCGTATGTTAAGGCTTTTTAATGTTGCAGCGGAGGCAGCATTACCCCACATATGCCCAACGGAGTCGCTTGCGTTGCAAATAAAGAAAATGTATGTCTCGTATCGCTTTGATAGCGGCGATGTCTTGTGACTGACTGCACAATCAGTCGAAGTGTGGTTATTTTCAAATTACTAGAGTACCAATGTGCGCCTAGACTATATTTAGAAGGGCGCAAGCATACCCTTCGAAGGAAAAGAACATTATCTTAAAAAGGTGTAAAAACACTATAATATGAATTTATTTTATTCCTATGGGTGGTAATATTACCCTTCCAAACGAAGCATAAATATGAACGTAAAAGTGCAAAGTTACGCCCATTCTTAGGGTGCAAAGATGCACTTACGGGGTGCTGTAGTAAGTTCATTACGCTGGCATAAATGCAGACCCTGTGAGGGTAAGTTTACGCCTTATGATTAAGCATAAGCTTATTCCAGCGGGGGGCAAACATGCACCCGATTTTAGAGCATATTTTTGCACTTTCATGGCCTAACCTTTAGTCCTTCTGAGAAAGGGTAACGTTACTCCCCAGAAGCATATACTTGCACTTCACCATATGGCATAACGTTAGCCTCGTGGCAGCGTAAACTTTACACCACACACACTTAAACCCCCGTCGAGGGTGTAACTTTGCACCCAAAGGGGCTCCCCAGTGCGTCAGTGGACTTACCCCCCTAAAGGGGTAAGATCACACCTTTTTTTCTTAGAGTGTAGCGAGATAACAGAAGAGCGTGCACTGAAGCGCGTCCCGCGGGCTGCGCCATTTTACGACATTAAATGGCAGTTGTGAATAGGCTCTAGAAAGGGCTTCTCGTCATCGCCGGACGGAAACGCGCGCCGGCGAGAATGGAATGAGGGGTCGCCGCTATCAACGCGTTATTACTGCGCGCCTCGACCCAGCGAAGCGGGCAAAAAGATTCTTAGGACCCCGGCGTTACGTTTTATGGCTCCAGATTACACTGCGCACCAGCCAGCCAGCAGCAATAGCGTAACTCGAGACCGCCTGCCTATATATCTGCCCGCATTCACTGTTGTTTCGTGTTTATCGCAGTGCGGGTGCGAGGTCCTTAGTGAATGCATGCGTTCTCGCCTCGTTATTGGGTTATTAAAGAATACGTGCCGCGCGCCTTGTTCGGACTTTTTCTGGTTTAGAATGCAAATCGCGTTTCTTGTGTGTGTTACGCTAGCGCTAGCATACAGACTTCCCTGTACACGCAAGTCAGTTTTCTTCGGAACTCCCTTCCCTCTAAATCTCGATCATGACGTGCAAGGCGGTTACAGCGCATCGAATTCCAATTAGCCGCAATTAGTTGGACCCCTACTGCGTGGATGCTTCGACTTTTTACGCGCCAACTTAATGACTAAGTGCACTCTCTCTGAACTCCGCGCTTCAGTGAAGACGAAGAACAAGAAGAATGTTTCAAAGGGTCAAGAAGAAGATGATGCGCTTTCTTTTTTTACCTCACGCATTTCGATCTATGGCGATAAATATCTGCCATTATGCGCAACCGGAGATCATTCGTCTGAAGTCAGAAGTTAGTAGTCTAGGTTCTTCTGCTGCGTTCATAAAACCGGTTGCTTCAACGTTTATAACCGATAGCCTTGAGCGCTAGGGTGAAAGAGAGAAAGGCGATATTCAGCGCCGAACACCGACCAGCGAGAGAAATGCAAACATTGCAAACATATCGACGAGGCAAGCAGCTGCAACCAGCGCATCGTCGCTGTATACGGATTATTCTCGTAGACACACACACGTAGTACTACGCACGCAAGCCAAGCTTTCCTGGAAGTTAGGCAAACCGTACTGCCGGCTGTACAAGCGCCCTGAGAACATTCACGCCGTATTAACGCAATGTAAGTGCCAGACACTCAAAAGACAAGCAGCAAGAAACAGACGGGGGTTGACCCCCGAGACACACGATACAAGCGCTTCGTACGTCATCTATGTTCATTCAGGAACGTGAGTCAGCCAGAGGCATTGATGCATGCGGAGAAACATGCGGGATTTTCAGAGTTCTCGAGTGTGCGTGAGCATATATGCATACAACAGTTGGCGGATGAAGCAGGAAAAAAACAAAACAAACAAACTGCAGAGGCAACACGCTGAGCTAGCTGGCTGGGCGAGCTGTCGTGTCTGGGAGATTGTGCAACATGATCAATCCGCAACTTACCCATCGCAAAGGGGAGATGGGCTTGAGGGGCGGGAGGGATAAGGAGGGAGGTGGAGGGGCGTAGGGTCTGCTGGCAGTGTTAAGCCGAGCCTTTGTACTTAGGCCCGTACGCTTGCGTGTACGTACACATTCCTGGTTCGTCGTTTAGGAGAGGTGGGGACAGATGAGAGTGAGTGAAGCGCCTGCTGAATGATTTCGAAGCAAAAAAAGAAAGAAAAAAAAAAAAGACGTGTGATGCGCGGATGAATAAATGTGCCGACAAAATTACACCAAAGAGTCAAGGCTACGGGGAGCTTGACGTAGGCAAACACGCGTTTTGAAGAGCCGCTTCACGCCCAGTGTATCCGATAGCCGCTGGTTGCGAAAGATGTGAAGCTAGTGTTGCAGCCTTTCAGTAGGAACGTTTGCTTTGAGCCTCCCCCGCGTGGGTAGGAGAGTTTAAGCTGAGTGACAGAAACGGTTGCGAAAATCAATGGCCACGGAGAGTGTCACGGTTATTTTGTTTGTAGTCCGTTAGGAGCACATCGCAACGAACCGTCGTACAATCGCAGTAAAGGGATGCATTTTATGTGGCGTGCATAAGTATACGAAAACACGGTTGTGTTGAGAAACGACGCACGTACAACCTATCACGAAAAGGCAACTAAGAACAGGCTTCGAAACGGCAAATGTCATGGAGATGCCATTTCCAGAGAACAAACGGCTGTGCTGGCGTAGAGATTGCAGATATATAGGGCTGCGAAGAGCGGACCCCAAACAGCACCGCACTGTCATCTGCGAAATATGCACTGTTTTTCAGCGGCGTGCAAGAAAACGCATTTTGCAATGCAAATTTTGGACGCTTCCAAACGGGTTTCTCTTTTCTCTTATTTACTGAGAGCATTTGCATAATTGTAGGTTTGCTGGCATCCGCTTGTCGAGGAGCGGGATCCTGCGCTCACTGTATTTGCTGAAGCTGTAAGATCTGCTACGACCTGTGTATTACTTCGAAAATAAAAAACCAGGCTCGGGGTGAGCGACGTCTGAAGCCTTATACGTATCTTTCACGTTATTTAATGAAGAAAAAATAACTCGAGTAATATGTTCACTCTGCCGTGTAGAAAAGGTGAGAGCGTACAAAGTAGTACAACGTGTCTAGAGAGCTGATCACACTTGTCTAGAGCAGTCAATTAAGCGATAGGATGCGCAGCAAATTGTGTGAAATCTTGACGCAGCTGCTTATTGTTTTTATTGTTAGGGGCGACGTGCTTGTGTCTGTACGGTTCACGTGACTTTGCCGCTAAGCTAGAAAGCAATTATTATCAGCAAGAGACATTACCTGCCTTAGCATTTTCACCTTACTTCCACCGCGCAGCAACGCTAGAGCGCTCTAGACAAGTGCGATCGGCTCTCTAGACACCCCAATCAAACTTGCGCCATTACTCACACGCGTATTTTGATTACACGAGCCCAGATGGCGCCACATGGAGGGTACCCAATCATAGGCTTTCAGCGCCGTTTTAACACAAAGATTCACCTCGACGGGCTTGTTGTGGGAGCTTTTGTTTTCAATGTAATTTTCCGTCGACACAAATAGCGGACACCATGTACCCCGACGAAAGTACCGCATACAGCCGTCTTTGTAAAAGCAAATCGCGGAAATTGGCGGAGAAAGGTGAGAGGGGCGTGGCGAAGATGTCAGGTCCTATTTGAAAATAAGCTGAAGTGCTTCGATGGCCACTATACAAGCGCTCTCAGGGTATACAAAGAGGGAAAAAAAGCAAGCATAGGGCGAGAGACGAGATATATAGAGAAACCTGTAGCCAGTGGTGCAAGCGCATGTAAATGAACATATACTGAAATAAAATACGAAGAAATATCAAAGGTAAAATGGAAGGACGGAGGCGGGAAGGTTAAAAAGGCGGGCAATCCACTGCCCCGAGCAACGGTGGCAGCCGGCAGGCTTTAAGGGGCGCTTGAGACACCATTAATCAGAATCGGCAACGGCCTGTACGGTGAATCAAAAAGGCCGGGCTAGCGCTGGCGGCGGCAGCGGTGACTGTAGCCATAGCCTGTGCTGTGGCCTTGGCGGCCACTTGGCGCAGCAGACCGCGTGGCGACAGTAGGGAGAGGGGGCGCAGTTCGATGGAAAGGGAGGTTGGCGGATAAGTAAAGTCACAACTCCTTCTCTCAATCCTCCTCAGTGCCGTCCTGTCCCGACTTTGTGTATGCCCAAGAAAGCCGCCGCTTGAGGAGACACGGATGCGGCAATCGACCGATAACGGAGGAGGCAGCTCGAGACCCACCCTCGAACTGACGCGTCGTCGATGAGGGACGAGAATTCGCTGTTGCTGAGCTCCGTTGCCGTACTCTCGTGCGCGACCGCTCTGAGCAGAGTGGGCTGGAATAAAAGAAACGAAGAAATAGATCAGTGCATAGATAGGCGAATTGAGGCCACTTGTGGATGGAAATGCGTCCGCATCAGCGCTCGGTTTCTATGCAGAGTCCAGAAATGAAATCGGGGGATCTCTCTGTAGGCTGCCAAGTATGGAATTTCAAGTTGGTCGTTAAGTTTGAACAGCATGATGGGCAACTGGGAAAGATTTGATACGAGTTTGTTCGGAAAAATTGCAATGTACACTAGAGACAAAGAAAAGAAATAAACGAATCTCGGCTGACTCTTGGCTATAAGTTATTGGAAAGAGGTTGACCAAGAGGCATTTTCGATGTCACAAAGAAACGAGTTTCCAAGAAGCTGCAACTTCAGTCGTTCTTTCTCCACCGAATTAAAAACCCACAGAGACTGACATCGCACAGCACACGGGGCGCCTTGCATTTCGCCTCCATCGAAAAGCGGAGGCGAAAAGCAAGGCGCCCGTGTGCTGTGCGATGTCAGTGCACGTTAAAGAACCCCAGTCCTCCACTGTGGCGTCTCTCATAGCCTGAGTTTCTTTGGGACGTTAAACCCCACAAACCAAACCAAACATTAGAGATTACAGTCAGGCTGTTTATAAAGCCATTAATCGTGACCTAGCTCTTGTGTCGAGCGACTGCTTACCGTGATTTTCGCAGTGTTCTGTTTACATTAAATGAGTACTTTCTAAAAATATTTCTGGATGCCTCATTAACACACTTTTGCACTAAGGTCTTTTCGATGCCAATCGATGCAGTTTAATAATACATTAAAAAAAAGAAAAGGGGTTTGTTTCGTTTGGGAAAACGATCAAATACGCAATAACGATGCGACACTTACTCTGCTGCTGATGAGTACAGACTAACAATAAAAATGCTAAGGACTGCTGCTTTAACAAGAACGTGCCTGTTGTAATGCATAACCACCCTAAAAACTTCTGGAATGTAGCTAACAAGAAATACACTTCCGCAGTACTACATGGGCTTCTATCCTTAGCGGTTCTTTTGTTGCAGCATTTTCTAGCAATTTCTATCTCATTTAAATAATACGAGGACTCCGTTTTCGATGTCTTTCCCGCGGAACCAACTCTTTTTGACAGAGCTGGAATTTTGAAAATAACTGGAAATCTCGAGACTTCCCTCTCCAGTGGCGGTAATGACCTCAATCCTGAATTTTTTATTGATACAAACAAGTCCAGTTTCGTGATCCCCAATCAATCGACAGGCTGAGTTTCCAGTGCTTGAAAGTAATGAGGGTGATTTCGCTGCACTTAAGTTTGGCAACAAACATCACCCTGATAACTTTCGACCTATATCGATCACAAGCGTTCCGTATAAGATTATGGAGCTTGTCATCTATTGTCATCCTGTTACCTAATTTAGAACTCAACTCCTTTTTCAGCAATGTCCAGCACGTATACATTCCGTAAGTCATTTTTTCATGCGAAGCTCTGCTCATATGGTTCATGGTCACAGTTCTTATATCGTTACAGAACTCGAGGATTCAATATATCACACATGAAACCTCTTTTTCACTCGGACTTTTACATTGTTTTGTATTGGTGCAACGTGTCGGGAGTGCATCCAAACATTATTGATTGTAAGTTCCTTTCCCTCTCTCGTCTCTGAGCTACACCGTCAAGTTACCAAGGTAACAACTTTTCTGAAGCTATGTTGTCTTAAAAACACTTTGGTGATAACATCTGTTTTGATCTTCCTTGGGAAATGCATGTCGGCTATATGAGAAATAACGCTAATCCCCCGATTTCGTACCCTCAAAGAATTTCTTCTCTTCAGCAAAATCATTAAACTTATTGCTTTACACAACACTGTTACACTCACTTGGAATTATGCTGCATCGATCTCGGATCCTGACATCAAATCACTCATTCCTGTTTTGGAACCTGTCAGAAACTATGAATATCTTAATGCCTTCTTTCAGCGGACTAGTAATAAAACTGCCATGTAAACAAGGTTATCTCTACCGCTTCTTTTTCTCCGTAAGCAAACAGTCTCATTAGTATTTTCCGCATAATTTATGGCATTCGCTATCTCGAAGAAGAGTTGCGAGACGATCGCGTATTTCATCAAGGATAGACCAGCGCCACAAATGTGCGAAAATTTTCACGATTGATTCTTACCCTGATCCTCTAGAGAGTTGTAATGGCCTTCGCCCCGATATCGCTGAAGTCACGGATAATTCTGTCTTTTACAGTTTACTTTTCTCAGTGTATACGTCTGAAACTGTGTGCGTTTAATTTGTTTGCTGTGTTTGTGATTTGTTTTCATCTATGACATACCCCATTGGTCTATGTAACGCTAACGGTTTTAAGTGTAAACAAATAAATTAATCCCCCGTCATGCAAAACAAGTGAACTAGACAGCTGTTCCCCATTCCTAGTAAGGCCTTTGATTTCTCTTTTTATTCTCAAGCGATTGCTGCTCCAGGCTACCGACGGCTCAAAGTCAAAGACTCAATAACGTGGGTGCTACTAATACCGCAGTGAAAAGCAGCAGCTTCCCGAAGCTCGCTGCCAGCGCTAAGGGGCTAAAAAGGGCAACCCTGATTTTCCCTCGCAAGCACGGACGCGCGGCCGAAAGACTGCGCTGCATTTACCGGAAACGGGGGAACGGATGTTGTTGTTGCTGCTGTTACTCTTCTTTTCTTTCTTTTTTTCTTATGGCCGTTGCTGTCGTTACTGGTACCACTGTCGCTGTTGTGGACCTAAACGTATGCCGGCGCATGTGACAGATTTCGCGGCACTGCGCCGGTGTATACGTGGAAAGCGCCTCGCAACACTTCACCCTGTCGCGCCAGCTTATACAGCGCTGCGCCTGACCCCTGGCGCGGCTTTCCACGAAACCGCCGAGCGCTCACGTGCGCCTTCATCTTACTTATTCGCGGTGTGCTGGTTGATCCCACAGGACTGAAAGGGGCCGGTTGGCAGCGGCTGGTTATATTTGGTTTGGGCGCCCGTCCCGGCTGCGGGAGGTGGTCAGTTCGAAACCCGCCGCCGGACACCCACCGGTAAAATTGGGTACACAGCAGTGCGCTGAAAGAATATGAGCAGGGCCTGCCGCATGCATATGAGGTCCAGAGTAGATATGAACTAAAGGATATAGCATAACAAGAACCGCCAATGTTGGTTTATCGTATTAGTGTGAATATTCAGTTGGTCGAGGCGACCTTCAGACAGGGTAAGAGAGAATTACCAAAGAAGTCTGTAAATTTATATCAGCAAATGCATAGGTGCTCTGATGGATGCGTTTGTAACACACACAATTCCAGACAACGCTCACAGTTTTAATGCCGCCCAAAGTATGAAAATGTACATGTCCGAATATTGAAGAGCTGTCCTGTGACAGTTCTGTACGCAGTGAATTTTTGTTTGCTACTTGCGAAGTCCCGATAAGCAACGAACAACGCAAAGGAGCGTTTAAACGAAATGAACGAGATCACCAGAACTGCACGAGCCAACGTGCATTCCTGAGATGACTCCCCTGGCGCTCTATGCTCCCGTTCATCGTTCAGTGGCCTCAGTTCAAAGCCGGCAGTAAACACCTGTGCTATTTAAAGCAAGTGGCTGCTGCAATACGGCAACTATTTCTAGCTGCCTAATTCCCACGGTCCCTACAACGACGTCAACAAACTGCCACGTGGAAGGTGCAAATGCCGCATTTCATTTATGAACTCGACAATTCCTCTTTCTCTCTCCCTTTTTTTTTTTTTTGCCCAGGTACCACTGCTGTCTTGCGCTGCTGCTGGCACGACACACTCTGGTTCTGGAATATTTGAGGGCCCGCCAGCTATCTCAGCGGGAAGCTCGTGACGCGAGAATGAGCGATGAGGTATAATCCGCCCAGCCCACGGAACTGCTCGGAGCCGTGTAATTAAGCTGGTGTAGGAATGTGCCTAGAAAATGCCATTCTCCGTCTCTCTAAAACCAAGCTAGGGGAAATGGACATTTTGGCCGGCATTGGGCTACTGCACAGCGTGTGAGCACATGAGCATGCACATATGCGTATATATATATATATATATATATATATATATAGAGAGAGAGAGAGAGAGAGAGAGAGAGAGAGAGAGAGTCTGATTCGTATGGCTAAGTCCTTTATAACGTGCTCCTACTACTGGAGAAGCTCTAGTTGTAAAGTCAGTGATTTTCTGCAGCGAGTTTCTTGTAACACGACCCTCGGTGGTGTCGCACCTTTGCAAAGGCGGACCATCGATAGGGCCACTAAAAAGACAACAACATTTAGGTGGGTCCAGTGACTAAGATCTGATGCTTAATAGCCCCAGCTGTCGGCTTCCACGCAAAACATTTTCAGCCAGCTATGGCGCTTTTTTAATTGTCAGGGGTTGCGAATTGTCAAACTGGAACTTGCTTAAAATGGAGGTACACTCACCGAAAGCACGAAAACTCCATTTCTGGTTATGTTCGCGTGATATTTCTGCTCGTTGTTCTTGTCCAAACAGCACAGCGTAGATACCAGTCGAAAGCAAAATGTACTCCATGTCAACGAATGCATACCACCGTATAGGGCAGCTGCATATAATCATCCCGGTCGAAAAAAAAAAAACTACAGAACTGTGTCAAAAATACGACAAAATATCCTGTAGTTCTGTCGTAACCATCAGATTTTTCTGTAGTCCTGTAGTGCTTTTCTATAGTTCTGTATTTTTCGTAGTATATTTCTCTTGTCTGTAGTTCTGTAGCACTTTTCTGTTGTAACTACAAACATTTCTGATGTTACTACAGCATGTTCTGTTGTCACAACAGGTTCCCCGTCAAAAACCGCTCAGAAATTTTGTCGTAACATCAGAAAATGTTCTATAGTTTTTTCCGATTGGGATCTACATTAGAGCAATATTGAAGATACGGTTAAAGGTGTGGCTGGATGTAAAATAGCCTAAAAAGACCAAGCCTTAAAAACATAACGAGAACGAGCATATTTCAATGGCAGTACACAAGCAGACAAATATATATTGGTTGTGGTAACTTGGAGCTATGCTCTCTTAACCACTCTCTTAGTCAGACAGACTGCAGTGGCTCGCCAGTTCAGTTCCAGGCGTGTGCGGGCAGGCC
Organism: Amblyomma maculatum; assembly: GCF_055883805.1. Classification (NCBI taxonomy): domain Eukaryota; kingdom Metazoa; phylum Arthropoda; class Arachnida; order Ixodida; family Ixodidae; genus Amblyomma; species Amblyomma maculatum. The sequence continues at coordinate 337,084,221 of NC_139344.1, forward strand.
AAATCGTTTTCTGCTTCACCCATAGGACTATCGCAAGGCCTCACACCCTCAAGGCACTACAATGCATGGCACGCATCCAACGCCCAGAGCCTGCACAGGCAAGGTTGCAAGGACTCCATGCAGCTGCTTGCGAGGCATTCAGTGTGGCGGTCAGTGGCGGTCAGGCGAGTGGCGGTCAGTGTTGTTCGCGACCAGCTTAGATTTCTCGCGACGATTGTTAGACGGGGAATCAACGCTGCGCTTTAATTGCCACGCAGTATCAAAAAGGTTCCTGTGTAGCACGAACAAGATCTATGCGCGTCAGGTTAGAGCGGGAGTTAATACATCATTAGCGCCGACAACTTCGAACGGCCGTCGGCAACCGCTCGCCATACGAGAGTGCTGGAGCCGTGGAGTCCATGGAGCAAAGCGTGCAAGTGGCCTCATTAGAAATTGCTGAGCCAGACGCAATCACGGCACAGCTTGATCGAGACAGATAAAGTTATTGAGGGGATCTGGATATATGAGTGCGAGAGGAGATGCATTTTATGAGAAAGTGCCTTTCGTACTGCCAGTAGTGTCTGCCTTCCTTCTCGTCCCTTGTCGTGTATTATGAGGACTAGGAACATTTTTTTCGAGCGTAAGGAGCGCGTGTTTTCTCTTCTTCTTCTTATGAATGTCATCAGCACCGTGCTTAGACAGGATGGTCAACAGTGCCTGTTGACATTCCTGTCCCCTTTCCATACTTTTAAAGAACTGCTTCTTGTATCCAAAAGTTTCCCACGGGCCGAACTCGGATTATTTCACCGGGTAAACTTCAGCGCTCGACAGTCGTTATGGCTGTTATTGAAAATTATCTTTTCTCTATAATTTCTTTCAGAAACATAGCTATGACCATGCGTGTGCAGTGTGTTTCCAACTTGCCTTGACTTGCAGAAAAACTTCCTGTTCTGTAGTTTTGGCGTTGTGGGCATTGGGTTAGTATCACAGGAAAATTAGTCACATGACTGAGCGTCGTTTCCCGGGAGATCAAAGTACGCGACTTCCTGCTCAGGCGACGTCGCACGCGAAGATAACGCACCCTCTGTCTGAAGTTCGGGCTCTGGGGATTGTTTATTTTTATTTAGGCGAATGCAAGAAACCATCACGAGTGCGTTATCAGGGTTTCAGGTTTGTTATCAATGTCTTCCTCTCTTGCCAACGCCCCGGAAGTACGGGGGAAACAAAAGCAGAAAAAATAAGCAATGATAACGATGTGTGGGCCCTCTCAACTACAAAGGCTGTGAGTCATGTTGGTTGTGGCTATGCGTAGTTGTCCAGGTAGTTGGACGACTGCTGGGACACACAGATATCATTATGCTATTCAAGTGAGTGTTTTTTCACAAGGAAACGATGACTAGCTGGGATCCGGGTCAGGCTGTGGATGTCCGAGTTCAGAGCGGACGCCCTACACCAGGAAGTAATACGTGCTATCACTAAGTTCAGTGGTCCAAAGAAACTCATGACCGATGCTGGCGACTGGCTTCATGACAGGTCTCGCATGGAAGTTCTGGAGTTCTGTAGCTTTATATATTTATTTTTACCATGTGTTTGGCGAATGATATCCACAGCTGCTTGTGCGCTATTAAACACAACCGAACACATTATTTATTTATTTATTTATTTATTTATTTATTTATTTATTTATTTATTTATTTATTTATTTATTTATTTATTTATTTATTTATTTATTTATTTATTTAAAGATGCCCTAAAGCTCCACTCGTGGCATTATATAGGGGTGTGTGTGTGGGTGGTGTGTGTGTGTGGGGGGGGGGGGGGGGGTATAAGCCAGTGCTCAATTCTTCGTAAAAAAACAAACACAATGTTAATGCTAAAGTCGCACTCAGAAAAAACCCGTCCGGAGACATCGTAGCACAATTTCTTTATAAATACGCGCAGTGAACTTCACACGCCTAAGAAAGCAAGAATACCGTGGTGGCGAATTATTCGGCAGAGTGCGATCCAATATACAGGGTGTGCAAGCTAAATTTTGCCAGGGGTTAAAAAATGAAGCATTTCAGGTAGGCCAGAGAAACCACTTGTATACAGCTGCCAGCAATCGTAGCGCACGAATGCGTCAGTCACGTGATATTTTTTTTTTTTTTTTGTATTTCGCGGGATTTCGTAAGAGCTTGAAAAAATGATACACGTGAGACTTTGTCGGCAAAAAAAAAAAAAAAAAAAAGGAAATGGAATGGGGGTTTCAGAAGATGTTCGCCAACTTTGCAAATCACATTTATTGTCTAAAGGCAATATCTAGTAAATTAGAACAAGTATCTTAATAACTAATTAGTTAATTGCAAAATAAAAATTGACTGTGGTGCGCCAGATGGCTGGCAGCTGTATAGAGTGGTTTCTCTGGCCTATCCCAAATGTTTTATTTTTTAACCCTTGGCTAAAGTTAGCTTTGGGACACCAAGTATTTATTGCAAGTGTGATCATTCCAGGTAAGTTATTAATGATGACTGAAACAAAGATGATTCTGTTATCACGGCGATTCAGGATGGTGCAATTAATTCCATTATTTTGCTGATAAGGTTAATATCGAACGTTTGTACTTTTCCGTCCGGGCAAAATGGGGTTAACTTTGTGGGCATGATCGACGCGATGTGATATATGAGGTGGCGGTAAAATATGCGACCGGTAGAATGGTGCATTACTGTAATACAGTGCACGAAAAAAGAAAACGATAAACAGGTGAATTTTCTGTGCATTCAAAATGATGCCATGATGAGCGTTTCTTCAAAGATGATGCGCTTTGATGTCGCGAACAGAATTACAAGATGTATCGAGCAGCTTTATTTTGGACAGCTTCAAGAATGTTAGGGTGATTTTGTAGGAGTGCAAATTATTGGTGCATATTCCAGGAAAGGACAGACAAGAAAATTGTAAGCTTTAGGTCTTTACTTGCTTAGAGACAGGGCAGGACAACTGACAGGCAGAATGAAATTGAATTAAAAACGTGGAGCGGGTGCCCTTTCCATCAGTGAAACCACGTGCCTTATTTATTGAGCGTAGAAGTCATTGTCGTTGGATGCAGCAAAGCTGTCTCTATACCCGAGAGGCGTTCGACCCGCGTCGTTTTGCGTGCCACAGTGTGTGTGTGTGTGTTGTGCAGTGTCGGATCATTGCAGACTTCCGTTGCAACAGGCGTCTGGGGACTGACTACGAAAGCGCGGAGCTGCACCGAGTGACGACACGCTGCCGAAGCCATTGTTCGCAGTTTGTCAGTGGTTGGCAGAGCTAGGCGCCCTGTTCGGGTGCCCCTGAGTGATTCCCAACAGGTGACAGTTACTTATATGGCAGTAGACCCCTACAGTGAAAGTAAAAGGACTATAATTAGTTCCTGGAAAGATGATTCAGACAAGGAGTTCCGAAAGATTGATCGGAAAGCTCGAAACACGAGACACGTTGCTAATTGGGAAACGTTTGTTCCGACATCGCGTTGCACAGTCCACAGTCGGTTTTTCTCCCGTTATCGCAACACAAACAAAGCAATGAGTAATAAGTGGTCATAGCCTCTGCACTTTCATCAGTGATCTAGTTATGTCACAACGTAGCTGATGCATTGCAAAAATAACCGCAGTTTGTTCCCGGAATTGGTTCTTCGTCCTTAGATGTTAGCCTTTTGTAAAGTCCTAATTAGACCGCAAATCAGAGGAGGCAGGGAACTATGCAGTGAACAGCAAAAAACTAAAAAAGCCATGGTTCACAAGTGTTTTTATCCTGACTGTGGCATGCTCGTGAAAGACATTTGGACAGCATGTTTCTGTGCACTACATGTTCTGCCCGTGCATGTCTTCTTCGTTCAACGCCAATAAACCTGCTCCCGGTTTTGCTCTTATCCACATTATCAGGGTAAATGGCTGATAATTGCGCCACCAGAACCCGCTAACCATGCTGCTGATCATCCGTATGGTGAAAACAGTGCTGACACTTTTTGTCAAAGTTTATTTGACAGCAGCGCGCGTTGTCAGCGGAACCACGTAACCTTTTCTATGTGTTAAAACATACGAGCTGTATCTGCATTTGCTCCAACAAAAATTGGCTGCTCTTTTAATTGATAAAGGCAACGTTGTTGTGGCACTAGCTGAAAATTCTTAAGAGATTAGAAGGGTTCAACGCTGCTGAACCGAATATGGAGCGAAAACATTAGCGGCGGGTGACCGAGCGTTCCTCTTCTTCTTCTTCTTCTTCTTCTTCTTCTTCTTCTTCTTCTTCTTCTTCTTCTTCTTCTTCTTCTTCTTCTTCTTCTTCTTCTTCTTCTTTTTCTTTTTCTGCTTCTTTTTCTTCTTCTTTTTCTTTTTCTTCTTCTTCTTCTTCTTCTTTTTCTTTTTCTTCTTCTTCTTCTTCTTCTTCTTCTTCATTCATCTGTTAGGCGCAGCGCCGGCTCGGGGACCACGGACACGGACCCGGCACACACGACGAGCCGTTAGACTTGGCGTATTATTTATTGCTTTCGCAATAAAAGATATACACCGATCCTGTAGCATTATGCTGAAAAGAAGCAGATTCCTATTCCCTACGTGGCAGGCAACAAAAAGGCCCCAGCGGAGGCAACAAAGAATATTGCAGCGAGCGACGTCGGAAAAGAGAATGAACTACGTGGATAAGAGAGGAAGCTCGAAGGCAGGTTATTAAATGGCTTAAACAAAGAAGACCTGAGCAGAAAATTTAAAGAAGATATGAGCAAAACATCTAATGCGCAGAACTCACAGCTGCCTGCGTCATAGTGGGCACAGCTGGGGAGGAGGAAAATATAATCGAAAGCTAGGCAGGATGAGAAAACTTTGTGACTCATACCGCCCAGCTTTCTACCTTGAACCATCGTAGCCAGGTTGTAAGACTTTCCCATTCTCATCAAAGTAGGTTAATTAAGAAAGCCTCAAACTCTTATTTAAAAGCCAGTTTAGCTCCCTCGATTTAAGACACTGTGTCAACAGCTCTTGAACTATTCCAAGAAAAAAATAAAACTTCGCTTATTTTAATTTCTGCTAACTTTTCACTTTTTCCTAACGCTGCTGTGTTGCTTTGGGCACGTATACGTCATACGCCGGAAAGGACAGCGCAATAGTGTTCTGATTGCTGCTGTCAAGTCCTCTTATTGGTGTGAAATAACTTTCATTATAAGATTTAAAGATTTATATATACGCGTAATTCTGCAGTACATCTTGCCAGCTTATATATTTTATTTTCACAAAGAGCACCAACACTATTTGCTGTATCGTTACGACCAAAATTGGAATTTATGAACGGGCCGAAACAGTGCTCTAGAAAAAAAAAAAAAAAAAATGACACGTGCTTTTAGACAAAGGCAATAGATGGCGCTGCGCCCCTAGCCTGACGTCATCCTGACGCCAGTGTCGTCGCTCGCAGGCAAGCCCCGTTTGGCAACGGCAGCGGACAGCAGACAGCAGGGCGTCGCCGAACACGTGGTCCATCGTGTCGAGAGGAAAGAGGGACAGCGCGTGGAGTAAAAAAACACTGTTGGCCGCAACAACGACCGCGACTCAGCCGCAACCTTCGAGGCCCCCCTCTCTCTCGTTCTTTCCCTCCTGAACTCGAGACCCCACCCTAACATCTGCTGACTGCTTTCCGAGAATTCCCGCCCGACTGCCGTGCACGCAGTTGCGTCAGCCTCGCCGAATTAAGCTACGCTCACGACCGAGTGCGGTGCATGTCGGCTTGGTCGGAGAGACAACTGGGCAGCGCACGCTCGCGGGAGGCTAACTGGTTGAAACCGGTCAAGACCGGAATATAATGAGCCTGTTGCTGTTGTCGCGCGAATGGCGGGAGGAAAAGCCGGTTCGCGGGCCCGCTGAACCGTCGCGAGCGCCGTGCACGCGTTGACGACGAGCGCATTTGCTCAGTTTGCGAGGCAGAGCTGCGCCTCATACTTTTTTCCCCGCTGATGAAAAAAAACCGCTGAGGCGCGTGTGACCGGGCATTATGGGGCAACGTCATGTCCGGTCTGACGTCCGCCAGATTCGTAGCATCTGCCGTTTGTGCCGTGGGGGAGCCGCTAGAGAAATCGTAGTAGGAGCAACGTCGACCGTAACGTCTACGTGGAACGCTCGAGCGATTTCGCTTTCGGAGAACGTGCACGAATGTCGTTTTGCGTTCAGCAACCTCTAAAGGCACAAACATAAACGCGACTGCGATTTGAGAGGACAGTTTTCTATCGAGTATGTTTATTTTCTTCTCATAGGCTCCTCCGCAGCTCCCATTAAAGTTTCTTTTTGTTTGTTCGTTTGATTTTTGATGTCCCACTTGATGGAGCAAAGAACGCATTTCACTGCTTTCGGGAATGGTAGGCTATTTTGGCACACTCCTCTGAGCGCGAATGGAGGTGGGTTGAGTAACTGTCTTTTTGCGACACAGTGTTCATACGTTGGCTCTACCAGATCGTTTAAAAGCAGGCCATCCATACTCCATGAGTAACGTTTGGAAACTCCTTAATATTGACAACTATAGGATTGATTTTTTCTGTGCACTTGAAACAACTGTAGCAAAAACATTCTCTCTACTCTGTATAGTCTTATGTACCTGGAAAGTATAGAGAGAGAGAGAGAAAAAAATAGGTACGAATCATGAGTTCGAGACCAAATGCAGTGTGGAGACTCATATGATGCTATTTCCCACACCATGTTACCGAGCACATGTGGTCAGGTGGCGTCAGCCGTTCAAGCCGCAAGGTCTAAGTTTTGACCGGAACAGCGCGCACTAAGACACAGACAAGAAGAGAGACACGACACACACAGCGCTCGTGTGTGTCGTGTCTCTCTTCTTGTCTGTGTCTTAGTGCGCGCTGTTCCGGTCAAAATGAGTTACCAACTTGCCCAAGCATCTGTTTTAACTAAGTTTTGAGCCATGAAGTAGGGGCATTTACAACACCCCCAAGCTATGAACGAGGATGATTCTCACGTCTGAGAGCCTTCGTGGCTTTACAGATGCATTAAGTGCCAGAATATGCTGTTGGGAAACGTAGCTTGGTGACATAGGAGCATTCATCGTACCCTTTACAACGTTGGCCTGTACCTTGTAGACAGAGCACACGACCGCGCGCTCGTGCGTGGGTGCGCATTGCCTGTGCGAAGAAAGGAGAAAGCACAGGTCTGCAGAGTGGCTCCAATCGGGTCATTATTGCAGCCTGGTGCAGTAAACTAATCGGAAGGTGCGAGAGATAGATATTATGGACAGAAGAACAGCGAAAACCAATGGAGTCCTGGATTATAGGGGTCCACTCGGGCGTCCTCTTAGATTTTTTTTTTCAATTAAATTTCAAATAAATCGATGAACACACGCGCGATCGGGTTTCGCAAGCCATCACCGCCGTTATGACGACGACCATGGTCGCGTGTAAGGCCTATACACAACCAATGACTCCAGGAGTAGTTTATCAATTCGCGGGGTCGTACTGAAAACAGGGTTTATTTTAATAAAACTCTGGGAATTCCTTGTTTTAAGCAACGCAATCTGCACCGCGGCGCTGTTTCCAGGACCTCCGCTCTACCTCCGATGCGACCGTCAGGGCCTCGGAGGTCGAGATCGAGGACTCTCCACCTTTAGAATTGCCGGGGGTCGCTGAGATCAGACTGAAATAACCACCCCCTCCCGACGCATCAACTGAGTCAACTTTATTGCTTATCCATTCTTCCAGCATCCCATGGCAGAGGTGTGGCCCGCTGGGGTCGGAGACTTGACGACCGAGGCGAAGAAGATTCAAAAATAAACTTTCAACTTCAACTAGGGCGCGCACAAGAGAGTCGAGTGAACGGTTCGATGCGGACCGAGGTGTTTCGTGCTCTTATAAATAGAGCGCTGCTACCGAGCTGGATTTCTCTTCGCGACGCACCTGTCACAAGGAAGTGAGCTTGAAGGAGCTGGAAAAAACAAAAAGCAGAGAAGTATTGCAGCTGAGCGCGCACGTCCCAGCAGTTACGTAAACAGCTACTGCGACGCTCCCGACCGCGGCGATTATGTCCTCTATTACGCCGACACTTTGCTATACGGCTGCGGCTTGTTTCCTTGTCGCTTCTGTGCCTGCGCATTAGGCCTTGGACATGCGGGTGCCTCGTGCTATGGAGTGCGCAGAACCTCACCATCATTCAACTGCGACGGTGGTTTTCACAGATATGGTGGAAGTTCCTCCTTAGCTACACGGTAAATTATGTATCTCAAGGAAAATGAAATATTTTAGGCTCTAATCCAGCGTTAGCTGCGTCTACTTAGTCGACCTGTTTTGAAATATCTTTCTCTTTCAAAATAAAACAACCTGTCAAACTTTGACTTTCGGACAACGGCAGAAGCGACACATGGACATTTTGAGTTCACAACGGCGTGCTATACCTTGTCTTCTCTATTTCCGTGTCTTCTGCGTTGTTACAGCTACGTTTAGTTGCAAAGAATTCGCCCAACTTTCGGTCATTCACAATAGGAACATTTCCACACAAAGTACGCAACCTATTTTTGCATGTGGCCTCAATGTACACAGTGCAGAAATTTGCACGCTTAGATGAGGTTTTATAGGCTCCTACTACTCACATCCTCACGCACCGTAAATAGGCAGAGAAGGCTTAGGCGCCTACATGATCAGCGTTTTGTTTAAGAATAGTCGAACAGATTACACATGAAGAACCTGACCGGAATTGGACTTCTCGAAAGATGCTAGCAATTCTTTTGATTTTCTATACTTTAGAAAGAATTGTTGTAGTAAGTTTGTCACGGTGTGAAGTCTGGTCAGAAGTCACCGCGGGACACAGAAGAAGTGCACAGAGCGACAGAGGACTATATATATATATATATATATATATATATATATATATATATATATATATATATATATATATATATATATATATATATATATATATATATATATATATATATATATATATATATATATAAAACGCGACCTGAACTGTCGGAATTGAATCCAGCTACCCTAGATAGCTTTGCTGTCAAGAGCCCTAACTTTTGAGCCATTGAGGTCGGGCTGACCTGGGCATAGAACGCACCCATAAAAGAAGCCGAAGTCGTCTACTAATAACGCAGATAGAAATTTGGCACATTCACAATGTGCTTATCTAAATTTTAAATGATAGAAGCCTGCTTTAGGGAGACATGATACATGAGCGCAAAACGTACAAATATCAGACGTCTTTCCTTTTAGTCTGACTGTGTCGTCATTACCAATCAGCATTGCGTACGAGTCACTATACCAGCTATAGCAGTGTGTAGCACAGATTTGGAGATCTGTTTAAGAGTAACTGTACAAGCAAATTATCGGCAAGAGCGAACTTAGTACGCGTTAATGGTATGCTAAAATAGTGTGTAGCATTCCAAACCTCTGATTGTTCAGGATTGGCCCACTCATTTTATGTGTAAAGCCATCCTGAGACATATGCATCATTAATTGAAACTAACTGGAAAGCTCAGCGTCTGTAACACAGATATTTTCTTGGCACGTTGTTGAACGCTGACCTATACCGTGGCCCTTTGGATTTCGCAGAACCGAATCGCCTGGCTGCAGCTCGCAGCAGTTGCGTCAATGCGTGCAGCATATCATCCCGCAGCTTGACAGTCCTGGCTTTGTCGTAGCGCGTTTCTCCATCCTCTTTCGGGGAACAATGCTATAAACACCTGGGGATGGAGCCTCAGCTGTAGCGTGGATAGTATACACATCCACTTCACCTTGCCAAACACAGTTCCTTATTTTTTCTTGCCTTTTTTTTTTGCCTTTTTTGTTATGGAGACGCAAGGAGAGTCGTCGGTCGAACGACGGTTTGCGTCCCGCCGGGGTGTTCTTCTTCTTCTTCTTTTTCTTTTTCTTCTTTTTCTTCTTCTTTTTCTTTTTCTTCTTTTTCTTTCTCCTTCTTCTTCTTCTTCTTCTTCTTCTTCTTCTTCTTCTTCTTCTTCTTCTTCTTCTTCTTCTTCTTCTTCTTCTTCTTCTTCTTCTTCTTCTTCTTCTCCTTCTTCTTCTTCTTTTCCTTCTTCTCCTTCTTTTTCTTCTTCTTTTCCTTCTTCTTCTTCTTCTTCGTCTTCTTTTTCTTCTCCTTCTTCTTCTTCTTTTTCTTCTTCTTTTCCTTCTCCTTCTTCTTCTTTTTCTTCTTCTTCTTCTCCTTCGTCTTCTTTTTCTTCTTCTCCTTCTCCTTCTTCTTCTTCTTTACCGGTGTGGACAGCTAGAGACTTCAAGTATTCGGCAACTCTTTCTCTTTGCATTTAAATATTGCGCTTTCTAAGAGCCCAGCCGACTAACGACCGCACGTTCTACCTGCGCTTAGCAGCATGGATGCATGAATGGAACGGCTTTTCGTCGTTAGGAGCAGGTCGGGAGGTGAAGGGATCCAGCGCCTTCCTTTAAGAACGACGCCGCTATGCGCAGCAGGGGGTTGTAGACAGAACAGTCAACACAGTCACGGAACTAAGTCGAGAACAAGGGCTTCTGCTCAGTGTCACAAGACAAATACGGGCGCCGCCGCGAGAAAAAGCGTGTGTGAATTCTTCCATCCGTCTTGTGCGCTCTAATTCTAGAAGCTCCGCGTAGATGCTGCCGCAAGTTCCCGACAGGGCACCCATCTGTAGCAAAATCAAGAGCAGTGCACACCGTGCTGACACGTTTTCTAAAAAAAAAAAAGAATAGAGAGCAGCGCCAGGCAAGGGTCCTGTACCTGTGCAGAGCTGTCGGAGACGGAAGGAAGCTTCTCAGAAACGCGTTGGCTGGCCCGCGGGCGACGCCGGGAGGCAGCGGGGCGCGACGGTCGACCTTCCGTCGACTTTTTCGAGGCCCCGCCGGCGTCACAGACCCGGCTGGGTTGCGCTGCTGTTCGCTTTGACAGACCGCGTTCACAGCGAAGTGGGCTCGTGTTCTTGCGCCGGACGCGAAGTCATGGCCTCCGGCTGACGAGCAGAGAGTAGTGCGCGCTTCATTTGGTTTCTTCGTTTTGTTTTGTCGCGTCGCTCTTCAGGTCAGCTGGGACCCGAATGGAAGTATAGGGGAAATGTTACGTTTAAGTAAACTTGACGCTACGCTTTTTATCATTTTTATCAAAGTGCGCCAAGCGCAGTAGAGTTTGAAAAGCAGGGAAACAACGCTTTATACCTTGCACAGACACTGAAGTGAACTGCCCAATCACATTACCAACAAACGTTTTCGGCCTCATTGGTTAAAGTTATGAATATTTATGTAAACTCGACGGCAGGCACGTGTGTTCCCAGACGAAAAAAAGCTACAGAACTCAGAAAAAAATAACGACAAAATATTCTGTAGCTCTGTCGTAAACCTCAGAATTTTCTATGGTACTTTCTTAAAGGCCTGCAGTTCTTTCTGTCGTACTTTCTTGTAGTCTGTAGTTCTGTAGTACCTTTCTGTCGTAACTGCGGAAATTTCTGGTGTTACAACTGGTTCACTGTCCAAAATCGCATAGAATCTCTGTTGCGACAACAGAAAACATTTCGTAGTTTTTTTTTTTTTTCGACGGGGTTCTGCCTCCTTTATGTGTGCTTTCCTGGCTTGCGTTAATCTCGACAGGTTATCAAGAAAATAAAAGAATGGTGTGACAGTTGTATATGCCTCAGGCTATTCTATACACATCAACGTAAGCCGAATCCGTCGTACATGAGTGAGTTCAATATCAATTTCGAATAATGATCCAAGTAATTTCTGCTGCAGTTACCGCAGTCAGGTTCGTTATTTATTACAAAAGACAAGAGATAACAGCCGTAACAAGAAATGAGAGAAAAGAGGTGGTATAAAAACGCGCAGAAATCCTTGTCTCCACTAGCGAGAAATACCAAAAGAAGCGCCATGAATAAGTTTCGCTGTTAGCGTAGTCAATTTTATTTTTTACTTGTCGTGCCGTGCACAGACATCGGCCAGTCAGTCGGTTGGTCGGCCAATCAATGAATCAACCAATCAATCAATCAATCAATACTGATACATGTATTTTAAAAGAACTGCGATGTATTTCTTTCTTGAAGTCACAGTACGTATATTTCGACAGAAAGCAAGGAAGTGCGCGAGTTTCTATTGGCATTTCTTCGCTTTTGCTACCTGTATTTAAAAAGTTCGTGCGTGGAAGCAGTACGCTGCTGGAAACATATTTTGCTTTTCCTCTCCAGTGTCTCCGTTATCGTTGCCTTTGTCTTACCCTTGAGCATCGCATTCGCTATTGTGTTTTCATGACGTAAGAGGAACTCTGCGGAATGCTGAACTGCGCACCTTGTACGTGCGATCCCTGTCTCGTCGTACACCTACACGGCGTTCTTCGTTGGGATTCCGGTTCGGCGGAGCTCCAAGCCACGCTTTTCTATACGGCTGGGCGGCTTTGCGGAAAGGCACGCAAATATTTTAAAAGCTCTGGATAGCGACGTGGGGCGCATTATTCGTAGGGTTAACTTGCGTTCAAGAAGCGCGCACGCACGCACGCGCACGCACACGCACGCACACACACACACACACGCACACACACACACACACACACACACACACACACACACACACACACACACACACACACACACACACACACACACACACACACACACACACACGCACGCACGCACGCACGCACGCACGCACAATCTCAGACCCCGCTACAACAAAATACTAATACTTCTTATTCCCCGTAAGCTAGCCATAGAAGTAAATGCAACAAAGTTCTCACTACAAGTAAACGAACTCATAGAGGGATGCCATTGTTGGGTGGTGATGACGACTTGGCTGACCAGGCGCACGTCTGCTTTGCCAAGCCAAAGCCACAGTCAATCCGTATTCATTCTACATCACATGATCGCAGGTGCAACGCGGCACGTATATACATTTACCGCATTTGACATGATTCGCAATATCATTGGCGCCCAATGAAGACGACTTTGCGATGCAGCTGCTGACCTATAGTGCGAGCTTTGCACCACGGCGTTGATATCCGAATGACTTAGGCAAGCGAAGATGACCGACTGTTTTTTTTTTTTTTTTTTTTTTTTTTTTTTTTTTTTTTGGCAGGTTTCGCTAGAGCAAAATTTCTGCCTCGGCGGAATTTTTTGCGCGCCCCGTCAGTTTCGTTCTAACGAGGTTCCATTGTATATAAATCAAACTTAAATACGAAAGAAAAAAAGAGCACTGTGCAAATAATATCATCATTTCCTACCGGCCGTGCATACTTATACGCTTCCCCTCAATAACAAAAGAGTGCAGTAGAAGAAAGAATAAAGGTGATTCCCAATCTCGCTCTCTTCGCTGAACGCTTTCCTGTTTTTATTATGATAATTTCCACGTTAAAAATCCCTAGGTGGTCGAAATTACTCCGTAGCCCTCCACTACGGCGCCTCTTTCTTTCTACTTTCACTCCCACCTTCCTCCCTTCCCTTACGGCGCGGTTGAGGTGTCCACAGAAAACAAGTGAGACAGTTACCGCGCCTTTCCCTTCCTATAAATCAATCATTATGATAATTGTTTTCATCTCATACTTCCACCATGTTCCTTCTCTAATTCGCGCACCTGCACTGCACCACACCTAACACAAACTGCCGGAGACCTCAGGAGCGTCGTCGGCGACTTCGGTCGATGCCGCGTGCGGCGGCAGATGCGGAACTTCTTCGTCATGCAGCCCCGTGTACGGCGGTGGCGTCTATTCTGGGACGGGCCGCTGTCGAAACAACTCTGCGGGGATGCCGACGCCGCCGAAGAGCAGCGGTGGGCTGCCGCAGTGCCCGCGGTGACACCGCGGGACGGTGCCTGCTGCGGTGCGCGCTCTGGCCGCAGGAGCCGTGCGCTTACCTTCGCATGTCGCTTCAACGGTAGCGAAGAGAGCATGACAGCAATACTTCAACTGAAATGGCTTAACACTATATGTATTATATTATATAATACTGCATTATACTATATTATGCTACTATATAGCATACTGTACTATACTGGTTTATGGGATTTACCGTCCCAAAGCGGATCAGACTATGAGAGACGCATTAGCGGAGGGCTGCGGAAATTTCGGCCGCTTGAGGATCTTCACCATGTACTGACATCAAACAGCACACGGGCGCCTTGTAACTCGCCTCCATAGAAAAGCGGCTGTCGCCGCCAGGACTCATCCCCCATTTCTGGGCGCAGCAGTCGACCACCCTAACCACTTCACTACCGCGGCGGGGCTGTCCTATACTATACTATACTATACTATACTCTACTCTACTCTACTCTACTCTACTCTACTCTACTCTACTCTACTCTACTCCACTATACTATACTATACTATACTATACTATACTATACTATACTATACTATACTATACTATACTATACTATACTATACTATACTATACTATACTATACTATACTATACTATACTATACTACACTATACTATACTATACTATTAGCGCATCACGGCAGCGGCTGCCACATTATTATAGCGGTGAAAGGGAAAATTAAAAATTACAGACCAATCAGCTGTCTCTTACGTATAAGGTACTTACTAAGGTAATCGCTAATATAATCAAGACAACCTTAGACTGCAATCAAGCAAAGGATCAAGCAGGGTTTCGGAAACGGTACTCTACTATTGATCATATCCATACCATCAACTAGGTGATAGAAAAATGCTCGGAATATAACCAGCCTTTAACATAGCATTCATTGATTACGAAAAAGCATTTGATTCAGTAGAAACCCCAGCGGTGATGCAGGCAATGCGAAATCAGGGGGTCTGCACAACAACCGTAGTTTTTCATAAAGAAAGTAACAAAATTCCCATAAAGAAAAGTGTTAGGCAAGGAGACAATCTGCCCAGTACTATTTACAGCTTGCTTAGAGGAAGTATTCAGAGACTTGGAATGGGAGCAGTTAGGGATAAGGGTAGATGGAGAATACCTCAGTAATCTGCGATTTGCTGATGGCATTGCCTTACTATGTAACTCAGGAGATCAACTGCAAAGAATGATTGATGACCTAGACAGGAAAAGTATATAGAAAAGTAGGATTGAAAATCAATATGCAGAAGACTAAGGTAATGTTCAACAGCCTCGGGAAGGAACAGCAGTTTACGTTAGGTAGCGAAGCACTGGAAGTAGTAGGCGAATATGTCTACTTAGGACAGGTAGTAACCGCAGATCCAGATGCATGAAAGGGAAATAACTAGGAAAATAAGGTTGGGTGAAGCGTATTTGGCAAATACTCCCAGATTATGACTAGCAGCTTACCGGTATCGCTCAAGAGGAAAGTATACAACAGTTGCATCTTGCCTGTACTCACCTATGGGGCTGAAACGTGGCGGCTAACCAAGAGGGTTCTACTTAAGTTAATGACAACCCAGAGGGCTATGGAACGAAAAATGTTAGGGGTAACATTAAGAGATAGGAAGCGTGCAGAGTGGGTCAGATAAATAACTCAAGTTACTGATATTCTAGCGGAAATCAAGAAGAAGAAATGGGCATGGGCAGGACATGTAGTCCGAAGAGAGGATAGCTGATGGTCGCGTAGGGTAACAAACTGGATTCCAAGGGAAGGAAAGCGTAGCAGGGGGCGGCAGAAAGTTTGGTAGGCGGATGTGGTTAAGAAGTTCGCAGGGGTCAAGTGGATGGAGCTAGTACAGAACCGGGTTAATTGGAGAAATATGGGAGAGGCCTTCGTTCTGCAGTGGGTATAGTCAGGCTGATGATGATGATGATAATGAAAGGGAAAAATACCCATATCCTCTGCGATACCAGGGATACGTGGAAAAATAGTGAACATTCATCCCGACCCCTCTATTATGGACCTCTCATACTCTAATTTAAGGTTTGTGGCGTTCAACTCGCGCACCAGATGCCGCTTCCTTTTCTTTGGTTAGCACTGAAAACCTTGTTGCAAGAAAAAGGATAATTGGATATTCCTGATGGACGCAAGGAAAGCCACTGGAGTTCCTTTATAAATGCGCACGTAATTAGACGAACAAAGCTTCCCAAGTGAAACAAGGAAAGCAAAAGCTGGTTCTTTTCAGCGTCTCTGCCATCAACTTTGATTAATCTGATTAAGCTGATGAGAGCTACGCCGTTCCGTATAGTAAAGTTGACGCAGCAAGGCTCCAACGCACAAAGAAAGGCTGCGCTAAGCACGCTGATTATTTTATACATTTTTCTGCTTTGAAATTACAGCGCACGCATATAGAAAACAACTGTGCCTTACATTATAGATTACATATATAGATCCCCTTGGCAACAAGAGCGAAGGCAGCCAGTGTTTGCGTCTGTTCACGTGTGAGCCGAAGCGGGACATCCGAACTGCCAGGTGCTAAGGAACACGTCTGAGATGAGAATAATACCGCTGCGACTAAGGTTTCAGTGGCATTGCCTCTCTGAAATCTAGACTTCTTATCGTGCCTTATGTCTGCTTAGGTCGGCGAGCTGGCGTGCATTCCCTGTAATTGATCACGACGAAATGATGATGATGATTAAACTTTAATTTCCATCGATTTAGGATGCCCCCTACTCCCCGTTCCTGGCACGCAGGCCTGAGGAACGGGGCCTGGAACCTCCGCGACTAAGGACTGGCGAATATACATTGGTTATTCGCGGCCTCAGCCGCCAGGCGGACGGCTTTTTGCTGGTCAGCGGGGACGTCGCTTCGCAGCAGGGTTACCCAGGCTTCTCTACTTTTAATGTTGTCCCTAGCGCAAGGAGACTTAGGGCATTCTCAAAGTATATGGTCGAGGGTCCACCTCGCTTCGCAGGCTTTACATTTATCAATATTTCTTTCATCTATCTGGGTGTGAAACAACCTGACAGGGTTCGGGAAATTTCCGGCTTGTAATCGCCGCCAGGCTATGGCCTCTTTATTATTTAAGCTAGGATCCGGTGGCGGCATGAGACGCCTTCCTAATCTGTAATTTTCGATTATTTCTTTATAGGTTTGCAAACGTTCGTCAATCGCCGGGGCAGTCGGGCGGCTCCGCGTTTGCCCGGAAGTAGAGATCTCGGGCTAAATCATGGGCCGCCTCGTTGCCGGCGACGGACGTGTGTGCTGGGACCCAAATTAGGGTGATTCTGCGATCGATTTTAGCTGCAGCTGTTAGAACTCGGGCGGCTTCTTGCGAGACCCTGCCTTTTCCGAAATTCCAGAGAGCAGTGTATACTGTCGCTAAAGATCAATCTAGCCTTCGTCCCGACGCAAGCGAGCGCTATTGCGAAAAAGTTTGACCTGACGTGGTAATATCTCTTGTTGAGGTATATATGTATATATAGATAGCGTAATTATTTAGATATGGCGCCTGGCTAAGCGGTAGAGCGTGTAGAGATGCTTCAAGGTTACAACGTGTGCAAGACAAAGAAAAAGATGACAATCCATTCCTTTCCACGACGAACTCTGCGTTCCTCGCTGTTTGTCGCAAGAGCAGAGAATGCGCGTTCTTTGCGGCACTTGGAAAAGCAGACGTGCGCCGGTTGCCGGCAATGTTCGCGTTAGCCATAGCTAGCGGCCGCGGTGGGGTCCGCGAAGTCCCAGGCAGCACGGGCCGGGTCTATTTCGAGACTCCATGCGGCGGGGTTCCCGGCAGGCTTCGTCATCAGCCACCGAGCGCGCACCCACTGGCGCACAGTAGAGCGCCGTCGCCTTATTCCTGCGCCACCTAGTTGCGTGCAACAGTGCACCACTT
The DNA here is from genome assembly GCF_055883805.1 of Amblyomma maculatum. Lineage (NCBI taxonomy): Eukaryota > Metazoa > Arthropoda > Arachnida > Ixodida > Ixodidae > Amblyomma > Amblyomma maculatum. Next base: position 337,101,862 of record NC_139344.1, read on the forward strand.
CTGGGGGGTTTAAAGTGCCAAAGGTCCCCCCCCCCCCCCCCCTCCCGTTATACTACAGTGTAGTAGAGTGGGTGCCGTAGGGAGGAAACCGTAGCTAGGGAGACAGAGTCTCGCGGTGAAAAGATTTATAAAACGCCGGATTAGAAGGGGGGGAGTAGGAAAGGCTGCGGCTGGCGTATGTGACAGGACAAAGTTTAGATAAGTGGGAGGACTTCTTTCTGTGCAGTGTACATAAGGTGGCTGATGATATTGATAAGATTGTTGGTGCCTGAGTCGAGTGGGCAGCTGTGAGGCATTTCGCACAGTGAAGTAAAGTGAAAGGTTGGTTGCTAATTTCCTTCACACCAAGTGCTGAAGTCACAGTACACACGATGATTCTGATGTTCATGCCAGGCTAGATCCTGCTGCCACGAGTGTGGCCGAACCCACGACCCTGCGACAATCAGACTGCCACAGCTTCCCCTTAAAGCCTCCGGGGCTAGACTTGTCAGAGCTGATGTTTTTACGGTCAAGCATTCTTAGATGATAATCAGCTTGTACAAGAAGCCTCACGGAAGCTCTGGGAAAAGACAAAATATGTATTACAATAACGCCAGTTAAGTAGGCTGTGAAGTTAAATTCTTGGCGATACCTAGAATAAAAAGAAAATGAGAGCCGTAAATGAATCGCTGAAACATTGTAGCCCGAACAGGAGTATATGTCAGATATTGGAGTTTTTTCCTTTCCCTCAATTTGCTTTCGTTTTCTTCATATTTAGGGAACCACTTCCCAGATCATCAAACTTGTGAACGAAGTCGTCGATGCATGTCGTTTAAATAATACGCCTAACCGAATCGGGTTAAGTCGAAGCGGCCGCAGGGAAGGGATAGTAAAGAGTGCTGATAATAATAATAACACGAAGAAAAGTAATAACATGTAATAACCTCCTATGCAGTACAGCTGCTTCTATAGATACGCCTAATGCGCGGTTTTGCTTCAATTTGCGACAAGAGTGGTTTAAATTATGACCCAACATGCACGCCTACATCGTTGGCCTCAATACAGCTCTGCTATTGCAGCTCGATCAACCAGGCTTAAACGCGGTCGTCCAGCTGGAAGTCTAGCCTGCTCTCGCCGTTTTGAATGATCAGCAAAAAGAAGCACGCGATGCGGTTATTAAGCTGAGATATGGCTATGCTGCATGATTTGTTTGTAAATGCCGTTGGCATGTGAAGAAGCCGTCAGAAATCAGCAAAACATTTCGTGCTTGTTGAAGTAAATGGCAATGGCGCACAAGGGTAAAAACGTAGAGGAAAGGAGTCGCGTTAAGAACGTTGTTTTGCGCAGTTCCTTCGAAAACGTACATGTAACAACTAAGCATGGCCGCTGCAAGATATTGTTATCCATTGACCGCAACGCTCTTCTACTGATTTTCTTTTTTTTTTTTCGGGTGCATTCAGGGCAGCGAACAGTGAAATGAAGCACAACCGTGTCCTCTCCAAACGATAGATGGCAGGAAGTACTATTTACATACGTGCTGGAACAATAGGGAGAATGATGTAACTTAGCATAAGTTGCACCAATAAAAGAAATACAAAGATCCAAGAATAACGCGTACAGAAGCCGTCATTGGAGTTGGGGATGGGTGGGCCAGCTCTTGCGCCCTTGCAGCATCTTGTGTGTACCAGTCCTGAGATCGGTTTTATTTGAGTGCCCTCATATAAGCGCGTAGGGACGCTCCATTGTAGGCCATGTCCTATCGAACTGAATTCGAACGGGATCATCGACAGTGGTTAGAATACAATGTCTCAACTTGTACCATTCAGCTGCAGAGGGAAACCAGCTTATGCTTCTATGCATACGTATATGATACCGCGTAAAATAAAAAAAAAAATAAAAAGTAAAACACGCTACAGAGAGTACTTTGACTTAACATCAGTAGTGGGTTACTGTCCCGAAGAAAACGACATTAGCGCGTTTGCTTTTGAATCAATCCCACCACCTGGCAAACGCAAAAACGGTGCGTGTAAGCGGCTTATAAAGCTTCGCACTGCATTCAACTGCACGAAAGGTGCCTCTGTGCACCGTGTGGCAGCGTGCCCGCATTCACGCAAGCCTAGAGCGCGCGAGCCCCGCTGCAAGTTGGCCGCTCGGCGCGGTGGTTGCCTTCTTGGCGGCCGATTCCAAAGCCGTGAAACAGGCACCCAAGAATGTCTGTGCCCCCCTCTTTTCTTTGCCTGGGGGCGCCCACGCGCGGGACTTTTCTCCGAGGTTCGAGGTCCGGGTTCGGGGTGAGGCGTAGAGAAGGCGGGAAGGGAGTTTGGCGAGGAACGGAGGGCAGGCCGGCCTTCGGTGCGCTTTCGTAGCTGTCGTCGTCGCCGGCACGTAGACAACGTAAGACAGTGCACACTCTCTCTCTCTCTCTCTCTCGTGGCATCGTGGTCGCGGCGACGTCACATCAGCACGCGGGCGAGCGCGTGCGTTCTTTGCTAACCACTGCCCCTCGCATGGGACCACGCTAGCACGTGCTGTGTCGTGGGTGCCGTCTAAATTGGGACACTGAGGAAACGAAATTCGTGTTTCTATTCTTTTGTCTTTCAGCGCCTTGGTTTGCCAGAAAAAAGGCTGAGCGATTCTTGGGAATCAGCTGCGCTATGCAAAGCAGCATGCAGCGTTATCTTATCTATAGGTGGTCCCATTTATGAAGGGTTGGAATAACACTGGTTTGATTGATTTATTTGTTGGTCCGTTCATTCATTCATTCATTCATTCATTCATTCATTCATTCATTCATTCATTCATTCATTCATTCATTCATTCACAATCGTGAACATGAACAGTTGGTGAAAAGAGTGTCGACTGGATACTTTTTACAGCTCGGGTGAAACGATTGTGGAGTTGATAACATAGCATACAATTACTATGGTCAGACAGAATAAAGGAGCAAAAGTATGCACCAGCGTAACACGGCGCCTTTTCTCTCTCTCTCCCTCTCTTTTTTTCTAGTATACATTGGAGAGAGCGTTGGAGGTTTATTTGGAGAGAAATAGATCGGCTTTAGTTTAGCTGATTCTCTGACCTTCCATACTGCACTGGAGAAAAGGGAGAGGGTAAAAAGTAAGTGTGGCCATGGGGGCAATAAGTGAGAGCGAACATGCACAGTCTTGGTCAAACGTCTTTAAGCCAAAGGAGCTTCGTTTCCACTGTCTATTAGGATTGTTCAAAGCTCTTTGATCTTCAATGGTGCCGCGACGGCTCCAGTTTGCGGCTCAGACGAAAATCCTATGCTTTAAATAGAGTTTTGGCTGAACGACCCGTAGAGGCCCTCATTTCTGCGTTTCCCCGGTATTAGGTCCCCTGGTAAATGGAAAACGTTCTGTGCAATGGCTACCGTCGCGGGCTGTCATGATTGGCCGGCGATCGCGTTCTGGATGGTTCTGGTCATCCCGTTCAAGAGTCAGAAATTCCGGCCTGCGATCAGCTGACACCACCTGTGCCTCTCGCAGCACTGCACAGATTTAATAAGACAGAGGGCTGGAGGCGGTTGAGGGCAGCCGAAGGCCCTCTCCTCTCGTGTTTCGCTGCCTTATTTCCGGGCATCTCTAGGCAGTAATTACGTCTGTGCGGTGGCTTTTCGCGTCGGCGCTTGCTACGAAATAAATGAAAAGAAAGTGAAAGGGCGTGGGACCAGGAGCTCTGAGCGCATGATCTGTCCGCTAGTATTGCGAAGCAGCCAAGATAAACAAACAGCGCCTGGGAACTGAGGGACTGCGTTAAACTGTGCTCCTGGAAGAGCCTTTTGAGACGCGCTGGCAGGTACTGAGGTAACCGAAGTAGTCATTCTGAATTTATTGAAAAAAAAAAATGACGTCATGAGCCTGTGACGTCAAGAGGAGTGGAGTGATAGGCGGACCGCTTATAGATCGAGAAAACTGCGCTTTAGTATAATCCACGCAAGGACTAAGAAAAGAACCCGCTTTAGCAGTGACTCAGTGCTTGTGAAGAACTACAACTGAAAAACAAGGTTGTTGGTTCGATTCCCTTGCTGTCACAGCGGTAGCATTTATATGTGGTCGAAATGCGAAATCGGTGGTTTGGATAGGCTTTGCTCCTCGTGCAGAAACAACTGGTGGCGGAACTTACTTTCCGCGTTCACTGCAGCTTGCCTTATGTGCGCTCCCGTAGAAATGATCGAGTTGACTCAAACTGAGGCTAGAACAGAAATAAATTAATGGTTGTCAAAGGAAGAAATGACCCCAGAAGCCAGTCTTCCGATATGTAGAGCAGTGCACGTGCTGATGACAGCCCAAAACTAGAGATGGCTGGTATTTATGCCGTCGAATGCAGACGTAACCCGGCGCAGCCGGTTGGAACAATTAGCACATCTCTGTTGGTTCGGAAAACTGTGTAACCTTTCTCGCTGTCGACATGCTTCTTCCTTTTCATTTTCACCCGCTTCACGTCAACGCACCCCTTTTTTTGTTCTTTTTAATTGTTTTCCTCCAAGGCTGATTCGAAACAAAAGCGCCGCAGCGACACCCGTTTCCCGAATACGGCGAGAAGGCAGGCAGGAAGGAAGACGTATAGAGAACCTGCCCGCGCCGATCTCGCACATCCTCCTTCCTGCAGCAGAAGCAGAGAAGGAAAAGGAGGAAGAGGCGGGCGAGCCGAAAGCGGCTCGCGCTGGAACCAACTGCAGTCTTTGTCTTGGTTTACTTGTGCCTTTGCTGACACGGGCCAAGGCGGCCCTCGTCAGCGGGCGGCCGTGACTCAGTACGGCCGGCCGGCGCGACGACATCGACGCTGCTCCGGTGGTGCGCAGGTCGTGGGAAACAGAAAAAAGACACAGTGAGAGAGAGACAACACACGACGGTTCTGATGAATCTGCGTGCACGCGCGCGACTTTTAACTTCCGGCGAAACACGCTGGCAACGTTCGCCCGCGCTGTGTTTATAAACGCGTCTTGTGCGTCCGCTCCAAGAAGGGGGAAGCGAGAGGGTTGTTCGAGAGTCCTTAATGGTTCCCATCACACGTGCTCCCTTTCTCCTTCATCTCATTTCTTGCAACCTAGCATTTCAACACCAAGCACTATGAAAGCCAATAGAGGGGTAACGTTACAAGCCCTGCGTTTCCACGATTCCATGGCTATCGCGCTGTTGGCATGTGCCATATAGAGAGGAGTTAGTTTAAAATAAGCGGGATGGAGAAAGGGTTATCATTTTGCGCATCGAGTAGAAAAAAAAAGATTACAGACAATGTTCTGTTGTCACAACAAAATTTGTGTGGTTTTTGACAGTCATCCTGTTATGACAACAGAAATTTCTGCAATAACATCAGGAGTGTTGTTACAACGGAAAAGCACTACAGGACATCAGAAGAGCCTGACGTTCTGTCGTCCGGATATATTATGGTATTTTTGTCGTGGTTCTGTCATTTTCTTTTCGACTGGGTCTGAAAAAAAGTATAGTTGTGGTTTAGCTCTGATTAACTCTAGTTGAGTTGCGAAAGCAACGGCGGAAGATTCTTTTGCCTGCTACCTTATTCCTCTATCACGCTCTATTAGTGTAAAGTGCTACATTATTGGGGACACTTAAGCTCATCCTTTAAGGGTATGACGCGAGAGCGTAAGCTCAGCCCGCATATAAAAGTCACGCTTCAACCAAGCCGCATGGACGTGCCTGTGTATCGTAGGGGTAACGAGAATGCAAACGGTTCTGGCAGGCTGATTTTGATACCCCACCCTTCCATATGAAAAGAGCGACCCGAGTTGCAGCTCCTGCCCGTGGCATAGGGGTAACGTGCATTCAAATGTCATGGCAGGCTGATTTTCTTTATGAGGAGACCGTATAGCTATGCCCTTTCACGGCGTAGCTGCGGCCACCCGAGGTCTCGCGTTGGCTGTCGTAGTATTGCTTTCGCAATAAAAAGAACAGAGCCATTTCAGGTATGAGCAGCCTCAAGTAAGGAGTACGACGGGGTCTGCTTCTGTGGCCGCCCTGCCTGCCGTACAGGAGTGAGGGCGAGTGCTGTTCTCTCCTGACTTGGAACATTGGCAGGGCAAATAAAATATAAAAATTACGAGGCACTTCAGCGACTAAAGTAGTGAAAGGCGAAAACCTGAGTGCCGCATTCTGCTACGCAACTGACACTAATAAGTAATTACTTAATTAACAACTGATTATTAATTGAGTAAGCAAATAATTATTTCATTAAGTAACTTTAATTAGTTAATCAATTGATTACTTAAATAGGCATCACTTTGTTATTAATTAGTAATTGATCATTGATTGAAATGGCCATATAAGGCACTCATTCGCTTACTGTGGTGGTGCTCTTTGATTGATCGATACTTCTATGACGTCATCCCGCCTCGGCCAATCAGAAAGCCGCAAAAGCGGGACACACTTTGTCTACGACGGCATGAGCCATTAAAGGCTTCCGCCTTAAAAAAACACAGTGCATGGACCAGGAGCACATTGGGAATTAGTTTTTACTAAGGCATATCTTTCTTGTAACTTATTGGCCACATTAAGCTACGATTCGTTCTTGAAATCATTGCATTCGATCAATACCCCTTTTTATAGTTCTGCGGCCTGCCGACCTCACGCGAAGTATCTATTCAAACCAACAAATCTTCGCCATACAATTAGACTATTGCTAGTAATTACTGCGCACAATTTTACTCTTAAAGATGTCTAGAAACCCAGCTTTTTAATTTCATCGAACAGTTTCCTTGGGGTGCGCCGGGTGGATCAGCAAGCATGTGAACGAGCTGCGAGTAGAGTAGTCCCCCCCCCCCCCCCCCCCCCCTCCCGCTCCCCTTGCTTTCTACGTTGAAGGAAATTTACAAAGTCGGGACTGAACCTTATCCGTTTCACTCGCCGCAATAAAAAGTGACCCGTCGATAGTGGGCGCACCCATTCATTTTGAAGAGATGCTGAAACGGAGGTGCAACGATCCACCCGAGTGATGTCACACACAACGATCAGAATGTCGTGTCTTCCCAGCGGACGCTAAAACCCTCGCAGCCTCTAATGCGCGGCTAACACTTCGTTCGCTCTGTTGCGCAGGTAGGGCCGAGGAGACCGCAAGAGCAGCCGAGTATATTATAGCAGCCAGCGGAGGAGGGGGACATCTCCGCCCACCGTGCCGGATTCGGGAACGGATCTCTGTCGCCGGCGGCGAGCGCTCCAATTTGCGCGACGTGGGCGAAACTGACGTGCTGCTCGCTGCTACCTGACGGCGTCGCCGGTCCGTCTCCCGTACGTCCAGGGGGCCGACAGGCTGGCCCACATCGGCGGACGTCGCGGCGAATTCAGGCCACACGTGTGCGAGCCCGCTATAGCTTCCCGTGTAGACAACGCGCACACGCTCATGCGCACCCCTTCATCGGTGCGCTGATTTAGCGCTGTTTGAACGCAGAAAAGTATACTCGAAGGCAGCGGACCAGTTTCGCCCACCTTAGCATCACTTGCAAATAAGTCAGACCACCAGTATCTTAAAAGCGAACACTGTACAAGGCTGTCTATAGCCAGAACTACACAAACGGTCTCTGGAGGTATAGATATCTGTCATGATAGGTGAGCTTGGTACAAGAGGAAGATAGCCTTCACCAAACAAACACAGGAGCTTCGGCGAGTAATCACAGGATGAAGATTCCTTCATCAGTGGTGCTCAGCGTTTTGCGAGTGCATCCGCGAACTTTTTCCCTTAGGGGGCTAATTAATACTTGTTCCCATGTGGTCTATCGTTGATATTCAAATACAGAAACAAGCGGCATTTAAAGCTTGAAAAAGTGAAATAGAGTTTTTAACATGACGATTCAGCTTCTCTTTTCAGACGTCAGCTTGAGTTATAGGTGTTCCTTAATCAAAGAAAGACAAGTGAACGATATCAACCACCTATATGTACATGGGTGTTCTTTGTGAGCGTCGTTGCTTGTCATTCAGCTTGCTGTCGAAACTGTCGCTTTGTCGCGTTGCGAGAGGCGCGAACACTTTCAAGACGTGTACGGCCTAGCTTTTAATTTGGTCCTATTTTTTCAGAAGGTAAAAAGAATGTTAACACTTCAAAAGAAAAAAATATCGCTGACTTGTATTTTGTATCCTATCAACTCGTGTTGTAGTGCCACCTGAGAGGTGAAGGCATTGCAGATAGCTGGAAAAGGGGATCGTTTCATGTTTTATTAATCGATCACTATTATAGCCACATGGTTTCCACGCGCAACAGTGGGGAGATGCGCACCAGTAAAGTTGCTGACGTTAAACGTTAACATTATTTACTGGTTAACGTTACTTAACGTTGTGGATGTGGCACTGCGAATGTCTTTAATTGATCTTACTGCGCTTCGTCTTCAAAGTGTTTCGAGAATGTATGAGGAGTTCTGCCTGTGCACAGCTTGTAATAATGTTGCTGCCATATATAATGAACGGAAAAGGGTTTCGCTTGTTGGATAGTAGAGACCGCTCTGGACGACCTGTCAACAAGATAATGGCTTTCCTCCTTTATACATTTTCCTGTCCTGCGTTTCGACCTCCTTTTATGTTCTGTACACTCAAAGTGATTTGACAAAATACTGGTTTACTACCGAAGGCGACAGCAACTGTACTGTGACCGATCAAGAAAAATCGAAGTGCTTTAATAGATATACCTCCTGCCCATGAAAGTAATATCTCTTATGCTAAGCTCAGTGTTACACCGTACGCATTAAATTTTAAACACCCTTTGCAGTCTTTCCGTTATCAAGAGGGACGGTTCGAAAGAACGTACTAGTGCAAAGTTGCATAACTCTTCGAGATTTCCCCTGATTCTTCAGCCTAACTTGACTTCACGTTATCGTATATTGCACCATGTGTCCGTTGATTCAACGAAAGGAATAGCCTTATGTAAATCGGCAATTAAGGTGGCCAGCTATTAAACAACGTTTTCCAACCAACTGCGGAGGAAAAATGTGCACAATTATCCCCCCATAATCGCAATTACAGATATGGAAGAGCCAGCATTGTCGCTGGCGGAAATGTTGCTTAATTGGCTCGTTTGGCCTCTAGAGTGACGTGATCCCAAGCCTGTTCAGGTCTCACCAGAGCTTCATGCTTCCGCGGATAATTGCTGCTTATCATATAATCACTAAGGACGAATACAGACAAAACACTGAGGGACAAGAAATGAGCAACTTGGACTACGAGCAAACTAGAGCAGTGGTATCTGCGATGAAATTAAAAGGAAAATAATGGGGGAGAGCAACATACGTACTTGCGAACAGATGACCGATGATCTGTTAGAGTAAGAAAATGTATTCCAGAGGGGGCGGTCGAAAGTCGATTGAAGGAATGAGACTAGGTAGTTTGGGAACATACGGTAACCACGAGTAATGCAGGGCAGGGACAATAATTGCGTAACATTAGGGCTTGCACTTGTACTTCAGTGGACGTCACGCTACTAATAATGGTGATTACGACGTCGCTTTATAATTATAATTTCCATACCTTCATGATCAATTACTCTCAAGCTGCAGGCGCAGCAGAAGTGCAACCCAGAAAGGTTACAACGCTGGCGAAATTGGTCCAACAGTAACGAACGTCAGAAACAATTTGAAAACTATTTTAACACATTTGAAGACACTCCGCTTATTTTCCGGCAGATGGCTTGAATCGTCACATCTTTGGAATCCTTTCAAGAAGGCCGCTAGTGAAGCAAAGAAAATTCGAATCCTCCGTCTCTACTAACAGCGATGTTTTCTTTGGACCTACGTCTTCCCGGCCCGAAGGCAGGACGCGCGTGGCTGGTGGCTCCGCCAATGCCGAGTGTTTACGACAGCTTCAAAACATCGTGATTCACGTCTGACTCACGATCTTGAGGATTCGGGGTATTAAAAAAAAATAAATAAGATGAAGTGCCACTCCGAAAAGCAGAACCGCTGTCAAAAGCTGACCCTTCCGTCTAACGTCGTTCGCAAGTCTACGTTTCTTCTTCTTTTTTTTTTTTTTTGAGTCATCCTCGTTTTCTCTCTCTTTTTTTTTTCTGTCGAGGCTATTCTTTCGGCAACAGCGCTTGGCAGACGCTCCCAGTTTCCACGCCATCGACGGGAAATTACGCAAGCGGGCGTTCAAATTTAGTGCCTTCGCGAGCCAGCCCGAGGCGGCGGCAAAAGAGGTGCGAAGCTATAACGAGATCTGCCAAGTGCCGGCGAAACAAAGGCAGTGAACATAGATCATCATGCCCGCGCCAGTGCATTGCTGCAATGCTGTTCGCAGGTACGGAAATAGCACGCGTGAACGTGGCACCTCCAAGAATGGTATTGGCACCCTCTAGAACAATGCACTTGAGGCAGTTGGAGTGCGCATGGGGAACAAAGGAAAGATTGTAAGAATGGGGAGCGTTCCCAACGACAGAGATATGTCTTTTCGGACCACGGCCACAGCTTCCTTGCATGCTCATGTTTCACATGTGCGCATCATGTTTTAGTAACGGCGCATATGTGTACAACTTTAGTCATACTCATAGAAAACATAAGAAATGGTTAAACCGGATCGTATTGTGCATTTCTGCAACCTCATTCGCCGCACTTAGCATTTTTGCAATAAACATATGATCTGCAGTATGGTCGACTGATCCGCGTAGCAGGGAAATTTCAAACTTTGCTGAGACCGTCATACACGTGGAAAAGCTGAAGGCTAGCAATCAAAATTGAAATACCTTTTGGTATGGAAAATTAAACATGCGCTCCTGAAAATAATAAATATAATAATATAAATATAAAATAATAAAGTGTCACATCTTGCAACGGGGGGCACTACACTATAACGATCTGCTTAGCGGCTCACTGCGTTCAAGCCTGCACTATCAGTCTGCAAAGCAGCTTGCACGCCTTCCAAACTTGCACTATCAACGGTCTTAGTCACTTGCAGTGTCGAGCCTTGCACTGGCAACGTGTTTAGTAGAATGTACAGTAGAAGCTTGCACTAGAAACGCGCGCAGAAGCTTCCAGCCGTCGACTCTGCACTAGAAATTGACCTAGTTTGCACCGCAGAGCCCTGCCCCAACGACATAGATATCAGCAAGCTGAGTTGTAATCCTGTACTGCGTGTAGCCGCTTGTAGCATTCAAGCCTACATTAGTAACGGGCTTTGTCGCTTGTAGCGCTGAGCCCTGCAATAGCATCCTGAGTAGTAGCATGCACAGTTGAACACTGCACTAGCAACGTTCGTAGCAGGTCGCAGCCTTACACCGCACAACGGTCTTAGCCATTTGCACCATTGAGCCCTCCACTGGCAAAGTGCATAGCAATGTGCAGAATTGAACACTGCTCTAATAGCGAGCTTAGCAGCATGCCGAGTTGTAAGAATCAGCAATAGCTTGCATAGCTATTACCAGGTTTGAAATCGGCCTTAGTTACGTGCATATCAGTTTGCAACCTTGAAAGTTGCATACTTGCTAACTACTTTGCAGTATTGAATCCTGCAGCTTGCATAACAGTTCGCAGCTTTGAGCACTGCACTATCAGCTTCCATTGCAGCTTGCTGCGTTGAAACCAGCAGTCATAACTTGCAGTAGTTTCCAACTTTGAATCCTGCTCAAGCAGCATGCATTTACTAGTCTGCATATCACGTAAATGTGCACCGGTAAGGTGCACAGCAGCTTACGGCGTTGAATTCTGCTCTCGCTTGAACAGTCCGACTATATATAGCTTTAGTATGCAGTTTTAGACCCAAGTTTGGGTGCAATGTGGAGCGCGGGGGCATTTCTGCGCGTTGCACACATGCAAATTAGTTCGCTGCCAGTCCATCGTGCACAGGGATGGAGTGATTCTGTGCTGATTATAATGCACGTGCAATGTGCTTGGCGTTTTGCACGCATCACATGCAGCCGGTCCGGGTAACCCCCGTCCCTGCACCAAAAAGCTGGGGCATCTGGGGCCGCCTCGCTCTGAAACGCAGCCGGGGATCCGTCGCCGCTGCGGTAAGAGGGTGGCTTCCGCTCCCGCTAAACCGGCGCGTATCGCGTCAGATTCGACACGAAGCGTACTACTGGTCGGCGATGGCAGTCAGCCGTTGTTGCCGCCCGGTAAGCGAAGCGACATTCGTGTCGCCATCTCACGGGTGGGCGTGGAATGAACTGCAGCGGTAAACAGGAAACATGGGAAGGAAAGTTGTGACAAAAGCAGGTGCGGCCTGTACAGGCAGGTCGAAGTAGTCTCGAGCCGCGCTAGGTTGAATATAATATACTTAATGCTACGAATAGTAACTTGTGATTCCTCCACGAACTGCTGCACACTGCCGAAAACCTGAGATACGAATGAAAAACTAATTCCGTTACTGCTTGTTATAGGAATAGTACATCATGTCACACGGAAACATGTAGTAACCTCTACAGTAATTTTCGCGCAGGATTCCGTATTCGCCCTCGCAAGCGCTGCCAAAAGCGAGCGCACGACATCCCAGAAAGGCACACTGTTTCGGTGCAAACAAAATTCAAGACATGCAGTGAGAACAGGACCCCTTTGGTTCTACAATTTAAGGTTTCCTTGTCTGCTCGACAAACTTTTGAAGGGCGGGGGCGGCGCTTTCTCCACAAGAGAAATTTTGTGTTAGGTGTTGTAGCCGGTCGTTAAGTTTTAAATGCAGATTTTTTGATGCAATGATGTGTAGTTTGCGGTGTATAGTAGCGCTAGTTCTGGCAGACATAAGAAAAAAGAAAGGGTGAATCGTGGTAATTAGCTAGCCATTTGACTGAATTCTAATAATCTTATTTTCAATATTACAGACACACGCTTGTTTACAATTTGTATCTGACTACTAGCAATAGCCATATCGCTTTTTAGAATTTCGAGAACCCAATTACCCCTCGCGCTGTGGTTCATCCAATTTGGGCCAATTATGGCCCATTTGGAAAATCGCTCGCCGAGGGAGGCTGCTCGGCGACGCCCATCAAATCGCGTAACATTAAGTGCCAAATGGCCTTCCCTGTTCTGCCCGCGCTACGGTGATCAGCAGTTCTCCGTTATGATGGCTCAGCACCCGCTGCTCGTAGCTCCAGCCAAATCGTACAGGGGTAGTCAAAATTTCCCAGGTCACAAGGTCTGCTTCTCAGCAGTATAGTCAAGCAGCCATGACGGCCCCAAATCTCAAAATATCTGTGGGGGGTAAAAGAAGCATTATTCTAACATCTGAGATAATCGATAGCTTTAATGGGATCTCAAGTGCCAGAATATGCACATGGTGCAGAATCAGAACCTGTGGCCTGATAACCTTTGACTACACCTATGCGTCACGGGGCACTTCACGGGGCACGTCACGGGACATGTCAAAGCCACCTGGAAGCTGGCACGCTCGTCCAGACGTGACACATTTTGACCGATAGGTTGACCCATACCGCGTTTTCTATAAATTTAAAGTCGATATGTTTATTATCAATAATTAGAAACAAATCTCTAATTGCAACTAGGCGCATATCTCTAATATTTCTGCAGAATTAGGTAAATTTGTTGCATAACATTACTCATCTTTTTCGTATACCCGCCAAAACTTATATTACACCACAAGAGTCCTTTAAGTGAAAAAAGCCTATATACAAGAATTAATGGTGGGCTTTCCTGAAACATCTGGTAGATCGCGCTGTGCGGCAGGCATCACCTAGCCTGCCGCTTGCTTTCCCACTTCTTTCCTAGTGCCCTTTTTCTGGTGTCCATTGCTTCTAATTTTCTGCGTTCGCGTAGGCGTAAAACTGTAACGCATAGGCCTTCGATTCGTTTCTGGTAAACTGTCTTACCTGGAGCCTTCAGCTGCAATGCTACTAGAAAGAAGGACAGAATAAATTGGACACTTTTTGGACCCCCCCCCTCCCCCCTCCCCCCCCTCACACACACACACGCACACATTTTCGCTTTTCCTTGAAGGCCCACGTGGAAGAACATGATGACATATTATTGAGATCTTCACCACCTCAACCCCTCTCCACATAGCTTATATGACACCATATACTGCTGCAACGGGCAGCGCCGGCAGCTGACGACAACTATGAAGTACGGACTCTCTAAACCCCGGATAAAGTCCATAATATAGAAGTTATCTCTGTTTAAGTATTACCTAGAGGCGAAAACGTCGACAGGTTGGAGCGCAATCATTTCGATCGGCTTCTAAGACCCTTTTAAGGTGAAAGCAGTGAACACTGCCAAAGCTGTCACTATTATGCACGAAGCCGCCACTCCATTAGCTGTCAATATCCCGTGTAACTCTACTCATAAATTCAGCGAAACAAGCTTCACAAAGCAGAAGCGCGTAAAACTGCGCGCTCAAATGCCGAATTACGAAACTGTGCCCCGTGTGCATAAAGACATCTCTTGAGTAAAAGGAATTTCACGTACCAAACGCCAAGTGCGGTGCAAGAATCAGCGAATCAAAGGCGTGGTTATGAGCTCGGTGCCTGCGTTCAGGCGGTGCTTTCGTAAGCACGCCAGCAAGGCCACTTGTCACGGAGTTAACTCGCTGTTTTTTCCAGCTTGTGGAGACTCAATGACCCCAGGAAATGACCCCATGGCCCAACACACGCTGCCTTCGCCAGCGCGCAAAGAAGGCAAATAGAAAAACGCGGTCTTATTAAATTTGCCTGCGGGGCTCAGCGAACACTTCTTTTCATCCCTTGGGCGTAGAGACTATCGTACAGCACCCAGATTGAAGGCAGTGAACTTTAATTTGCTGAAAGGTGGAAGGAGGCACTGCGTTTCGAATACGTTCGCGAAGACAATGCAGCAGCTGGCTGAAGCGAAACAGTATGCATAATTTGTTAGCGCGCGAGTTGCTTAACCGGATGGCTGGCAATGGACATTCCCTCTTGCGTAAACAATAACGACACAATTGGCTTAACTTATTCAGCAGACAATGACATTTCCTTATGAATACAAAGAGAGTGATTGACTTCAGGCAGCGCTTTTTCATCGTTCTTTTTGCTAGTGTTCTTTGCTTAGACCTCTGGTAACTTTTAACATCATCTCATGCCTACGCAGCCAAGGGTGAACCTTGCCATTTTTTCTTCTAGAGCTTGCGAAATGGATGATGAACATGAGACAACCGCCAAGGTCAATGTCTCTCAGTGAGTTATGTATACAACGGAGTTCGTTAGCTCCGATGTTACGAATGCAACGATGCATTCATAACCACCGAAAGCAGTAAAAGCAATTTAGTGGAGTGACGCTCGAGTTACCCTTGTTCTAAGTTTATGCCTGATTATGCCGCCATGTACCGTTCACACACTCTAGTCAGCCGTGTAGCATTATGATATCTAACTTCTTAAGATTCTTTGGTTCTAGTTTGCATACTGAGAAGGTTACGAAAACGAAGGTCTTGACCCAGTGAACGCATCTGTAATATTAACGAGCCTAATGTTCTGCTAACGTTCCTTTCTTCAATAATTTACATTCCGTAAAAAGTATACTTTACGTACCTGTGCCGTTTATACGAGCCAATTTAGAAAAATGGGGCTTTGAATTTTGAAGTACAACTGCGGAGGGCCTCTTCCCCCTCCCAATCAAGTTTTCCCGTCCAATTCGACCTTTAATTGCGCACATTACTCGAATGCCACCGTTCTTATCGCTTTGCAAGGTACTTTTCTAGTGTATACCATTACTCCATCCTGCGTGTGGTGGCACATGTTTCTCGCGTAGTTTCCTTTTTAAATATTCCGTGCGACTATAAACTTGCTTGCGTTTAGCAGGCCGCAGACTACATATCGCAAACGCGGCGTATTAACCATTTTTATTGAGCATACAGCCGGAGGGCATGTGGCATTGACCCGTAAACGCTTGTAATTTGTTCACTGGCCCTCTTCGCTCTTGCTCAGCCTGCTTGAGTTGCAACAACGCTTAAAGAATGTTGTTTAATTCACGCTAGCACCATACAAGAAGAGCTACAAACCTGCACTTGTATCTTGTTGACGACAGCCAAATTCAACCGCAGTATACTTCGCATGATTTATTGTCTGCGTCCAGCCACCCCAACTTGCGACACCCGAAGGAAGCCTGGCGCGTTGTGTTTGCTCACATCCCAACATTCAAGAAGCGTGCTCTGTTGGCTGCCTGAGGTACGCTACTTCGACCAC